>NC_080103.1:39345085-39656543 GCF_950005125.1 Chionomys nivalis
ATTTTTAAAGGTGCGGTGGTTTTTTTTGTAGATCATTTGCTACAGTGTCTCTCTTTTAAAATATCACTATGGAAGTTCAATTGTAAAATGTAACCTCCAACATAAAATTTTGTTTTAATTACTCATTCCAAAGGATTTGGGGAAAGCAAAAAAATAAAAAAAAACATACTTTTCTTTCCTTCCTTGCCAGGGATTACATTTTCTTCATACATTATTAATGAAGTTAAACTACTAGTAACATGCCAAGTGTGCTGCGTGGGAGATTTGTGTCTAATCCAGCACAAAACAGGCCCAGTCACATAATGATAGAAAGAAGAACAAATGTCAACAGTTTCACACTGGGACTAGATTAAGCAGATCGTACTTACTGATTCCTTACACAGGGATTAGCTCACTTTTAGCGCAAGGAGAAGGAAGGCCACACTTCTATATTAACACAGAGCTGCACCTGAGGAAAGAAAGATGGAGAAAAAGGCTCCGGCCCCACTCCTACCCAGTCCCACGCCACGGAAACTTGATTTATTAAATACCGCAGACTTAAGCCATTGTTTGGATAACGGGCTACATAAAAATGTCTAATCGTGATATAAACGTAGTAATACTTAGAGATCAGATATAATATCGCTGTTCATTGAACTCCGATTAGATCGTGCTTAAAATAACTGGTGTTTACTGTTTACCCACTGCTTGCTAGGTTCGAAGATCTCAGAGGCT
Organism: Chionomys nivalis; assembly: GCF_950005125.1. Classification (NCBI taxonomy): domain Eukaryota; kingdom Metazoa; phylum Chordata; class Mammalia; order Rodentia; family Cricetidae; genus Chionomys; species Chionomys nivalis. The sequence goes on from NC_080103.1 coordinate 39,345,800, forward strand.
TAGGTCATGGCTGGATTCCTTACAGGCAATATTAATGTTGAAAGACTTTAAGGATTTTTTTTTCCTTTTAATCTTGAGCAGCTAAGGCCTACAGCCCTTACATAAGCAAACTCTCCTGGCCTTCAATGAAGGCTTTCCCAGTTGCATAAATATCACAGAAACTGGCTCCATTCCTGTCTCTAAAGTGTCTCTAAAGGGTGCATGCTCATACAGAGTATAGTTTTCAGAACCACAGTTACCTGAGTAGATCTCTCATCCATGTCTCAAGGAGGCATTACTACGTATAAAATAAAAATCCACTGACTTCTTGACCTATCATTAATTTATACTTCGGAAGACAGACATCCGTGTGACCTCAGAAGCTAGAAGTACTGGCATCCACTCCCAAAGTAACCATGTTACATCCATGAGAGCAGAATCTCCCAAGGTTTCTGTGTCAAACACTTTCCCAATGTGCCTCACCCAAACAAATAAATACATAAATATGAATGTGGTCCTGAAAAAAATGTGTTTCACGAAATTTTACTTACAAAGAATTTTGGCTTCAGATTTGATTCCATTGGGCCCCTAAACTGTTTGAGAGCTTACCACAGCTGTCACAGGTTAGAACATGTCACTTGTCTAATGAACAAGTGACAGAATTAATCAGCTTGGGATTTGCTACTTCATTACATCATACGAATGCATATATAAAATGACTCTTCAGGAACTTTCGATAATAACAATAAAAACACGGGTATGCATCTGCAAAGGTCCGTGTGTTGGATTGGTCCCCATTCTCTAATTACCGGGAGACAGTGAAACCTATAAGAGATGGATCAATCCAGTGAGGACAAGTTAGGTCTCCAGGGGAATGTTATTGATGGGACAGAAGGACCTGGTGTTACTCTTCTCTTCTTGTCTCTTCTCTTCTCTTCTTGTCTCTTCTCTTCTCTTCTCTTCTCTTCTCCTCCTCTCCTCCTCCTCCTCCTCCTCCTCCTTCTTCTCTCTCTCTCTCTCTCTCTCTCTCTCTCTCTCCTTCTTCTGTCACCCGACGATCTTGTCATGATGCATACTCACTCCTGGTTCCAAAACAATGGAACCAAAACCAACCACACGCTGAAACTTCCAATCCTGTGAGCCAAAGGATGCCTTTCTTTTCTTTACACTGGTTTACTTTATACTGGCACTTGTTATAGCATGGAAAGCAGTCTGATACAGCGTTTATTCTCTTAAATATAAAACATTGATCAAGTCGAACACTCCTGGCCTCCTGACTCAGACTCAGAGTCCTCTCATTACGTCCCCTTCACCCCATTCAGTCTGTTCTTCCAGCTCATCTCCATTTCTTTGTGGCAGGTGACTCTAAGGAAACAGTGCCATCCAGACACAGGTCTGATTCACATATGAGCTCACAGAGGCTGTGGCTGGCTGCACAAAACCTGCACATGGCCCAACCGGACAGAAATCCCAGCACCAAGACAGGAAAGTGACACAAAGTTCCACCCCCAAGCAAGAAATTATTTGCCAATTATACCTGCTGGGAAAGGGAAGAACAGCTTTCTCCATCGATGTGACACTGGGTATACCAACCAGACTTAGGGCAGGCCCCATGCTTAAGAATATCTGCCCAACACAAAACAGAGTTTTTTGTGTGCTTTTTGCTGTTGTTTTATTTTGTTTGGATATTTTTTTTGTCTTGTTGATTTGTTGGGGTTTTGTTTTGTTTTGTTGGTTTATTTGTTTTAATTTTTGTTTGAGGTATTTTTTATTTTGATAAAGAAAGAACATGAAGTTATGCAGGCATGGTGGTGGAGATGATCTGGATAAAGTTGGGGGAGGGAAAATATGATCAAAATATCTTTTTTGATCATATTGATAAAACTGAAAACAAAAATGTGTGCAGATCTACAGAGCAAGTTCCAGGACAGGCTCCAAAGCTACAGAGAAACTCTGTCTTGAAAAACCAAAAAAAAGAAAAAAAAAAAGAAAGGAAGAAAGAAAGAAAGGCAAGAAAGAAAGAGGGAGGGAAGAGAGAAAGAGAAAGAGAGAAAGGAAGGAACAAATGAAGGAAGGAAAGAAGAAAAGAAGGAAATGTTATTTAGAAAAAAATCATATTGAATAAGATAGCCCTGACCCAAAGAAGACAAATACAATATATACTCATTTGTGAGTGTCTTCTAGACATAAAGCAAAAACAAAAAAAAAATCAACCTACAATCCACAACCCCAGACAACCTAGACAACAAAGAGGACCCTAAGAGAGATATACATGGATCTACATAGCAAGGAGAAAAAGACAAGATCTCCTGAGAAGATTAGAATTGTGGGGGGATGGGGTCATGGGAGAGGGTAGAAAGGGAGGGGGAGGGAGGGAGGGAAATGGAAAAATGTATAGCTCAATAAAAACAATAAAAAAGATAAAGAAATGGAAGACACAAATAGCTAATATCAGAAATGTAAATGAGGATGTCACCACAGACATCACAGAAAGAACATTACATATAGGCAATATTATATGTAATGCTTCATCTGAAAGTCTGATTAACTTTCAGTTAACCAGTGAAAGGAGACAACTAATTCCCAAAAGTTGTCCTCTGACACATGTGTGCCATGATGCATGCATGCACACTTGCACAAGCACACATATACACACAAATACTAATAAGCAAATAAAAATTTAAAAGCCTGATTCTGAGATAGACATTGTGGCACACAACTTTAATCTCAGCACTTAGAGGGTAGAGACAGATAGATAGATCTCTTTAAGTTTGGAGCCAGCCTGGTCTATATAGTGAGCCCCAGGACACCCAAGACTTTGCAGAGAAACCCTAACTCAAAAAAAAAAAAAAAAAAAAAAAAGAATAGTGTAGGGGAAATCAGGAATAGAAGGGAGGTTTCTCAACTTGATTTTTAGAAATCTACAAAAACCCAAAGCTCACATCATACTCATGACTAAGAAATGACATATACAATCAGGAAAAAAAGAAAGATATCTCCTTCCTCAACTCCAACTCAGTATGTATGGGGAGGGGATAGGGACACAGGTGTATGTGTACGTTCACTAGTTGCACGCAGATGTGCACATGGAGGCCAGAGTCAACATCAGGTTACCTTCCTTGATTACTCTCCACCTAATGTTTTGAAACAGGGTCTCTCACTGACCTAGAGCTCACTGTTTCTGTTAAGCTAGCAGGCCAGAGAACTTCTAAAATCTGCTTCCTGGATTCTCTCACATCCACCAGCCCTCCACCCCTAGCAGTGCTGTGGTCACAGACACCTACCTTCATGCTCAACTTTACATGGGTGCTGAGCATCTGAACTCATTTCCTCATGCTTGCACAGCAAGGACGTGATTCACTGAGCATTCTCCAACAGCCTCCTGTGCATTTTAACAAAAGTGATAGCTGAGAAGTCAATGGGAAGAAATAAAATGTGTACACATTAAAATAAAATAAATTGATACTGTCCATTAATATTTCCAGATCTCTTTCTGATCTCTTCAAGGGTTTATATCTCCCTAACTACTAAAGACCTTCGAATGATGAAGGGGACAAAGCATCTTAATTCCAATCAAAAGCACCTAAAATCAGGCATGGATTCTTTGAGATTTCTCTTCTCCTCCTCCTGAGGAAACGAGAAAGCACGTGTGGAGATTGGGGTCTCAGAAAATGACCCGGAAATCAGAGCTCCCATGAGGCCAGCAAAGACATCTGGGTTTTTGTGAGTTTGGTCTTGATGACCACAGTGTAACTTGCTATCCTGGGTCAGTGTACGTTGAATTTATATGACTCACGTGACAAAACTGCTTTAGCTCCTCAGATAATTTATTAGATGACAGGAATAAGAAAGGGGAAATGGTTTTCTGGCTGTAGAACGGTGAAACAACCTCGGAAAATGGCTTTGATGAGGCTTTTAGGGGGCAATGAGACAGAAGAAATCAGGCTAATACATTCCAAAGGGTAAAATAAAAGGAGTTGGCAGAACAGGGATGAGAAGATGGGAATGGGAGCCTGTAGTGGAAGAAATCATTAGATACAGGTTGTCATTTAATTGGACAGAGTGATAGATGCAAACCCAGGATCTTGGCTTTGATTGTATAGGCAGCCGAGAGGACCCTACAGCTTTTCATCTAGGAAGTATTTTGATTAGGGCAGAACCTTGGGCAGACCAAGGTCAAAAGTTCCACTGGAGGCAGAAGAACTTGGAGGGTCTGCAGTTTTCTGGTTGAAAAGAAATAAGGAGAGACCAGCAAGATGGCTCAATAGGTAAAGGCACTGTGGTAGTTTGAAAGAAAATGACCCCTGTAGGGAGCGGTACTATTAGGTGTAGCCTTGGAGTAGGTGTGACCTTGTTGGAGGAAGCAGGTCACTGTGGCGATGGGCTTTGAAGCCTCCTATATTCAAGCAATCACCAGTGTGGGAGACAATTCACTTCCTGTTGCCTGTAGATCAAGATGAAGAATTCTCAGCTCCTTCTCTGGCACCATATCTGCCTGCATGCCTCCATGTTCTGCCATGATGATAATGGACTAAACCTCTGAAATAGTAAGCCAGATCCAATTAAATATTTTTCCTTTTTAAGAGCTGTTGTGGTCATATCATCACTTCACAGCAATAGAAACGCTAAGACAGGCACCTTCATCAAGCCTAATGACCTGAGTTCACTCCACAGAACCCATGAGGAAAAATGAGACAACCAACTCTGCATGTTGTCTTCCAATCCCATACATGTACTACAGCATATTCATGAATGCACAAGCACAAGAAGAAAAGAAAAAAGAAAAAGAGGTAAAAGTAGGCAATGTAGTAGGTAGTGGAAATGAACTGAAGAGCATGAGAAATATTTGTGTGATATAATTGAGAACATGAAGTGACTGGCAAGATATGAGAGAAAAGAAGGCAAGGCTTGGTGCCAATGAGTGAGTGGTTGAGCTTCAACCCATCCAGAGAAGACAGAAGACAATGTTTGGTGCCACGAGGTTACTGAGATGGCAGCCTTCAACTGGATGCTGCAGAAACTTGAACTTTCCCACACCTACAGTAGCAGCAAAAGACAAGATTTCTTGCCCCTTAGTTAAGGGAAAATAAAGAATTCTATCAGTAGGATATATTATAGTATAAATTTTCCTAAGCTTCAAGATGATAGAATGGGATAATATGATATCACTAAATTGATAGAATCTTAATTTAAAAATGAACACGTAGCTGCAGACAATTTTGTTTTTATCATCTAAGCCAATACCATCATTCTTCTCCCAAATATTAGATGACCCCAGCAAATTCAACATAAAACTTGCAGGACTCTTGTGAATTATTTGCATATTGGATAACAAATAAATATTTAAAGAGAGAATATTTCTTTGTGATCAAAAATGACGAGCAAGTTAAAAGAAAATTTGTTCTCTCGCATCTTTCTTAGGATGAGATAACTTCACGCGGTTTGGTTTGGAACATAGGCATGAAAGTGAAAATACTAGAAAATGAGAAACGACGGTGGTTTCCTGGACAATGAGCACAACACTGATGACCGAACAAGGTAACTACGCTGAATTTTCAGAAACCAAGACATTTTCATTTTAGCATCCTCCACAAACAACTGCAAAAGAAAGACAAAACAAGATGCTTCTGGCTTCCTGGTCAGCAGACCAGCATCTCCCAGTATCCTGTGCATCCCATGTCCAGCCTCACAAATGCCTCACCCAAACTGTCTCTAGAGCCTTTCTCACAGATTGAAGTCAAATCCCCTTCCTGTAGATAGCACACACACACACAAAGAAAATAAGCCTTGGTATTTACTTCCAAGGAGATTTGCCGTAGAGTGGGAGTCTCAAAGTCCAAAGGAAGACAGACTGCTCTGTTCTCCATTCTGAATCAACTGCCAGTACCAAGAAACACACCAGACTTACTTTCCCATCATATTTCATCTTTATTGCCGGCGGAGTGGGTCAGTAATGAGAATCAAAGAGATCATCATTAACTTTAGGCAAATAAGGCAGGGAGTGAAGACATTGTCTACTATTCCCTGAATCAAGATGAATAGTACTGCTACAGAATGATCGCTGTGTCTGCCCCCCTCCCGCTCCATTTTGTACACTGGGACCTAACCCTCGGTGTGATGGTGTTATTGAGCACTCTGTTCCCAACTGAGAATGTCCTTCATGAAAGGGTGCTCAGGAGACTTGAAGGTAAGCAAGCCTCACGTTCTGAAGTCGGAAACCTGAAAGACTGGTGAGGGCCCTCTCCCCATAGTTACAGAAGAAACTGACAGCTGAAGGAGGAAATTGACCATCTGAGCTACTGAGAGAGTCTCCGACCTGTTGTGATGTCTGCAAGATGGAGAGAGAGCTCCAGGGTTGCAGTTTTCATGAGGCAGTACCCACACTGAAGTGGGCATTTTGACGATGCAGCTGTTTCAAATCTGAGGTGCTTTGCTCGGGACTTCTGAACGAAACAAATGTTTGGGGTTTAAGTCGCTCATCTGTGGTATTCCAGTATGCACCCAGGATGGAGGAAGATACATGTCTTAAAAAGACCGGTCTAAACTATAAAGAGAACCTCTGAAATCTAACGTATATCCGTATACAAACTCTGGAATGCTAACCAGGAGAATCCAATGGGATTAAAAGTTGGAGAAAGAACTCGACAAGAGTATTTGTGGAAAACAGAGGTAAACAGTGTCTTTAAGAGCAAAAAAAAAAAAAAAAAGAGGAAAATATAAGAAAAAGGGAGGGAAGAAAAAATGTTACCTCTTTAATTTAAAGAGAGAAAACCATTCTAAAGATGTGGGTCACACACTTTAGAAACGGCCTTTAGATTGCACAACATGTACAGTGTGCACTGTTTCCTGAGCTTGCAGACAGACATATGCACTCTTGGACCTGACTCTGAATGAGGACTGCCTCCATGGCCTCAGTAGCCTAATGCTTTGGCAATGCAAACCCTAACCCTCTCACTTAACAGTCTCCCTGCTCAAGCAACATTAATTACTGCGCCAGACAATGGCTAGAGTGTCTTGTTACAGCACACATAGAAGCTTGGCCTGTTATTCATTTCTATTCCGTGATGATAGTATGGCAATATTTAGAAATTAAATGTGCCTCTGGGGGCTCCTTGAACCTCCTCCATTTACAGCAGGCCTGTACTGTATTCTGAAAGGCCATTTTCATTATGTTCCTGGCACAGGTGGATTTAACACAGCTTCAGTGACGCTTATAGAGCAACTTTGCTTTCAGACACAGTGTACCGCATCTTGCTGTATCTGGTAATAGTACCATGATCATTTATCCCTGCTTCATGAGATTTTCCTACCACTAATTGCCAGTTAGGAACCAGAGCCGAGCATACAGAAAGAAAAATTCTACTTTATGATTGATTCTCTGATATTTTTGTAACCCTCTTTGGAATATTGAATAGATAAAGTTGAAGAACAGATTAGTTCTACCAACTTGCCTTAGAATCAGTTTTCCAGGCTGGAGAGATGGCTCAGTGGTTAAGAGCACTGGCTACTCTTCCAGAGGACCCGGGTTCAATTCCCAGCACCCACATGGCAGCTTACGACTATCTGTAATAACCAATTCTAGGGGATCCAACATTCTCACACTGACAAGCATGCACATAAAAAATAATAAATAAAATATAATTTTAAAAAAGAATCAACTCCCCAAAGTTTTTTTAAAAAAAGAAAGGAAGGAAGAAGGAAGGAAGGAAGGAAGGAAGGAAGGAAGGAAGGAAGGAAGGAAGGAAGGAAGGAAGGAAGAAAGGAAGAAAGAAAGAAAGAAAGAAAGAAAGAAAGAAAGAAAGAAAGAAAGAAAGAAAGAAAGAAAGAAAGAAAATAAGAAAGAAAGAAAGAAAGAAAGAAATCAGTTTTCCAGTGAGGGTTTTCTTGAGTGTTGGCTCTGATGACCTTAGCTAACCATATCATCATGCTAATGAGGTCAAAGATGATATTCATGTAGTTCAATCTAATTTGTTCTGTTCTGTTCTAAAGATTTCAACTGAATTATTTGCTGAGTAACAAAGAGGTATAGTTCATCAGGCAATAATAGATCATCAGTCACCCATAATTCTACTTAAAAACTTACAGATTTCATTTTTAGGTAACAGTTTATGTATTTGGATATTAATATATGGGGTAAAGTGATTGTTGAGTATAAAATGAAGTTCCATCTGAACATGAGGGTCGTATCAAACACTCCGACATTTATAAAGACTGAATATAGACAATCTCTGTGAGTAGTGACACAGCCAAAAATTCATGCCAAATGACCATAAACAATTTGCATTATATGTATAATGCAAATTGAAGCTTTAAGTGTTGTCAAAATAATACTATAAAGAGGTAGAGACAACTTGGTAAATCACATTCCTTTTTATTGATAGGCAAATTTTCATCTTTTGTAGTATACAAGACAAGAACTTAATTGAAAACCAGCTACATGCTTCCATTAACAATTTTTATGTCTTCAATTCCTTCAGGCTCAGGAAATACAGCTTTCTTTTAATCTTAGCTTAAATAAAACATAAAGAACCACAAGCAACTAACAAATGTTGAGAGCTGGAGAAAGTAGTCCTCCCCAGGGAAGAGCACACCAATTGGATATCCAATCCCAAGGGTCAGTCCTGAAAACATAGATACAAGTAACATTATGCCAACTGAGCAGGTTCTATTATGTATTTAGGAGTGTGTGTGTGTGTGTGTGTGTGTGTGTGTATGTAATTTAAAACAACTAATGAGGGGAAATGGCCATAAATTTGAAAGAGAACGAGGTGGGGTATACGGGAAGGTTTGGAGGAGCTTCAACTATAGTCTCTGATTAAGGAATAGTTATCTTCCCCAAATCACCTTCATGGTGAGTCTACCTGCCAGCTACAAATCCAAACACAGAAACTGAACCCCACATGACCTCTCTAGAAGCACACCAAGTCCTCTGAAATAAAAAGAGCTTACCAAGTGGCCCCAAACCAAAATTACTTTGGCTGCCTGTTTTCTTCATATTATGCAATTCGTTTAACATTTTAGACAGAAAGACAGGGTGAAAATGTCTTGACACCAAAAAAAGGACGTGACTTATTATGAAATTCAAGATGACGATGTGTAAATGAGTGTTGGGCTTCCATGTGGTGCTCTACAGGTAGGCAGGATATGCTGCTCTAGATAGGTGGGAAACACTGTTCGTCACTGACCATTTTTCCAGCACCAAGAGCAGTCTCAGCAGAACAGCAGGAGACAAGATGAAGATGGGAAAGTGCATTATCAGTGTGTTTATGTAATGACACAGACGGGGAGAACATGGAGTCACATTTTCTTTTGTGCTGTGGGATGAGCTAACTGGTGGACTAGGGACATGGTGCTGTCTGATCTTGCTGGAGCATTTGTTTCTGCTTTCAGCTTGTCCACAAGCAGACAGATCTTCCAAAAAGTTGCATGCAACATTCTGGCAAACATCTAGCAGCTCACATACAGAAGGATCTCTAGACAGCTTACTGGATGAACTGAAAGGAACCACTCATTTGACAAGACGTGTTACTTAAATTGAGAAACACTTTTCCCTGGTTAGAAACCCAACCTCTATTTTTTCGGAAGACCCAATTAAATCAGCAAGATGCACTACATCAAAAGTAGTCCTGTCGGGGTTGGAGAGATGGCTCAGCGGTTAAGAGCATTGCCTGCTCTTCCAAAGGTCCTGAGTTCAATTCCCAGCAACCACATGGTGGCTCACAACCATCTGTAATGAGATCTGGTGCCCTCTTCTGGCCTGCAGACATACACACAGACAGAATATTGTATACATAATAAATAAATAAATAAATAAATAAATAAATAAATAAATAAATAAATATTTTTAAAAAAAAGTAGTCCTGTCTTCCTTGGTAAAGGGGGGAAAGCCATCTTTGTGTGGTCCTTTACATCCATGGCATTTTCTTGGACTTTAATGTCACAACTCTCTTTTATTTGTTTTTATTGGGAAGGAGGGGATTTCTCTGTTACAGCTCTTAGCAAGGCGCACTCACTAAGGTACAACACAAAGCCTCACAGCTACTGAACTGGACATTCAAAACCATCATAATCTGTGTTTTGTATATAATAACATGCAATAATAGCTTTCGTAAAGTAGTAACAACTTAATGCACTATATGGACTTTTTATTTTCATAGTAATATTATATATAATAAATATTAATAGTTCCATTAGAAAGGGGGTTTATTGAATCTTATATGGTTGTTGCAGGAGCTCCTTCTGCTCCTTCAGCCAATAGCCACTGAGATGCTAGCCCACTGGGGCGTGGTCTCTCTCCCTTTAAAAAAGCGGCCACTTCCCTCTGCTCTCTCTCTGGCTTCCAGCTCCACTTCCGGCGAGTAGGCTCCATTCCTGATTGCGCAGAGGGCTGTTGTCTGGGATGGTAATCTGTAAGTTTTTCCCCCTTAAAATAAATAACCTCTCTAATAATCTAATTCCAAACTGGTGTGGGATTGATTGTAACTTACGCCTTCACATGGTTAAAGAACAAATTTCCAATTCAAAGTCAGAAGTTGTGACAAAAGATGTTTTATGTGTCCACTGCACAGAAAATAAGGCATCACATTGTGTATCTGCCTTTAACGTTGCATATGTCATGATCAGACACCCAAACAACAGACACTTGAAATAGCTGGTAAGCTCATGTTGAATGTCTTGCTGTTCTATAGGCAGTATTGCTAGAGGTGCACAAAGTAACTGCATTTGGCCATTTTGTAAAGAGGAAGAGCCTTAGTTCTTAAGCTAATCAATACGTCAGAGACTACAGGAGACTGCAGAGCTATGATTCCCAGTCGGTGTAACAGGTATGTAGGCTTAGAAGCAAACACCTTAACCAGCTGAGCCATTTCACTGGCCTTGCCTGTGTGGTTTCTGCCTGCTGTCCTCTTCAGTCCCTCCCAACCAGAGTGTGTGTGTGTGTGTGTGTGTGTGTGTGTGTGTGTGTGTGTAATGGTGTCGATCTCAGAAATTTAAGAGTTTCTATTAGCTAAAGTGAGCCACATAGTGACTCGGTGAATCGAAGTATTTCATTATTTTTTCTAATCTTTCTGTCTTCGTGTTGTGAATTTGGCAGTTCATTGTATAGTTAACTCACATCTGGTTATAGAATGATTCTGTTCTCTAGAGACAGCCATATAAGAGGATTCACAAGCTGACAAACTGGAAGGTTGTATGCAGCATCAGTTTTTACAAAAACTAATAAGTCACACCCCAAATGCAAGATGGCAGATCTTTATTGAAAGCAGACGTATCTGAAAGTCCTTTCAATGGAAGAATAACATCTACTCCAAAGGCTGCCTTTTCAGATCTCTGCTACAAAGTAGCAAGGCGTGTGTCAAAGAGCACAGGCTTGGTCTGGCAGAAATGTACTCACATCTCTCCTTTCACTGCCACTCTGACTGTTACTCCCTTGCTGCTGTGTGGCACTGACTTGGAGACAGCAACTGAACCTTCTCCTATTTCACAGACATTTTTCCGCTTCTCTAGAAACTGTTGTACCAGATGCTCTAGGTCTAAAACTGTATCTAGCTAATTGTGACACTTTTTGCAGTGTCATCTGACTTAGGTCGGTGTAGTCTGGCACTACAAGGAGACAAGGACAAGCTACGAATTGGGCAGTTCTAGACAGAGCGTTTCTCTTTAACTCCTTTGGATCATTTGCTATATCCCCCTTCCTTGTTAATCCTTACAGTAACTTATTTTAAAGGCTGTTTTAGATATTTTATGTTCTTATGCTTTCCTTTGGATCCCCATCAAAACTGTAGTTCATATTATTCATATTAAATTTACTTGTTCGTGAAACAAAATGTTTCTGATTCTGTTTCTCCTTCAAAAATTATCTCACTGTTCCCTTTAATTCAATATAAAAGATTGAAAAGCTTAAATTTTCCCTCCCTGTGTGTGCATGTGTCTCCCTTTCCCTTGGGGTGTTACTACATTCTAAGAGGAAATTGTGGTGCCTGACCGTTCATTTCAACAATCCCGTGTTGAAGAACTGCTTAATTGCATGCTTTGCCAAGATGGAAATAGAAAGATGACTAGAGCATTATTGCTGGACTCGGGGTCTAAAATTTGAAGCTACTCATTTCCACCGCCTTTAGAAAAGTAAAACAGAATATCCCTCATTCTTAGAGATGCAAGGGACTGGTTCAAAGTAAGAAATGAGTGACTGTACCATCATGAGAGGTAACTTGAAAATGGGATTTTGCTTTAAGCACCTCTCTTTCCTTGTATGGAACTTCCATGTGGAAAGATATACCTGGTGACTCAGGTCCTGACTATGCCTGACTGTGACTGTTTTTGTATTTATAACTTGAAACCTGTGAAAAGGTAGTCTTATTTTCTTAAAATCACTTCCATTGTATAGCATTTTGCCTATAGAAATAGTTTTAAATGAAGGCATTATTCAAATCTCCTGACTTGAGCAAGGGGGCATTTTCATACAATAAGAAAGTAGTCAGTGATCAATGAGAGATCCTTGATTGATCCCATATTCCTCAAACGCTATGAATTTATCATATCCCAAGACCCAGTACAGTATTTCATTTGGACTATACAGAATATAAAACACATAGTGTATGAGAAAAAGAAGAATCCAACCTTAAGTATATCACACATTGTAAATGAGATAAAATCATCAAATTGTATTGCTATAACTCTTTAGTAAATTTTTAATGTAAATATGAACTTCTTGTGCTACTGTAATGCAAAGCCAGAATATTTGTGATACAATACAAATTATTAAAGTCAAAGGAAATTTCATATCAAAATTAAAATACTGGGCTAGCCTATGAACTAATAACTACCTGGCAAAATATGCCCATACCTACCAAAGGTGTGGTGATGAGCCAGATCTTTAATCACAGCTCTTGGGAGGCAGAGGCAGGAAGATCTCTAAGTTAGGACATCCTGATGTACAGAGTGAGTTCCAGGACAGCCAGAGCTACATAGAGTAACCCTGTCTCAAAATAAAATAAAATAAGAAAGTGCCCACTGGTACAATAGCAGCACAAAGATCAGGGGAGCAGTCAATGACTTTCTAATAGGATTTAAAGCATGCTCCATAAAATGGACCCCATACCTGGCACTGGTAAAGGATCCAAGAACCTATAACTATATAGGTCATAGACCCTAGGGGAGAACCACTGTTATTCTTTTAAATATACATACTATTAAAGTGACTCCTAAACTCAGCACGATCCCCATTGATACTACATCTCTCGGACTTCATTACAGAGGTTTATTTTGCAGCAGGTTTTAGTGAGCACAGAGACCCACAACTGGTCCATGTGAAGAAAAGGGGAAGCTGTGGACGACTCAGCTCTGGACTCAGCTCTGGACAGTTCCTGATCTCTGTCTTTGTGTTTCCTTACATTCAGTGGCGGCACTTGCTCTTTTCCATCTGCTCTTTCTTCTCTTCTCTTCTCTTCTCTTCTCTTCTCTTCTCTTCTCTTCTCTTCTCTTCTCTTCTCTTCTCTTCCATTGGTTGCTCTCCTTTCCCAATTCTTTGGGACAACATCTTTGATGCCCTCTCTTTCCCTGGTGGGATTCCTCTAAGCACTGAAAACGTTTTCTGGTAGGAAATACAGCAGAAATTGCCTGTAGATTTCCCAGAAATAGATCCATTTCCTATGCAGCCTGGCAAAGGTGCTGTCATGTGGTAGTGATGAAGGCAGCAGACTCCCCTGCACTGAGAACTGTCGTTTTCAGCCTATGAGCAATGGTGGCTTTTGCTTCTCTTGTTGCTCCTGCCCCTTGATAAAGGAGTCACCTAGGAAACCAGTTCTCTGCTTCTTTTTGGTAACATCAGGAATCTCGTCTTACTGTTGTTGTAGAATATTATTTTAAGGTGTGTTACTTTTGTTTATGCATGGAACATTTGTTTAATGATGCTTTGTTTAGCACTGTGAAGCTGTGATTCTTTGTCTAAAACACCTGATGGTCTAATAAAGCACTGAAAGGTCAATAGTGAGGCAGGAGAAAGGGTAGGTGGGGCTGGCAGGCAGAGAGTATAAAATGGAAGGAGAAATCTATTCTTTTAAAGGAGTGGTAAGAGAACAAGGAGAGGAGGACATCAGGGACCAGCCACCAGACAGCCTGACAGCCTCAGAGTAAGACTGAAAGCAAGATATACAAAAGTAAGAAAAGGAAAAAGCCCAGAGGCAAAATGTAGATGGGTTAAGTTCAGAAAAGCTGGCAAGAAGCAAGCCAAGCTAAGGCCAGGCTTTTATAAGTTAGAATAAGACTCAGTGTGTGATTTGTTTGGGAGCAGGGTGGTGGGAACCCCAAAAAGCCAAAAGAGTAAAACAACCAACAACATGTTGGTGTTCCAATATGGGGCTGGAGTAAAAGAAAATCCAACTACATTTTGGTGTGCCAACGTGGGCTCAAATGTCCATCTAGAGCCTGAGAAAGCAGGAAAAAAAATATATGGCTCATTTAAGAAACCCTGCTTAACAGCAAAGCACTTAAACAGCATTTTTTATGGTAAATAGAAACAAAATCTACATTTAAAAAAATAGCTTATTGTATGCAAGCATTCTAGAGCTCTGGAGGGTTGAATGCAGTTCCTGGTGACCTATCTCCAATCAGGCCATGAACTTTAGGCTTTGCTCTCCCAAATTGAGAAGCCAGCAGAACCAGTTGCCAGAGCATTTGAAGAGGACCCAGGTGCAGTGTAACATTCTAAAGTTTGCCCATACACACACACCACACACACAAAATGGCTGAAAGATACAGAGTAGAAAAGGTTCAGACAGAAAAATCCTCCAAACCAGTTCCAGTGTGTTTTACAATGAGTGCAAACTTAAGAAAGACAGAAAATGGGTATAGGTAGTTATAGAAAGAAATAGTTTTTAAAAATAGAGTCTTTAAAGAGACAGTAAAAGTAGTATAAAAGTAAAAAAAGCGGTATAAAGAGGGGAAATTCACAGGGAGTCTGGATTCTATATGCTACTGTGTTGATCTTGAATTTTTTGATTGCTGAAAAGCAAAGGACAGCTGCTAAGAGACCTGGAATTGAAAGAGGGACTGTTGAAATAAACAAGCCTATGTACTTTAGGAACGCCTTAAATTTAAAAAAAAAAAAAGTCAAAAATTTTTGACATTTTTTTCCCATAGGAGATGAGAGGTTATAGATTTCTTTATAAATAATAATGATCTGGTTTGATCAAGAGAGATCTCTTGAATCTTGACAGGTGATTCCTATCAACAAAGGTTATAGCTGGTCTTCCCAGGACTGGGTCATTATCTCAAATTTTCTCAGGAACCCCTAAAGATGCTTCACTCATAGACAGCAGGAAGCACTGTAGAGAAAATGACACCCACATTTCCAAGAGTTAGGTGTATGGGTGGTCTTTTGTTATTTGGTGGGTTATGGATGTTTGTTATAGATTAGGGGAATATAGGAATATAGGATAAAAAGACAACTATTAATCTCAGATATTGTGCATTGTTACATTGCATGTATGTTTCTACTCTTGTTTGGGGTATTGTGCTTATGCAGTTCATTTAAAATGCAATGAATAAATAAGAAATGAAGTTAGTAGTTAATATATAATAATTAAGCTTGTAGTCACATTAGGTATGTTTTCAAGGGTAAATAGATAAATTTTAGATAGGTGATTTTCAAACACTTCAAAGACCTATAGAATATGGCATTTAAAATGTTTTGTTAACTTAAGGTTTTTCATGACAATGAGACACATCTGCTCCTGGTAGCAGCAATTTACTTCATAAAAGAATGACAGACATTGAGGAAACTCCATAGGAGTTTGCTTTCATTGTGGTAAGATTAGCCATTTGGGCAAAATAACTGTTCTTTCCTTGATTGTTTGACTATGTGCTATGCAGACTGGACATGCAGGACCCACAGGAAAATGACTGCTGAACTTTGCCAATACAAGGCAGAAAAGTCTTTCAACTTTCCTGCTTCCCTGAAAAGTCTGCCAGATACTCTAGGTCTGTACCCCAACAATGCAGTGGAACTTTGGGTGACTGTCCAGGCAGCAAAATGTCTCTATTGTTAGACAAGATTACATCCTTCTTGTCTTTGGTGGGGTTGAAGACTAGATAGTGATAGTCGTAATTTTCTTTAAGAAAGAACATAGTAGGGATAAAATTTTGGATTAAGATAAGACAGGTAATATATTATTTTCTCTGAATTTGCTAAATGCAAATGGACTGAATAGTGTAAATTAATTCTTACTTGATAACTATTTTTGTTGTATATAGTTTTGCCATGTTAAAGTTAAAAAACTTTCATTTTATTTAGACAAAAAGAGGGAAAAGTAGAATATTATTTAAGGTGTGTTATTTTTGTTTATGCTATGGAACATTTGTTTAATGTTGTAAAGATGTGTTGCTTTTATTTATGCTGTATTTTTTTTAACTCTGTGAAGCTGTGATTATTTGCCTGTCTAAAACAGCTGATGAACTAATGAAGATCTTAACGGCCAGTAGCAAGGCAGGGGAAAATATAGGCAGGACTGGCAGGCAGAGAGTAAAAGCAGAAGGAGAAATCTAGAGGGGGAAAAAAGGAGGAGCAAGATAGAACAAGGAGAGGAGGGTACCAGGGACCAGACACCCAGGCAACCACAGAGTAAGAGTGAAAGTCAGATACTCAGAAGTAAGAAAAGAAAAATCCCAGAGGCAAAAGGTAGATGGGTCAAGTTAAGAAAAACTGACTAGGAACAAGCCAAGCTAAGGTCAGGCATTTATTAAAAAGACTTAGAGTCTACATGTAATTTGTTTGGGACCGGGGTGTCAGGCCCCCCCAAAAAAAATGTGAAAAGAGAAAAAATAATGAAACAAACAACAACATACCTGTTGGAACTGAAAGTTCCATTGCTTTAAGCAATGACTTGCTGTTTTTACAGGTGAAAGATGGAAGGAACCTCAGAGTTGTTTTGATTTGCATTTCTCTGATGACGAAGGATGTTGAATATTTCCTTAAGCGTCTTTCAGCCATTTTAGATTCCTCTGTTGAGAGTTCTCTGTTTAGGTCTGTACTCCATTTTTTTTATTGGATTATTTGTTCTTTTGATGACCAATTTCTTGAGTTCTTTGTATATTTTGGAGATCAGACCTCTATCTGATGTGGGGTTAGTGAAGAGCTTTTCCCATTCTGTAGGCTGCTGTTTTAGCTTGTTGACTGTGTCCTTTGCTTTATAGAATCTGTTCAGTTTCAGGAGGTTCCATTTATTAATTGTTTATCTCAGTATCTGAGCTACTGGGGTTATATTTAGGAAGTGGTCTCCTGTTCCAATGCATTCAAGTGTACTTCCCACTTTTTCTTCTATAAGGTTCGGTATGGCTGGCTTTATGTTGAGGTCTTTGATCCATTTGGACTTGAGTTTTGTTCATGATGATAGATATGGGTCTAACATCACCCTTTACAATAGCCACAAATAGCATAAGATATCTCGGAGTAACTCTCACCAAATAAGTGGAAGACTTGTATGACAAGAACTTTAAATCTTTTAAGAAAGAAACTGAAGAAGACACCAGAAAGTGGAAAGCTCTCCCATGGTCTTGGGTAGGTAGAATCAACATAGTAAAAATGGCAATCTTACAAAAGCAATCTACAGATTCAAAGCAATGCCCATCAAAATCACAGCAAAATTCTTCACAGACCTCAAAAGAACGATACTCAACTTCATATGGGAAAGCAAAAAACCTAGGATTGCCAAAACAGTTCTGTACAATAAAAATCTCTGGAGGCATCACAATCCATGACTTCAAACTCTTCTACAGAACTACAGTGCTGAAAACAGCCTGGTATTGGCATAAGAACAGACAGGAGGACCAGTGGAATCGAACAGAAGACCCGGATATTAATCCATACTCCTTCGAACACCTGATTTTTGACAAAAAAAAAAAGCAAAATATATCAAATGGAAAAAAGAAAGCATATATTACAAATGGTGCTGGCATAACTGGGTATCAACATGTAGAAGAATAAAAATACTCCTTAAAAAGAAGTAACTAACAGTAGTTTGGGACCACACCGCAAAAGCAGCAGTTCTGACTTGTATCCTAGGACAGAAGCTGGAAAGATTCTTTATTTGGCGGCAGCTGGAAGCTCTGGTCCTCATCCTGGTGTGGTTTCTTACTTTCTTCACCTAACCCAGGACATGGCTACACCTCTATGTGAGAACATAACTAAACCTCAGAGCCACCTGGGCAGCTCAGGATGGGCTACCTGGACTGGCCAACTCATCTGCCCACCCAATGCTTCTGTTCAGGAGACCTTTGTTAACCCCTAGATGGGGACCATCTATATACCCCATTCTCTGGATTTTGCCTGTGCTGTATGACAGCTCTGTCTTCTTTATTATGTTCCCACCTATAATCCTGTAGGAAATGCCCTTTCTACACTCACCTTTCCAGTGTCTGTGACTCTTGCAATTCCTGAGACAAGAACTGGAGCCACTGACCCCCTGGAGGCTCTGTGGGACTGTGAATTTCTAATACCCAAACTCCTCATTTAAGTCCCACCTTACACTAGGAAGCTTCAGTGACACTAAAGGACCCACTGGTTCCATACAAAGGTGATGGTGCCCAGGCTATTACTTCAAGAAGTCTGGCCAGGTTCAGAGATTTTGTCTCAAAAAATAAGGAAAAGAGTGATAGAGAAAGACAATGGCATCCAACATTGAACTTGGGCCTCAACATTCACAGACATAACCGCATGTGCACCTAACACACAGAAGCATGTACAGGAACACATATACACATAGATTTCAAGCCAGGAAGAGTGGCAGGAATGAAGCAGTACATTCGGGGTGGAGAAGTGTGGTTGGTGGAGTATTTCCCAATCACGAAGACAAATTCAATAACATCTTTTTATTCAGATGAGAATAAGGCCGTGATATCTGCACTCACATCCACAGTAATCCCTCCTTTGCATCCTAATAAAAAGAAGAGTGGGGTGTTTAAAAAAACAAAATGGAGCAGGGCATTAAGAAAAACTGCATTTACCAGTCTTTGACAAAATTAGCTCTTTCTCCATAAGAAAGAGCTGCAGTTACTTATGGAGTCAGTGGTGCGGGTTCTCGGGTGACTATCATTTCTCTCAGTGATCTATGAGTGACGTCTTTAGCTGAGAACAGAAAGTAAGGAGAGGGAAGAGTAATGAGAGCTTCAAGGAACAAGTAGACAGGTCAGTCACTACAGAACAGAAAAATAAACTCGGTTGTGTGACAAGGGCAACAAATGTTGATGGATATTAATGAGATTCTCTGTTTCTACTTCCATGACATGATCTTCTTTCTATTTGGAGGCATCCCCTCTACAGAGTGGTTAGAGAGTAGGTATCAGAGGAGGATGGGGAACCACAAGGGTGGGTACCAGGACCAGTAGAGCAGTCATAGGAAAAAAAGCAGCCACACTTCACAGAACCCAAGCTATAACACAAATTTAGAAAAGGTATCTGTAAAACAAGAAAAATAAAAAGATTTTCTAAATTCTACAAGCTAAAAATAAATGTACCAAAGGCTAGTCTGAGGCAGCTGTAATAGTTCACACCTGTAATCCCAGTGCCAGGTAGCTGAAGCAGGAGGATCGCCAGAGTT
The DNA here is from genome assembly GCF_950005125.1 of Chionomys nivalis. Lineage (NCBI taxonomy): Eukaryota > Metazoa > Chordata > Mammalia > Rodentia > Cricetidae > Chionomys > Chionomys nivalis. The sequence continues at coordinate 39,365,371 of NC_080103.1, forward strand.
TGAGTCCAGTTTGGGTTGCATAGTGAGTTCCAAACCAGGCCTGAAGGCCTGTGAGGAGTGAGACCCTGTCCCAGAAAAGGAAGGAAAAGAAAGTCAAGCTTGAATATCAAGTTTATTGCTAATAAAAAATTTCAAAGTAAAGGGAAGGTTCTGCATGGGAACAGGAAGCTCACAGGACATAAGCAATTACATGATTACACTTCAAAAATGGAGGCATGCTTGCAAATTTTTGATGATTGGGATTCGAGTTACTAAGAAACTGGTCAACGGGGTAATTCTTATGTCTGTCGCTAGAAGGACAGGTGTGACTGGAGTCATTAGACCAACCTTGCAGCAAAAATTAACAGCAGAAATATAATCTTACAATTCAAGCCGGGAACCGATGTTTGATTTGGAAACACAGGCAGCTGAGGAAAGCGCCAATCTTTTCGGGTTTGTGAAAATGGATGACCACAGCGCGGCGAACAAAGGCCACTCTGACCTCCCCAATTATGCTAAGCCACCAAAGTGCTCCAAAATGATTTGAATTTGAATGCTGTTGGGCACAGCAAGGCACTGCGAAGTTCCCACACTCCTCACCCATCACTGCTTTTTTTTTTCACCTAGTAGCTCTACCCCCTCCCTGTAAATCATCTTTAATATGTCACCATTTGTCACACGCATTGCTTTCTGGTTTTGTAGAGTCCACTTAAGTTATATCACCCTTATTTTCATTTTTTTTAAATATCAACGCGATTTTAGGTTTTTAAATCTAAGCTTCTCTTTTTCGTTTTATAAAAAAAAAAAGTCCAACTTCTTCCAGCAGCTATTTGACCTGAATTCCTCGAGTAAACACATTATTGTCGAAGAGTTGAAAGACAAGGTAATTCTGCAGTGTCTTCCAATTTCAACCACAAAGAAATTAACCCATTCTTGCTGACATTTGAAAATATTCATATATATATTATTTTCTTAGGTTCCGATTCCTTGGGGCATCATGCAAGCCTCACCTGGGGTTCAGAGTGTAATAATTAGCAGTGGCTGCTTACATTCGCCAATATATTTGTACAAACATATGTTGGCACTCAGTTCCATATCAGCTACACATCAAAGGAGGACGCTGAGGAGGAAGTAATCCACCCCAGGGCTGGATTAGTGTCTCTGGCTCAAACAGACCTCATTGAAGGGTATAGTTTGGGGAAAATTAAAGAACTTGTCTGACCTGGGTATTGGAGGGAATCCATTAACAAAAAGCCATGCTGAATATCTCTGCCGGTCTTTTTCCTGCCTTGCCACTGTGGTCCTGGGGCAAGCTGGAAGCTCTTTTATCTCCAGATTGCCAGTCTGCCAAACAGGGACCATACAGTTCCTTTCCCACCACCTTACAAAGGATGGGTGTGCCCACTATCTGCATGCTGGAGCGTCTTCCTACCAACACCACTTTTTCCAGTGTGCACAAACCATGTTGTCCAGATCTACAGCACCTCTCCTATGTTAGAGTCTCCAGTATTGCTTGGCCAAGGGCCAAAGATTAAGAGACCAATCCTGAATCTCACCTCCATGAAAAGTCAGCTCTTCTTTTGTTACCATGAATAGCAAGAGTGCTGCCGAAATGAGCCCGGGTATTTTACACGAAAACCACCCAATTTTAATAGCACAGCTGATATGCACACACTCTGACTGGTTCCCCTTACTCAGTCTCCATAACAACTTTTTAAGATAAATACAATTATTCCTATTTTTCATGTAAGGCGACAGGATTTGACTTACCTAAGGTCAAACCTCTAATACGTCGCCAACCCCAAATTCTAACCCAACTCTGACTTGAAAACCAGAGAGTTTAGTTGCTCTGTGCACTCAGGCACTGAGGTAGAATCACGGAGCACTGATCACCACTTTGCTTCTCAGAAGCTGGGGATGGTCCACTATTAAATAAATTAGAGTAAGAACAAAGACAGGAAATTTTGAAACTATTTGCATAGCAGGCAGTTAGATAGAAAAGACTGCTTAGAGTCTCTTTGAAGCCATGTAGCCAACAGGAGTAATAACCTCTTTTGAGACAGAACCTTGCATGGGCCATGCTGGCCTCAAACTGTCAGTCCTCCTGCCTCGGCATCCTATATGCTGGAAGAACAGTAGTCACAGACTAGCACACTCATTAGGGGTGAAGATTTTATAAAATATTTCAGTTTTCTATTGCTGCAGACCAGACTGCTTTGAAATGTTGTGAAATAAATTCGTTCTATTTCATTGCTTTTGAGTGGAGAATTCCTGAAGAGTCGGGCTGCAGCATTGGTGTGCTCTACACATTGCTTCCTGAAAATGCAGATCTGCATCTGGAGCCTGCAGTACAGCTAGACTCACGTATCTAGTGCCCTATCAGATATGGCTCAAAAGGTGAGAAAATACCGTGTGTCTCTCTGCTGCTGTCCCCAGGCACTCAGATATATATGAAACCCTTGTCTTCTAGAATATTCCAAGAGACAAAAAAGAAGGTCTAAGGAGGCATAGAACCCAAACTAGAACAACACCACTTCTGCCCGTTGCGGCTATGAGCCTTCCCAGATCAAGGGAGGGGGACACTCCTCTTGACGGTAGAGGTCAAATCATGTCTGCCACATGCTATGTATCACCAGTCAAATCATTAAATTTGTATCATATTTGATTGAATTGTGCATTAAAAGGACAAAAAAAAAAAGATAGAGAATGCAAAAAGCCACTTCTCCAAAGACTAGTCTCACCAAAAATCCTTAGAGAAATAATGGGTTCTAACACGGGAGCCTGGAGCTTCTTTTTTTAATTTTTTTAAAAAAGAAAAACTTTTTTTTTCCATTATACATACCAGTCCAAGTTCCCACTTCCTCCCCTCCTCCCATCCCCTCCACATACCTCCCCATCTCATCCACTCTTCAGAGAGGGTAAAGCACATTACTTTGGGGAAGGTCCAAGGCCCTCCCTACTATATCTAGACTGAGCAAGGTATCCATCCAAAGAGAATAAGTTCCCAAAAAGCCAGTACAAGCAGTAGGGATACATCCTGGTGCCAATGCCAATGGCCCTTCAGTCTGCCCCAGCCATGCAACTGTCAACCATGTTCAGAGGGACTAGTTCGGCACAATGCTGGTTCCTTCCCTGTTTGGCTAGAGTTGGTGACTTCCCACTACCTCAAATAAACTGTTTCAGTGGGTGTCCTCATCATGGTCTTGACCTCTTTGCTCATATTCTCACTCCTCCCACTCTTCAGCTAGACTTTGGGAAATCAGTCCAGTGTTCCAATAAGGGTCTCTGCCTCTTGTTTTGATCAGTTGCTAGGTGAAGGTTCTATGGTAATATTTAAGATATTCATCAGTCTGACTACAGGGCAAGGCCATATCGGGCATGCTCTGCTCTATTGCTCAGGGTCTTAGCTGGGGTCATCCTTGTGGATTCTTGGTTATTTCTCTAGAGATAAGTTTCTTATTAACCCCATAATGGCTCCCTCAATCAAGATATCTCTTTCCTTGTTCTCTATCTCTGTCCCTCCTCCATCTCTACTATCCTGTTCCCTCAAGTTCTCCTTGCCCCTTCCCTTTCTCTCCTCCTCTTCCTTTTCCACCCTCCCTTCTTCTCCCACTCCCATGCTCCTAATTTTGTCAGGTGATCTTGTCTATTTTGATCTTCCAGGGGGATCTATATATGTTTTTCTTAGGGTTCATCTTATTACTTAGTTTCTCTAGGATCACAGACTATAGACTCAATATCTTTCATCTATAGCTAGTATCCACTTATAAGTGAGTACATATCAGATTCATCTATTTGAGTCTGAGTTAGTCAGACTCACTCAGGATAGTGTTTTTGAGTTCCATCCATTTGCATGCAAAATTCAAGATGTCATTGTTTTTTGCCGCTGAGTAGTACTTTAATGTATAAATGTGCCACATTTTTTTAAAATCCATTCTTCAGTTGAGGGGCATCTAGGTTGTTTCCAGGTTCTGGCTATAACCAATAGTACTGCTGTGAACATAGTTGAACAAATGTCTTTGTAGTATGATTGAGTATCTTTTAATTATATGCTCAAGAGTAATATTGCTGGATCCTAAGGTAGATTGATTCCCAGTTTTCTGAGAAACCGCCACACTGATTTCCAAAGCTGTTACACAAGTTTGCATTCTCACCAGCAATGGATGCGTGTTCCCCCTACTCTACATCTTCTTCAGCATAAGCTACCATTGGTGTTTTTGATCTTAGCCATTCTGACAGGAGTAAGATGATACCTCAGAATTGTTTTGATTTGCATTTCCCTGATGGCTAAGGATGTTGAACACTTCCTTAAGTGTCTTTTGGCCATTTGAGATTCTTCTGTTGAGAATTTTCTGTTTAGTTCTGTACCCCCATTTTTTAATTGGGTTATTTAGAATTTTGATGTCTAATTTCTTGAGTTCTTTATATATTTTGGAGATCAGTCCTTTGTCTGATGTGGAGTTGGTGAAGATCTTTTCCCATTCAGTAGGCTTCCTTTTTGCCTTATTGACCGTGTCCTTTGCTTTACAGAAGCTTCTCAGTTTCAGGAGGTCCCATTTATTTACTCTTGTTCTCAGTGTCTGTGCTGCTGGGGTTATATTTAGGAAGTGGTCTCCTGTGCCCGTGCATTGGAAGTTACTTACCACTGTCTCTCCTATCAGGTTCAGTGTGGTCAGATTTATGTTGAAGTCTTTAATCCATTTGGACTTGAGTTTTGTGCATGGGGATAGATATGGATCTATTTTCATTCTTCTACATGTTGACAAGAGCCTGGAGCTTCTTGAAGGGACAGAAAAGTAAGAAAGTACTCTGGCCAGGCAGTGATGGTGCATTCCTTTAATCCCACCACTCAGGAGGCCTGTCTCTGAGTTTGAGGCCAGCCTGGTCTACAAAGCAAGTTCCAGGACAGCTAAGACTGTTACACAAAGAAACAGTGTCTTTAAACCCTCCCCTAACAAAAAAGAAAAACAAGAAAAAGAAAGTGCTTCGCACAGTGAAAAGAGCATTTCAAATGGACATGGGAGTCACAACAGTCAAAGCCAAAGTCAAAACTAAAGGAGCAAATAATAATCACAACAAAAATAAAAATAAGAAAGCAGTGTTGATTGAGAGCCTGAAGTAAAAAGTCAGCTCCAGGAGTCCACGCTTACAGAAGCAAACAAGCTTCCCGTGCAGAACTGCGCATGAATGACGCCGTCTGGAGGTGGATGCAATGCTCCAGTCCTGGAAGCGGGGGATCTTTTCCATGGCTTCCTCACAATGAGATGGTTTAAAATGGAGGGAAAACGAGTGACTTTCCAATTTAGAAAGCATTGCTCAATCAGGTGACTGCAGTGACAAGGAACATCAGTTGCACATGTTTCGTTATGATAAGCTGGTGAGAGGAGAATCATCATCCCTAACACTCAAGATTCTAGTGTAAGCATAATAAAAGTAGTAGGATCTTAGCTCACATGTGCTTCTTCAGCAGCACATAACAGAGTAACTTATAAAGAAGGGAAATGCATTCTCCTCCATCTCTAGAGGTCCAAGAGCAAGGTTCTTGCAGATTTGGTGTCTAAGGGTGGCTGAGAACAGTGCCTCCTGGCTGAGACTTCATATGGTATTGCTCTTAGGCCCCTTTTGCTATCACTAATCCTCTTATGAGGGTTCTGTCCTCGAGATATAGTCTTTTGTCCATAAGCAGAACATTAGAGTCTAATTTAAGATTAAAAAAAATAAACATTCAAACTGCAGTATGCAAAAGTAAGAGACTATTAATAAAGGTTAATTTTTGTGCCTATTTCACTTAGTTAATTTTAACAAATATACCGCATTATCAGTAGATGTAATATTAATAACAAAGGTATGAGGTGAGAGTGACATGGGGGCTCTTTATAACAGTTTTATAACCTAAAGGTATATTAAAACTAAAGTCACTTTTAATGACAAACTATCTCTACAGACTCAACAGAGATTTGACAGTAGTGGAAGGAGCTTCCCCAGTTCCTCCAGAACATACAAGGAATCAGTCTTAGAAACAGATACTGAGCCCACCCTAGGCTACAGGTGAATGTAATAAGTGAATGAGAGGAGTTCACATCAAGAGAGTCCCAGCCCTGTCTGAATAAACCCACTGTATTCCATATCCCAGACACTCAGCTTATGTATGCATTTCTACCCTGCAGCCCAAAGAAAGACAGACACAGAAATAGTCTGTTACCAACCAAAGAATAATCAGGACACATAAAGAAATTCATGCACTTCGCATGATGTCAAAAGGTCAGGGTGTTTTACAGACTCTGGGAGAATCTGTATCAACTTGTGTCTTGGCATCCTGAAAAGAAATCATTCCTTTAAAAGTATAATGATTCATTCTGAAGAGACTTTTAACAGTGCCACAGATCCTCATAACTAGGTCCACGCAGGCATCTGTTCTGTTCCAGAAGAAACTGTCCTGACCCTAGGGTAGTCCTCCTCTCTGGAACATTTCAGCATGCCACAACAAGGACATTCTTGTTTCTCATTCTTGCAGTTGACTCACTAGACAATCCAGGCATGCTCCCTTCTTGTGATACCATGATAAACAGCTGAAGGTATCAAAACTGATGACCCTAGGGTCTATATGACCCAGTCTCTAGACAAAGAAACCTGACTATGCTGCTGGAATTGCTGTTGATAGAGCTCCAGAACTCCAGAACCTTCTGGATCTAAGTCTGTTCCTCAGCTTATTCTCCAGTAACCACAACCTGGAAATGCCCTCTTCACCTGCACATCTTAGTGATGCGTGACAGTTGTTAGCCCCTTAAGAACACTGCTCCAGTAACAATCCTCTGCTGGAGAAGAAAACTGAGGCTTACCTACCAGTCCGCTAACACTGAGGCTCATGTGCTCACCCAACATGAAGGTCAGAGTCCACCATCAACATTATACCATGACAACAATCAAGCTGCACTTCTCATCCTTTCTCTTGGCTTGAGACGATCAATTCCCTTGGGAACAATAACCAGAAAACATAATTAGGGTTAAGTATGTGCAATTAAGCTCATTATAGAATGTATTTCTATTATTCGTATCAACAAAGTAATGTAGTGATATATTTCAATGTTTTATCTGTAAGATTCTATCAATTTTATGAAGAAGCACAATTGTGATGGTTATTCTGTGTTTAATTTTTATTTTTCTTTACAATTTCACCTATGTATACCTTGCTTATTATTCACTCTCTTCTCTCACCTCCTTCATCCTCCATCTTTATCCTCCCTCCCCACGCCCCACAAATCTTTCACATTCATGTCTGTTCATTTTGTTTTATGTCCCAAGATTAACCAGAGCCATCCGTAGGACTGTGGGTTGAGAACTTATTTGTTGAAGCCTTGTGGGCTCAACATAAAATACACAACTGAAGACAGTAATGTCCCTCTCTTCCACAATCTAGCAATAGCCCATAGTTCAGAGGTGAAGGTTAGGGCCCCATGACTTCCTCCTTCTTCCTTGACTAGTTGTTGATACAGCTGGTCTTGTGTGACCTCCATGCAGGTAGCTATGGTTAATGAGAGTTAATGATTACAATAGTTGTACCAAGTCTAGAACATCATGTTTAGATGCAGCTCTTCGGCCTGTCTTCTAGGTTTCTTATGGCTCCTGCCCTTATATACTTCTCCTCCCCTCTCTTGCAACATTCGCTGAATCACTTCTACTATAAGTGATTCCTCTGGGATGGGCCCACATCTACTGCTTATTTTCTGCGTCTGGGGCAGGCACAAAGTCTCTGCCTTCATCACTGTTCATTATAGAGAGCTTTCTATGACTAAGGCCAGGAGTTGCTTCTGCCCTAAGTATAAGCACAGATATTTAGAAAGCAGTTTTCTGCTGTGTCTAGTTAACCATGGGATGGCTAGTCTTGTCAACGTGGCAGTGTTTAATATCACCATGGAAATAAATCTCTGAGCATGTTCACAAGCAACTCTGTATATTAGGTTAGGTGAGGTGAGAAGCCCACTCTGAATGGAGCCAGTGTTATTTCATGGACTGGGGTTAGAGGGAGAGAGTGAGGTGAGGACAAGCATTCATCTTTCTCTGCTTTTAAACTGGGTGTCATGTGACCAGCTGCCGCCTCCTACTCGTGCTGTGCCTTCCCTGACCAACTGTCCCTTCCTTAAACTGCCTGTGCCGGGTATTTGGGTGTAACAACAAGAACTGTAAGTACTCAGGCATAGTAGCCCACACTTTTAATCCCACCACTCAGGAGAAGACAGAGGCAGAGGCAGGAGGATCTCTGTCCACTCTGGTCTACAGAGGAGTTCCAGGACAAGTGGGGCTACACAGAGAAACCCTGTCTTTTTTTCTTTCTTTTTTTTTTTTTTTTTTTCAGATTTTTCGAGACAGGGTTTCTCCTTAGCTTTTGGTTCCTGTCCTGGAACTAGCTCTTGTAGACCAGGCTGGCCTCGCACTCACAGAGATCTGCCTGCCTCTGCCTCCCGAGCACTGGGATTAAAGGCGTGCGCCACCACCGCCCGGCGAGAAACCCTGTCTTAAAACAACCAAATAAATAATTAATATAATATAATGTGGGTTTGTATTTAAGCATTGTGATCGCTTATCTTGGTTGTCAACTTGATACACCTGGGAAGGGAGAAACACAGTTGAAAAATTGCCCCCACCAGATTGACCTTAGGGGATGGTCTAAGGAGCATTTACTTGATTAATGGGATCGGTTTGGAAGACCTAACCCACTTCAAGCAGTACCATCCTTAGGCCAGTAGGTCTGGGCTGTATAAGGAAGGAGCTGACCATGATCCTGGAAGGAAACCAGTAAGCTGCATTTTTCCCCAAGGTTTCTGCTTCAAGTTCCTGACCTCCTGGATTCTCACCAGTATGTGAATTGAATTATTTTTGTTTTCATTTCAAATACAGTTACATTGAAAAATTCAAAATCAGCAAAGACTTAAGATCAAATATCTAACAAATGTAGTTCCCCATTTCACACCTGTAAAACATCTGTACATTTTCCTTTTGCATCTTGACACATGATTGTGGTTTTTGGGGGAGGAGGGGTTATTTGGCTCACATGGTCCCCAATCACAGTCCATTGTGAAGGGAAGTCAGGCCTGCTTGAAGTCTTGCTGTGCTTTTCCTCGACAATGGCCTGTAAGCAGTAATATGAAATAACCTCATTCCTCTCCAATTTTACCCTTGGTCATGTTGTCCATTATGACAACAGGAAACGTATTAACAAACACTATGGACACAATCAAAAAACATCAGGTTAGCTGAGAGCAAACATCAAAACAGGCCTTCAGCTGTGTTTAGAGAAGTCAGACTCTCATTGGCGGAGTTAAGCCCAACTGATTCTGACTCATCAGAAACGGCCCAGCAATCCGAGGAGGGGCAAATCTGCCAGTTCAGGAAAGAAATACATCCATAAATTTCAACCTGATTTTATCACCGAATTTCAACCGCTGTACTTTGGGTTTGCATCAACAGTTTTATGGTTGCGATCTGCAGACTTCAAAAACTTCAGAGAGCAGTCCAGTAGCCATAGAAACTCTTACTACCAAATTGCACTTAATTGGGAGGCCCCAGGAAACACTCAAGAGGATATTGTCCCACAAGCCACTCACTAAGGCAGACATGAAGTGAAATCGAAAGACTTGTCTCTCACCAAGACATGATGTAACAAGAACCAGAGGGAAGGCTGGCGGGCGCAGGTACATAGACTCTTAGTAGGAGTCTCTTCCATTTACCACAGTGATGGAATCTTAATTAGGCTTTATTAAAGAGCAGATAGATGGTATATCACATAGTGATATATCTCATTGACATCTTTAAAGTATTTGTTTTAAAATAACACAGAAAGGGGGCATCTATCTGCCAGTCGAATCAGTAAGAGAAACTTTACTCACTCAAATGAATGACTTTTTTTTTTACATGTAAACTTTCATAGGGGTAATAATTAATTTTAAACTGATGTTTCAGAAATGTTTGTGGTGTTCGAAGAAAATAATCCCTTTAGAAACCTTTCTGAGAACGATTACTGGGAAAGTTATTGTGTCCTGTCCTGGCCACACCAAGGACATCAATTATTTGGAACAAGTGGCTTTGTGAGGAATTATAGCTGCTTGGCTTTTCCACTCCTTCTCGGCCTTTAGTTTGTACAGTTCACAACATAAAGGCAGTCATGGCCACCTAAAGAAAAGCAAATTCACACTAGGCCCTGACTGGGTTCAGTCATGACACTGACCTTGTAGAAAGTGTAGGGGTGTGTGATTTTAACTAACAGGAAGTAATCTGAGAATCACATCAAAGATCTGAAGAGCAAGAATTGTGCCTCTTGTTTGTCTCTAGTACAAAACACCTAGCATGTGTTTTCAACTAAAGAAAATCACATCTAAGCTGGGAGGTGATGGTGCACATTTTTAACCCCAGCATTCAAGAAGCAGAGGTAAGTGGATCTCTTAGTTCAAGGCCAGCCTAGTTTACAGTGTGAGTTCCAGGACAGCCAAAACTACACAGAAAAGCCCGTTTAAAAAGGAGAGAGAGAGAGAGAGAGAGAGAGAGAGAGAGAGAGAGAGAGAGAGAGAGAGAGAGAGAGAAAAGGAAGAAAAGGAAAAGAAAGAAGGAAATGAAAGGAGGAAGGAAGGAAAGAAAGAAAGAAAGAAAGAAAGAAAGAAAGAAAGAAAGAAAGAAAGAAAGAAAGAAAGAAAGAGGGAGGGAGGCAGGGAGAGAGAGAGAGAGAGAGAGAGAGAGAGAGAGAGAGAGAGAGGAAAGGAAGAAAAGGAAAAGAAAGAAGGAAAGAAAGAAAACCACATCTGATGTCAGCATGTGTGCTTCAGCTTCTGTTGAAAGCAATTTGGAATAATTGTTAAGTTACAAAACTCATCAAATATCAACTTATTAAATGGAAACACATGTAATAAGAGTTTTAGCTGATGAAATTCTCCTACAGAACAGTGTAGCTGAGTTGAAGACAAGGCTCGTAAGAAGTCTCGGCCACTCTCTTCCCAAGTGTGAACTCCATTACACAAATGCCCTGGAGAAGGAACCTGGTTTTCACCGCATTGGGCTCTCCTGAAGCATTTGCAAGCTGAAACTGGCCAGCTACAACAGGGTGGAAAGGAAGGAGGGCATAATACCTTAAAGGAGGTTTATGTGCAGCATCTTAGGGAGTTTGTGTATGTGTCCTTAGAGAGAAAAGTCTACTCGCCAACACAGATATCCTGGACTCTAAGCATATCTAGTCATTAGTTCTCTTGAATGAAAAGTTACTTGGAAACCCCTGTTGGCCTATTTTCATCTCTTTTGGAAGCCACAGGCTCTTAGACCTAATAAGATCAATTTTGTATCATAGCCATATGGCAAAAATGTGGGTATAAAAATGTCTTTCCAGTTTGTACACTCCAGTTTAAAAACCAAAAAGCTTATTTTGTGTTTACTTCTGTGTGCCTTCCTGAGTTTGTGTGTGCTTATATGTGCAGCACATTCATGCAGACACCCCTAGAAGCCAGAAGGCATCCAATCCCCTGGAAACAGAGTCATACAAGTGAGTTGTAAGTTGCTGCCTGTGGTTACTGAGACCCATGCCAGCTCCTCTACAAAAGCAGAAAGAACCCCTCATTGCTCAGTGTTTCACTGGTCCTGTACACTTGGAGGTTTGTTTTTGTTTTTGTTTTTGTTTTGAAACTTGAGTTCAGAAAACTTCCCACCCCACCATTCTGTTACTTCAGAAGAAGTTTTCTCATAAAAAGGCTACAAGACTCATCATGCAAAATTCCACTTAGTGAATGTTTCCCAACAAATCTAACCTCTTGAGAGTTTCGCAAAAGGTCACTAATAGACCATCAGCCTCTTTAAGTTGCTGGATGATTAGCTTTCCACTTTGCATATAATCCAACAGTGATTGTTGAGAAACCCCATTTCTTCTAAGCCCTTTGCACTCCTTTCCCCGTGTCCTTCAGAACCCAGAGAGACTGTGTTTAAACAGTCGTACTGACAATATTTTAAAGTTGCTTAATTAAGTGGGTAGGATTTTTCTTTCCTTGGGAAAAATCCTTGGCCCATATTTAGATCTTATTTTAAACCTTAGTGTTTTAAGGAGTCTTTAAAGGTATTTGAAGGATTCTTAATAGTTATTCAATTATTATCAAATCAGATTTCTAGTCCTCTGATCCCTGTAATCAAATCTTTACTTTGGTGATTTGCATGCAAGTTTCTAATTTAGGATTGTCTTCTTCTATGACTCTTGCCATTCTCTGTGACATTTATCATCAAGATGAAGATGGTAGTAAATTCACACATACTTAGAGGGCCTATGTCTTTTGGGCACACATTAAGAATAAAATGTATGCCAATGTTTCTATGATGCTGTTGGAAGCAAATTTATAGAGAGGTTAATACAGAAAAGATAAACTGATTGTAATACAAGGGGGATGTGAGCCATTAACCTTGTAGATATGCTAAGCAATAAAGCACACAAAACCCAGGAATCATGGGCAATCTAATGAAGCCTGCTATCTGAAGGATCTACTAGAAGTAGGATAGGAACCACAACACAGATAAATCCAAAGAACTGAAACACAGATTCAAAGAGCAGAACTATTGATGAGTCACGCAACATCACTGTAATTAAAGCTGCTGACTTAAATGGTTGGAATAATGCATTTTATACTATAAGTAGAGCTGAAACAATAAATGTAATAATAGTGACAGCAAGGGCAGCAGGTGCATGGGACCTTCTTGTTCTAAGTGCTTCCTGTGTCCCTCCCTTCAGTATTCAAGGCATCCCTTAGAGGAAGAACTAGTCTGCCTTCTCTATGGCTTGGAAGTCAAGCAACCCAAAGATTAAAGTAACATCTTCGAGCAATTTTTGTTAGAATGAATGAGTGCCTAAGGCAGGATTGAGTCCCTTCATAGACTTGATGGTTTTTAACGTCCACAAATGCCATGAACCTAGTAATAATAGAAAGTAAAAGCATCTGGATTTTTTTTTTTTGGCCAAAATAAAGATGACTGAGAGATAGTAATAGCATGGGTAGAGGTATAAGTGGTGTAGGAGTGTCTTCTATCTATCTGTCGCTTTCATTGGTTAATTAATAAAGAAAACTGCTTGGCCTGATAGGTCAAAACATAGGTAGGTGGGGAAGACAAAACAGAATGCTGGGAGGAAGAAGGCAGAGGGGGCAGACGCCATGATTCTCCGACCCAAGACGGATGCAGGTTAGGGTCTTTCCCTGTAAGCCGTCACCTCATGGCGCTACACAGATTACTAAGTATGAGATAAAGCAACATATGGGAATTAGCCAATAAGAGGCTGGAACTAATGGGTCAGGCAGTGTTTAAGTGAATACAGTTTCCGTGTAATTATTCTGGGGCTAAGCTAGCCATGCAGGAGCCAGGCAGGACGAAAAGCAGGCCTGCTCACCTCATCACTACATATAAGTATATGGTGACTGAAATACTTGTCTAGGTTCCAGAACAGGCACTGGGGATGTTAAGTGAATAAGACAAGGAGAGATCCTACATTTCCAGATCCATCCATTTTCTTTTTTTTTCTTTTTTTCTTTTTTTTCTTTTTTTCATTTTTTTATTTTTTATTTTTTTTATTTATTTTTTTTTTTTTTGGATTTTTCGAGACAGGGTTTCTCCGTAGCTTCCATCCATTTTCTTGAAAATGGCATGGTTTCTTTTTCTTTAAAATGGAATAATAATCCGTAATCCTTTTGTACAATATCTCTTTGTCAGTTCATTCATTGGTGGGTACCCATACTGAAATCTTGATTTACAACAGGACCACAGTAAGCGTGAGTGTGCAACTGTCTCTGTGGAATGTAGGCTTGAAGCCCTTGATGTAATGGTAGCATATTACAGGAGATTTTGTGGTAGATTTTGTATGGCCTTCTGTGTGTCTAATCTCTCTGTCCTCTTGTGAGAATATTTGTAACTGCCCATTCAGATAACCTATGATAATCTCTTCATCATAAAACAAAAGACACTTTTTTTTTCAAAAATTTAGCATTTACAGTTTCCATAGATAATGGCAAAAATATTTCTAGGGACCATTGTTCATTCCATCACAACGACCAGAGAAATATGGACTCTAACTCCTGACTGGATCTCTCCACTCCAACAACCTAGCAAAATAGTAAAGAGGCTTCCAAGAGGAAATTCCGCTTACTTCAATCTCTACTACTGTTTTAGTTTTTTAAATGATAACAATTAATAGCAATAAAGCCAGTCATGGTGGCACACACCTAAAATCTCTGAACTCTGGAGGCTGAAGCAGAATTCTGGATTTCAGATCTATGGCTCCATGACTATGTGTCTCATACCAACTAGACAAGTCTCAACATGGAAAAAAAGTGACTACAATAACAGCAACACTAAGACAAGAGTAGAGCCAGTCATGAGGACTCACACAGGTGATCCCAGCACTCAAGAGGATGAGGCAGGTGAGTCGAGAGTTGGAGGCTAGGGGCTAGATAGATGGCTCAAAGGGTAAGAGCACTTTGCTGCTCTTGAAGAGCACACAGGTTAAGTTCCCAGCTACCAAACAATAGTCCAAACCATTCCTAAACGCCAATATCAGAAGACCTGGTTCCCCTTCTGGTCTCTGCAGGCACCACGCACACATGTGGTACACAAACATGCATGCAGGCAAAACATTCACATAAAATAAAATGAATACATCTAATTAAAAAAAAATAAGAGTCAGAAACTAACAGAGAATAGAAAACATGAACTTGTCTCAAATCCCTCTTAAAAAAACAAAAACAAAATAAAGAACTATTGTCAAGAGATTAAACAGTAGAATAAACCAAAGCCAGTTAAGGGACTTATTTCAAAAAGGTAAAATAATCTAGAAACATAAACTTCAGTAACATTCATGTAAATTTCCTTAAAAGTTTAATAATTTCTATAAAGAAAAAGCTGAGTGATGTTGGCTTTTTTGTTCTTCTGTGTTCTCTCAGCATGTCTGACTTTGAAAACGTGGGTATTTTTCTACCACACCAAACCATCCTCCAATCTTTGCAGACAAGTCAGATTCAATTCTGACAGTAACTGGAGCTATCTAGGACCTGTAGTGAAGGGCTCAGACCCACAAGATGGCCCCTCCTCCTCTTTGTATGTGAATCACATGCAATAGGTTTTGTTAGAGGTTAACCACAGCTTCTTTCTTTCTTCTAACTCAATAATGTATACATATTTTTAAATACCATATGTATTTATCCAGAATAAACATATGCATTTTGTTCATTAAAGCACTAGAAATATAAGTATTTATGCACAATAAATACATTTTATCAGTTAAAAATAATTCAAATATTTCAAAAGAAGATATGCCTTTTATATTTTCTTGGTTTGGTTTTTGAGACAGGATTTCTTTGTGCTGGGATTAAAGGTGTGTACCACCACTGCCCGGCGCCTTTTATATTTTTGTGGAAACTATACTTGAATCAGACATCTGATATGTGAAGAATTAATTTTAAACTAAGATTAAGTTACTATTTCCTTTTCTTATAAAAGAAAAAAATCCTAAATCACCAAAATGTAAGATGAGGCTCTGAGCATTCTTAAATGTTAAATTTTGAGCATGGGGCTTCTTTTTTCTTAGTCTAAAAGACATGGGAAAGAAATAAAGAGAACAGGCAAGAATTGTCCAGAATGAGAGCTTTTGCATTAAGACACAAGATATACCTATTCTACCGCACACCCAAATGTTAGCACTTTGGCTGTTGTTTGACACAAACAAAAATAAAAACTTATTTCCTTGGTTACCACAGACCAGAATATTTAAGACGTCATCACACTCTGTCAATTCTGTCTCACAGCACACCAAATACATGGATGGAATACACTGCACTTAAATTTTCAACTCTTCTGCCACATACCGTCTTTACACATACGTTCAGCAGAGTGGCATTTTCTTTTAAATATCACTTAAGATCACTCAATTATCAGAGTAGAAGGAAAGAGCCCTTTAGTAATAGTATTGTTGAATATTGGAATCAAAGTCCTTGAGCCCCTTGTCTTATGAAATAAGACTTTTTGTGTGCATAAAATATAGTTCACCATTAAGCATTTTCTACAAAATGGGGGACAAATCCCAGAGTAATCTTCATACAAAGTTATTTCAGGAGCCTAATGCCTGGAAAATTATGACTGTGCCTTGTCCTAAATTTGAGGGTCTTTCCACATTTTCCTCATAAACCCCATTTTTCAGGGGCTTATGACTCAACTACAGAAATTTGCTTCCGGATGAAGCTCAGAATACCCAATTTCAGCTGATCTGGTTATAACCGGGTGAAGCAAAGACAGAAGTTTGCATTGTCTCTTCCTCGTTTGGCTCTCTGGATCTCTGGGTTTAAAAAACAAAATACTTTCCGGTGTTTCTGCCATTTCTTCATTTTACAGAAATCTTTACCTTTTGGCATTTCTTGAAATATAACAAAAAGGATAAACTGGAAACATGATGAGTAATTAGTGTCTCAAGAGAGGGCTGAAGAGGTGCTGAATTGCTCGCAGCCAGCCCACCCTCCAAAATCCAGGCAAAGTCCAGTGGCTACTGAAGCTCATTACTGCAGAATGGCATTTATTTTGAGCCAAGAGCTTTTTATCGAATGATAACAGAATATCTAATGGATGCCTATGGCACAGGAAGTCATGAGAAAATTTAACTCTCAGTGTTCACTGCATACTGAGACAGTGTTCTAGATTTCAAACTTTAAAGAGAGCCCACGTATTCCCCGTGAAATAATGTGGTAGTGGGTACTGCAGATACATCTGTTCTTAGCCATTAAGAAATCTCATTTGACAGCCCTGACTAAACACAGAACCATGCATGCTCAAGATCAGACTAGCTGTGAAATGCCTTGTTTTATTAATTGCACACACCGATACATTCGATCACTCCCTGGTGGCCAAAGGTGTCTAACCACTGCAAGACCGTACAGTCAAACACACGGGAGAAAATAAGGGCAGAGGGTCCTGCCCACTCAAACACACTGGTAAATTTGAAGTTAATCTGTTGGAAAACCCAGGGTTTTTGTTGGTTAGCTGTACATGTGAAGTGCAAGCTTATTTAGAAGAGAAACCACTACTCAGAAGCTGAGGCCAGGCACATCCAATGTCCTTCTCACCCTTCGATGGAATACTAAGACGGGCCACGAAACTGAGAAAGGCGAAAATAGATCTGTGTGGGTTTGAATTAACCTGAAGCCCTTATTAAAATGAATTTTAAAGTGATAGAATTTGGGGTGCTATCTCACAGTGTTCGACCACTTAGTTTGCTGACCCCAGTAGCTACCAATCTGCAGAAGTGGTCACACAATACCTTTGTTCTTTCTGCCAATGGGAGCTGCTATCAACCAATGATGGTAAAAACCTGTGGACCTCCCTAACTCTACCAATTACTTCCATAGCAGAAGGGTATGATTACTGCATACTGCCGTAGTTCCAAGTAGCAGGACAGTTAGAATATCATAGCAAAATGCAATATTCAGGTATTTCTAGAAGGCAAAAGATCCCCCAAAGAACCTGTTACTCTCCACTTTCAAGATTCTACAATATGAGCAAAGGCCCTTGTCCATTATATATGCTTCTAAAGGATAAGGAAGTCCTGTTCCCCCCCCTCTTTCCCTCCCTCCCTCTTTCTGTGACAGGGTCTCCCTACATAGTCCAGGCTGAACTCACTGCGCTCACAGTTATCCTGCCCTGCTTCAGAATCTCATGCTCTGGGATTAGAGCCAGGCACAGCCATGCCCCGCTGCAATTCCTACTTTGTGCAGCATATCTAAGGGTTATAAGGTAGAATTCCATCTTGTATCATACGCTACTGAACACCCTGTCAGTAATTAAAACAAAATTTAGTACAAAAAAATCTACATACGAGACCAAATGGCTGTTTTCCCCACTTTGTGCTACCTACAGTTTCCCAACACTGTCTTCTGTTGTCCAAATCGGAAGGGCGATTGTGACACCTGAGAACTTCAATCAACTTCCTCAAGGCTTGAAGTAGAGCTGAGGAAGAGGGAGGAGCGGATCTCACAGAAAAGGAGTCAAGGACCATGAGGACATACATGTTCATCCACTCAGTAGCAAGCACACAGTGAGCGCCTGCTGTAGCCGTTCGTCACTGAACCACAAAGAGCCAGTGCCATGGGCCACAGACAAATGAACAGGGCACAGGCAGACGTGCAAGCGTAAGTTACAGAGCTGTGCCAGAGAAGGGGAAATGCGTGTGGCTGACGAGGAGGTCGCAGATCCTTCCCATCCAGCAAATGCACTCTCTTAGCTCCTGGAGGAAAAGGTTAAGATGGCATGTTCCAGCTTGGAAACACAGACCCTACTCTTCCCACATAACTACAACTTCTTCTCTTAGAAAGTCCATAGAAAGGGTTGGAAAGAAATTCCTGTTTCCCTTTTTATTTCTTGCCCCTCAAGATCAGATGACTTCTGTCATCATTTAGGGCTTTTGAATGTCTCTGGAAAATGATGGCTGGAGTAACCCGACCAAAATAAAGTGTGGCATGGAGGCCATTAAGCGGGAAAGACGCACAGCCAAAAGTGCCTTCCCAGAGCACACAAGTCAAGGAGGGCGTGAGGAAATAAACGCACACTTGGATATTTGCAAATATAAGGAGATTTTCCAGTATAGCGAAAATAATTTAATTACAAAATGCTTCTGATATTGCTACCCATGAAATCTTTTTTGGCAAAACGACTGGCAGAAGATGTACAACAAGCTGAGTGATTACTGATAGGTCTGGATTAGAGCCAGATTAAAGGCACTGTTCTAGCTTTCTGGGTAGAGTGCTTGAAACAGCAGCCAAGTGTTCACATCTGAACCCTACCCCTAGTACACCACCTAAGGCCACCAGGCTGTCAAGGCACACTAACAAGGTTTAAGTAAGTCAGCTGAACATCGTATTTTTCTGCAAATTTATACACCCTTAGTTCAGACTATTGGTGAGTGTGACTGACTGATTTCTAGAGAAAAATCAGGCTCTCTTGCCACCAAAGCTATACTGGAACTCTAAAATGGTAATCGTTTTAGAGTTTATTTAAAGACAAATCGCACTCACCAGGAAGAAGCCCAGTAGCATTTCAAACCTTCATTGTCCTGGTGAGA
Organism: Chionomys nivalis; assembly: GCF_950005125.1. NCBI lineage: Eukaryota > Metazoa > Chordata > Mammalia > Rodentia > Cricetidae > Chionomys > Chionomys nivalis. Next base: position 39,384,455 of record NC_080103.1, read on the forward strand.
GCTGTTAAACCCCGTGTTTAACAGCAGTCTCTGGGTGCAGCCGTCATTAAGGGACTTTCAAGTCAGGGTGGGGCTCCATTTGTATTCAACAAGTCTTTAAAAAAAAAATGATGCTTTGTATTTTACTGGTAACTATCCAGAATTTTATTTAAAACAGAAACTCAGAAGAGAGGGGGGGAAATACACTGAAAAAAAAAGCTACACGGTTTCTGTTCTGAGCCATTAATTTTTCAGTCAGATCTAACTATCATTTAATTGGTTCCTGATGCGAAAACTTGGATTCCACTTTAAACGCTTGAAACTAGAGCATATAGAATAATTTGTTATGCTGAGTTATCCATCCCAAATGTCCAGGGAAAATAAAACAATCTCAAAATAAAACTAGGCTACCTTCTGTGATGACACAAAATTAATAACATGGCCTCAGAAATAAACCTGCGTCTGTTTGCCAAAAAAATATCATTAGAGTTCTCATGATGAAGTAATATTTAATTCATACAAATGGTCACCGTAAAGTGGGGTTCCTTAACAACACAAAAATTCCATGAACATCAATTTTAGAAATTGGACTTTGTAATTTTCAAATCACAGTTCAAAGAGATCTGCTTTCCTTGAATGTGGAAATGAACTTTGACTTCCTACTTCTTATACTAATGAATTAATTAAAATGGCTAGCAATTCTTAACACTAAGATTTATTTCCAGATAATTTGGACATTCCCAAGATTTTAATGCTATCTGTGTTGCTATTACTATTCAACAGTTTGAAATTTTAAAAATAGAAAGAAGTATGTAACCTATAGATACTTTCCTTTTGTAAGATTGAGAACAAAAATATTAGATAATTAACCAAAAAAGTGGCTATGGAAATCTGCATTGTAAATATGGTCCTGTTCATACCAAACTGTGCCAGTTTGTCTGTTTGTCCTCTGACTCATCTAACCAGTTCAGGGAAACAGCCCCTCAGTAGGAATTCCACACGTACAGACCAGTACCAGGTCAGGGGGGTTGGGGGACAGCAGCGTGAACCGGCTGTTAGCTCAGCATGAATCTGGTACATGGGTAACCAGTCCTCTGGAAAGACATCAAATTAATCGGATAATTGCACCAGTCTGAATGTAGCCCCTAAGGTGTGGTTAATCAGATGATTGCTACAGTCTGAATGTAGCCGCCAAGGTGTGGTCCTCCAATTCTCAGGCACTTCTCCTGGGTAACTTGAAGGTCAGTACCGACTGTCACAGCTACTATCCAGGGTCCTGCAGCCTGGGTAGTCACACAGCATCTTGTAAAGAAAGACCTCTCTGGACCACAGACCTGAAGCTTACGGGCAGTCAGTATGATGGAGCTGTTTGGATGGCTGTTGAAGCTACATGAGGAAAACTGGTCTACAGTTTACTTCAGAGGGGGAAGGCACGGAACTTCCTGGGCTCCCAAAACTTAGGACAATAATACGGATAAGATTAATTATTTGTAGCCGGGCGATGGTGGCGCACGCCTTTAATCCCAGCACTCGGGAGGCAGAGGCAGGCGGATCTCTGGGAGTTCGAGGCCAGCCTGGTCTACAAGAGCTAGTTCCAGGACAGGCTCCAAAACCACAGAGAAACCCTGTCTCGAAAAACCAAAAAAAAAAAAAAAAAAAAAAAAAGATTAATTATTTGTATTCTTTGAAGTCAGTGGTAGAGAATACACTAGAGACACGTGTATTCCTACAACAGTCTTCACTTCTCTGACTTCTCATCAATTTCTTTTCCATGGGGGTTTTGAGGTTTCACCCTTGAAGTAGAATTAATTGCAGTAATTAACTTCTTTCCTTATTTTTGTTTTGGAAACGGCTTCCCCTGGCAAGATGTTTGGTGACTACAGTGGTGGAATCCATCTAACTTAATCCCAAGAACTCGCCATCTTTCCCCCCTGAAACTTCCATGCTCCAGTACTGCCTGTCTCAATGGAGGGCACTTCATGGGTAACTTGAAGGTCTGCACCAGATCACACAAGACAAAGCTCCCTAGGCTAGGAGACTCCTCCCATCTCCCAACTACACAGGCCCATCCAAATGTTTCAAGTTTGTCTTTGCCCTCTGCCTTCATTGAGGCCCGGACTACTGCAGTGGTTTTTATTTCTCCCTCTGTATTCCTTCTCTTTCTGTGCTTTACCTTTAATTCCAACCAGAAAGGTTCCTGTGTTTGCAAGACTCTAGGGTCTGTGATCTAAAGACTTAATTTCATCTACAGATGGTACTGACCTTTCTGGCTCAATCTGCTTCCAACTCCCGTATGTATTCCAGTTTGCATTTCTCAAGTTCAATGTGTTTTTATTCTTGAATCTTTTGCTTTTATCTACATGAATATAACCCCAGCCATGCCTCATAGAACCTGCATCAAGATTCCTTGCAATCTCAGCCTTCCCTGCTTTTCCTTCATTAACACCATCTGGAGTCTTCTCTAAGAACACCAATCTCACTGAAAAAAAAAAAATCCCAAAGCTGGGATTTCGGCTCATCACTTGTATCCGAAGCTCTTAATCCAAGGAGTATGAATCTGAAAGATGGGCAGAAGAGGTGATTAGGAAAGGAGAAAAGAAAAAGAATAAGAGAAGTGAGGAAACTCAGATACCATTTTTGGAATACAGGCTTTTAGATGACTGAGATAATCAACTACTGGAAAACCCACACAGCAAAACCAAAAGGAACCCTTTCTTGGCCTATTCTTGAAGGCTTGTATGTGAGGTGTGAAAAATACCTAATGAGGTGAGGTATAAACCTTGCCAACTAATGGAGCTATTTGTTACTATTGGTTTAAAACAAATACTACGTAAAGTAAAGAAAATAAATGCTAAAGGAGAGCTTATTCATAAAAAAAAAAGAAAGAAAAAGAAAAGAAAATGCACCTTAGAGATTAAAATGGAACCGAGAGCAGATAAAGGTAGACTAGACATGATTGGAGCAGATCACCCCCTCCCTTCCTTCGAAGGGAAGATAGTGGAGGGTGATGCATTAATGCAAGGGAAAGTTGATCCTACAGAGGGATAAATGGTACACATTCTGACTCACTGAAGTTTCTGAGGCCAGGGGGACAGGCAGAAGGTGTTTTCACCAATGCTTAATCTTTCTCCTGTTTCCCAATCTGGCAACGCTGGAGTTGGGGGGAGGGGAGCTCAGAATGAAAGCAGCAAAACTGAGGGTTTCCTCTGGCCCAGCAACTAGGAAAACTTTCTCTGACTGTTTACTTTGTGGTACCTGATGTGATCCCTAACTTGGAAGTATTTTCACTTTGGGGCTCGGCGTCTAAAATCCTAAACATCTAAACATCTACTCGTTAACAAGAAACATCAAATAAACACGGCTACTGAACGAGGGTAATACCCATACTATCAAAAAGCAGTGTGCCAGAGGTAAGGTACACTCGGTTTTGTCGAGTTTGAGAAGAGAAAAACTAGTAATGCGACTCAAATATGACTTATTAAAACATGCGGGAAGTGAGAAAGCTACAAACACCAAGCCCGAAGGAGCCTACTCTTCTTATATAATGGGGGTGGGGAAGAGAGTAGCCTAGAGAACACAGCAGGAATAAATAATTCTCCGTGATTTATTTAAGGAGCCTGAAGTGTACAGTTCTGAACAAGATATTTTCCAGAGCCTCACGAGCTGACCTGCCACAGCACCAGCCTTGCTCCTGCTCTCACATCCCTCTTCCTCCATCTCTGGTTTCCAGACTGCATTCCCAGGGCTAACGGCGGTTACTCCTCTCCTTTGCTTCTTCCTCAAACTCTTTCTGTCTGCTCTATAGTTTTAATCATCTGGTAGATACCGACAAAGGGTCATTTTAATCGCCAGTCGATGCAAGCACAAATCTGCATTTTATCATAGACACACCGACTGCCCCAGATAAGCAATTTACCTTCATTCATTCATTCCCCCAGCCCTTCATCGCAGTTCAAAGGTCACCAAGACTCCAGACCCTTTTCCTCTTCAGTGTAAACTCAAGATGGCAATCCCAGATGTGAATCTAGAGAAGCAAAAACCTGACAGAAGGGAGGAAAGGAACCACTAGCTAACTCCTTTCTCCTTACATCCAGAATTTATGAAATAGACGGACATGCTGTTGGATAAGCATTTGTGCTGCGTCATAATGTCAATAACATCACTGTAGAGAAAACTTGAAATTATCTGGATGAACAGATATCTAAAGGGAAAGGCAGGAGGGAGAACCTAGGGAAGAATATAAACATGTGTAAAATAATGAGAGTCTTGCTTAGCAGACATGGGATCCAAGCCCATATGTGTGACTAGGAATCAACAACCCACTTTCACTGGAGGACAGCTGCAATGCATCCTTGCAGACACTCTCAACACGATGCCGGCCTCACTGGTTGCCGGCATCAATGGTTGCCGACCTTAATGGTTTTCCAGGGTTTCTCTTCTCACTTTTTCCCTGAACTGGAAGAAGGCATTGACAGGGTTCCAGGAGATGGCTCAGTAGGTAGAGTGTTTGCTGTAAAAGGATGAGGACTTGAGTTCAGCTCCAGGCACCGACATAAAAAGCAGGATGTGGAATAGCAAGATGCACCCACAGTGCAATAGTGGCTCCAATATTATGAGAGTAACTGACCACTGTCTGGTTGGATTTAAGACCTAGTCCATAGGAGGAAACATACGCCTGGCACTGTAGATCTGGCCAGAACCCATGGATGGGTAGTTTATAGACTCCAGGTGAGTGAAACTATTACTATTATTCTGCTAAATGGATATAACATCAAGCTACCTTCTAAATCCATATCTCTCTACCTATAGATTTGTGCAATTTCAGACCTCATCATAGAAGTCTCTTTACGTAATGGATGGTAACACAGAGACTCATAACCTGTCAAAGTGCAGAGGAAGAGTGTCTACAGGTAGCTCTGTCATAGATGAGATATCATTATCACAGCCTCAACACACAAAGCTCAAAGACTACCATGAAAGTGGGACTGGGAAGACAGTAAGAACTGAGGTTGGAATGGACTGTATTGAAACAGCATCTTCTGGACATGACAGACATACTGCCCTCATTAACTCAGAGCAGCTGTGGTTGCCTGCACGAGATTCAGCCACTCGACCTTTGTTCTGTGGATTTGGAAAAGAGGTGGGTGTCTCATGAGGATAAGGAGGTGGTTCATGAGCTCCCACTACTAGCTGAGGAGTTTTGGGGTCAGTTTTCCTTAAAGGTGTGGCCCCTGGTAGACAACACACTCCGACAGATGTCCTCATACTCATTAGTACATTGGCAGAACAAACTGGAAGTAATAGGTTATTAATAAAAGAAGGCAGAAAATTAGGAGGAGATGGAGGGCGAATCTAGGATGAGTTAAGAAGAGGAGTGGGGCGAATATAATCAAAACACATTGAATGCGTGTATTAAATTCTCAAAGAATTTAATTTAAATAGTCTATATATTTTTAAAGCCAGGTAGTAAGTACAGTAGGTAGAGACAGAAAGATACTGGGAGTTTGGTTGTCAGCCAATCCATGAGCTCCAGATTCAGAGAGAGATCCTGTCTGAAAAAAAAATAAGGTGAAGAATGATAGAGGAAGACTCCTGATGTCAACCTCTGGCCTTCACATATGAGTATACCTGCATATAACACACACACACACACACACACACACACACCATGAAGAGAGGAAAAATGGAGGAAGGAGGGAGGGAGAGAGGGGAGAGAAGAGAGAGAGAGAAGGAAAGGAAGGAGGAAAGGGAGGGAGGGAGGGAGGGAGGGAGGGAGGGAGGGAGGAAGGAAGGAAGGAAGGAAGGAAGGAAGGAAGGAAGGAAGGAAGGAAGGAAGGAAGGAGTACTGGTTTGGTTGTTGTTGTTGTTTATTTGGGGCATTGGGCAGGAAGCAGAAGGCATATGCAAATCCCAATCCAACTAGGGAATTACTCTCCAGTACTCAGTCCTAAGTAGTACTCTTCTATCAAGGCATGCTCTCTGCCTTAAAGCATGAACACCAACAGGCCTTTGGGTTAGAAAGCTCAGATATGTTTTATTGCATCGTCTAGGGATAATGCATGTAAATCTGATTTTCAGTGCCTCCCACACTCCACTCAATGTCTAGACTGAGTTTTTTCCCTATGTCGGATCTCAGACTGAATAAAAATAAAATTGAAAAACAAGAGTAGTCCTTAGTTGGAAGTACCTCATAGTGCTGATGAAGTGAATTCAGCTACCCCTAAGACTAACAGCATCTGGCACTATACCAAAGACATTAGGATGGCACCAAGAAAGGACTATGTCCATCCCTGGCCCTGTAGAAATGAATAGACTACAGAGAGCAGTTTATAACAAATGGAAGTTTATTTCTTTCGAGTGGTAGTCTAAGCAGTCCCACAGATCTAAGAGTTCTTGGATGCCAACGAGCCAGGATCCTTCGAGGCTTCACTCCATCACAGATATTCTGCTTCTAGCCCTCCTTTGCATTCCAACCAGCAGAGAGAAGGTGGAAAAAATAAGGCACCCCCTGTCAGTCTGAGGACACAGACTGGCAGGCCCTGGGTGAGTAGACCTATTACTAATAGTCTGCTCAATGGACGAAGTATCAAGCTGCCCTCTAAATCTCTATCTCTCCACCCTTAGATCAGCGCAGTTCTCAGGCCTCAGAGAAGGTCTTCTTCAACAGAAGCTGCGTATCTGATCGGCTTATCCCCTGCACAGAAATATAGGAAATTGCACAATCTAAAGATTCTGCTTGCACTAAAGCAGATACAGAATACAAGCAGCTGCTGCTGCCATCGGTCCTGAGAGTCCCTTGGGACAGGACTCTCTTTCACCCTCCACTCAATAGTGAATTTGCTGTCATTGTGAGACACCTGTTCAATCTGAACTACACCCCCACTGTGAGGAACTGTCTCTGGCTATTCCTGCTCAGAGAGTGAGAGCCACAAACTCAGACTGGCTGGCAAGGGATCTGCTGTGAGCTCACCTGCCCCTGAGCAAATATACAATAAGTATTTTTAAGCTCTTGCTCTTACCTTAATTCAAGGGCAAGAACTGATCTGTGAACAAACGAAACATTGCCTGTTTTACAGGAAGATGCCAGTCCATGAAAAAGACAGGGTCCCTGTCCCTTTCTAGGAATCCAGGTAGCCTTTGGTACAGGGAGAATTATATCACTTTAATATTTGAGATATGAGAAAATGATCTTTCTGAGCATGCTTCTCAACTCTTGAGTTCTCTCTCATGTACCTACCCCTATGCAGTCACTACATTAATAAAGGAGAGGAGTGTTAAATCCAGGGTTAGAATGAATTGTACCTGGCTCCAATTAAAATGGCATTGAATTTATGCATGCAATTCATTTAGATTAATAATACTATCAAAGAGCACAAAAGACCCTCCATGTGACAAGCAATCTGAGGTCCTCATTGCTGTCCAGAGCATGTACACATACCGTCTAGTAGTTATATTACGCTGAAGGCGCTGTCAAACATCTTGTGCAAGGCAACATTAAATATGGGTCTGGAAGCCAGTCAGAAAATCCCTAAGCTGAGTTTACTTGAGGGTTTAACAATATAAATCGCCAAAGAAGAGAGAGTCTCCTGGAGAAACTGCTCCACAGTGTAACACCACAAGCAGCCATGTGGAATCATATTTCATCAGCTGAGTGAGATCCCCTGGCAGGCCATCTCCCACGGGGAAGACGCAGCATCTGTAACATCTCCAACTCTGGGAAAAAAAGATGACATCGAATCCTCGAAGAACTGCCTTTCCCCTTAGGACAGAGCAGCATGTGAAAGCACGGGCTTCAGCAGCTGTATCACAACTACCAAACATCGTTGTCGCCTTCTCACCAGTGCATGCATGCCTGAAGACATACCACACACACGCGTGCGTGCGCGCACACACATACTCACATACACAGGAGGCATGGTGGAGAATGTAATTTGTAATAAGAAAATAGCTGTATTCCTCATTAGTACATTTTATGGTCAAATGATTAAGGCTGTCACTAGAAATGATTTACCTTTTTCCCTTTCATTGAAAAAATAAATAAAAGGCTGTTTGTGATAGATAGTCTGGATGCTTTTCACTTCTAATGATATCCTTCTTGGGGAACAGAATTCTAGTTTTTTGTGCTGAGTATATGTATTACAGCTCTCCAAAATAAAACATCACCTGATCCAGACTCCTTTAAACTTGGTCTGACCATATGGCAAAGTCCCACTCAAAGAGAGGTTACACGGACTGTTTCCAAGCCCGTTCTGGGTCCTTTAGCCTCCTTTTGCCCTCTTCCTGACCAAAAGCAGAGGTCTGACCAGAGCGGTGATTCACAATGGCTCAAGCAGCTGGCTTGGACCCTGAGGTGACTATGGGAATGGAAGTCATATCTTATTAAGGCAGGCTTAGTCGCTGCAACAGAGACAATCTAGACTTTGTGACTTGGAAGTCATTGCTTCTCTCTTGTGTAACAGGTCAAAGCAAAGGTTCTAGACAGTAAGCTAAGTCTGCTCCAATCATTACAAAAACTGAGCATCTTGGGATTCTGTTGTCTCTGTGTGGGGGCGGGGAGGGGTGCTTCCAGAGCCACTCAAGGTATCACTATGTAACCAGAGGGACAGAAAGCCTGGCCCAAAGATCTTCAAGGGAGAGTCATCCTCAGCACGTCTGTGCGCATTTTCTGGAAAAGCTTCAGGGCAGGCCAGGAAACGCTCATTCCCTTCACAGACAGCCATGCTCAGACACAGTTCACTACTGTGGCTAAAGAGAAGCTTCTGTCTCAGGTGGTGAGGGCTATGATGGGAGTCTGCACCCCTGGTGAGGCCTTCTGGAGCCCCATTTTGTTCTTCCCAAGTCTACACGGCTCTTGTCTGAGACAAAAATAACTTTGCATTGTCATTTTAATTACGAAAGGCTGTTTTCCCCTGTTGCCACTAAAACTAATTGTAAATGGTATACATTATTTGGTTTTTGCCCTTAAATGGAGGAGTATTTTGGCTTAAGTTCAAAATACATATGGTCAATTAGCATATTATTTGAGTTATGGAGATTTGTTTAACCGTGGCAGCAATTCTGAGTTAACTTTGAAAATGCAGAAGTACTGAGATGCCTCTGTGGGTAAAGGCATTTGTCACCCAGCCTGACTACCTGAGTTCGTTGCGTGGGACTCACATGGTGGGAAGAAGGAACCAATTCCCGAAGGTTGTCCTCTGACCTCAACACATGCACATACATACCTGTGCACACACATCCACGATAAATAAATGTAACAAAATTAGACTTTTTCTTATTCTCCTCTCTCTTTCTGGCCCTTTTACTATACAATGTATCTATCATGTGATCCTTTGGAACCTAGATACTAACAGCATTGATGTAAATCCTAGATTCATTTGATAAAGCGACATAAATTCTAGGCTTGGCAGTTACCTGATAGGTGACAGCTCTTTAATCTAGATTGCTCAATGAGCCATCTAGTCAAGCCTCCATTTTTGAAGTAAGATTTTAAAAATAAGACTCGCTTATCTAGTGAATATGATTTTTTTTTTAATTCTCTGTAGCTCTGGGGCCTGTCCTAAAACTAGCTCTTGTGGACCAGGCTGGCCTGGAACTCACAGAGATCCACCTGCCTCTGCCTCCCAAGTGTGGGATTAATGGAGTGTGCCACCACCACCGGGATGAATAAGATCTTTTATGGACAAAAATAATAATGAAGTTAAAAAAAAAAGCAAATGTAGATCTCTTGGGCAGAAGCATTTCTAAGTGATTCCAAGCAATATATTCTATGTCAACTTTTTCTTGAAACTGGTAAAAATAAAAATAGAGGAAGGATCATGGTAGCTTGATAGTTTTGTCTTGCTTTTGAAATTCTGCTATCTCTCATGTATCTCCAATGAGCTATTTACATTTGATCTAACCATATGTTTTTAAGAGCTCACATACACGTATGAATTTCAAAAGAAGATCATTAGATTTTATAACTAAAAACTGCCTAAATCAGATTCTTTTCAATGTCTAAATCAGCATTAGAACCCTACTGAGGGAATAGGGCTGCCCTTATACCACATGCCACAAAAGTACAATTAAAATGACAGAAATTTACTTATTAACTTTATGGAGCGTTCTGAATATGGGAACAAGGAGACAGGATTTCTGGTCCTTCTGCCCACATCTGTGCTCCTGATCTTCACCAGTCCCTTCAATACTTTTGTCATAATTTTCCCACTTGTTAAAGGAAATGCTTGAACAATCTCAAAACTCTTGTTCTATTCTGCCAATTATTCCTCTGCTTCTAAAGTCCCCCTGTCCTGTAACCACACGACTCGGCTGGCAGCAAGAGCAGCAAACTGCCCAACCTCACAGCAGAAGTGCTTAGGAACATGGGAGTAGCCTCAGAAAAGGCCATGCGGTTGCATAAGTCGAGGAGCTGTGTTTTGCGCCATCCATGACAACTTTTAGAAACTGCTAGTTACCTTTTTACTGGGAGCTGGTGATTTGTCAGGCACAGTGCCAAGTGAATTACACACAGTATCTCGGCTAATCCTCTCGACAGCTCCGGGAGGGCGGCGATAGTAACCCCATTGCACAGATGAAGAATCAGAGGCTTAGGGTGATTAAATAATTTGCCTGGGCCATGCAGAGTATCAAGTAGAACCCATGGCTGCCCAGCTCCAGGCACAGGGCTCTGCAGCCCTGGGAGAGAAGCCTGCAGGAGGTCAGTTCGTCCTAGCCAGCTTCCTTGCCCCCACTCTTGGCCATGCCCTCTGAGTCACCCATATTTAATTACCCATGAAGTCTCCATAGTAAACATTCTTTGTGTCCCTCCCAACTCCATTCCCTTACTTCTCCTAATAATAGATGCAAACATTAATTGAGCATTTGCCACAGTTCTCGGCTCTTTAAATAGATCCTCTCACGCAGTCGTCACAACAGGCCTTTGAGGCCGATACTACTAGTCCCTCCATCTTCCAGCACTACTGCCCAACTCACAAGTTAAAAACAAATATTTGGGTGTAGTTCTAATTTCAAAGTCAATAGTAATTGATGAATGCTGGTAAGATCCTAAATTAACATCTACTGAACCTTTTATAACATACTGGCCCCTGTGCTAAACGCTGCAAATCAGCTGTCACGTATAATCCTCCTGACAGTCCTACACGATCGGTATTATTGTGATTAATGCCATGCTTCAGATGAATGCCAAACCCTGGATGTCTTGGTTAAGTCATAAGAGAAAGTCATCCTGAGCATCTCCGGAGCCAAACCTTTGCACAATGAGAGTGAGCCGCCATACAGGTTTCGTGTTAAAAATGCCCGTGTGTTTCCCTGACAAATTACCCAGCCCAACTTTGCTTCAGTTGCTCTGGATTTGAAGCCAGTGAATTATGACGACTTAATGTTGTTGCTATGAGAAAAATGCTTGGAAGCATCTCCAGCATGAGTAAAAAACCCATAGAGCAGTCAATACAAAGTAAATAGGAGCCCAGAATTGGTCTTTTGCTAGCAAGGCTGATTTTTTTCTCTCTATGCCTCCATTTTATTATTTATAAAATATATTCTTTAAAAAGTTGGGCTAGCACCAGGCAGTGGTGGCATGAGCCTTTAACTCCAGAACTTGGGAGGCAGAGGCAGGCAGATCTCTGTGAGTTCATGGCCAGCCTGGTCTACAAGAGCTAGTTCCAGAACAGGCACCAAAGCTACACAGAGAAACCCAGTTTTGGGTGGCGGGGGTGAAGGTAGGGCTAACAAGATAGCTCAGTCAGTAAAGTACTTGTCTTATAAATACTAGGAACTGGGTTTGATCCTCTACAGCCCACATAAAAATGCTAGGAGTAGTGGCATACACTCATAATCTCAGCACTAGGGAATCACAGACAGCAACCTATGAGACTGGTGAGCTCCAGGGCAATGAGAGACCCTGCTTCAAACAAGATAGGTGGTATTCTTGAGGATGACACTTAAGGTTATTCTCTGGCCTACACACACACACACGCGCGCACGCACGCACGCATGTATTTATGTATGTGTGTGTGACCATGCACAAAGAGGGAAAAAGCATGAGGAAGAAATAAGTAAAAATGTGCTCAGAGCCAACAAGGGGTTGCAGATTTTGCACAGAGGTGTGTAAGTGTACAAGAGTCAACTCTTATTGTTATTATAATATATAATCATTCTTACTATTTTGATCCTTTTCTTGGTAATACATAAATCTCTGCTCTGCCTCCAGAGTTATCAAGCTGGTCCCTCTTGAACACTTTGTCCTAAAAGGAGCAGCAGAGATAGCTAAACTGGTTGGAAACTAATATCATTTCAGCTGAGACTTACAACAGCCAACAAACATCGTTTTCCTCGAACTTACCATTAGGGTGGCAGGACTGGGCTTCAGTATCTAGGCAGAAATGATGCTCCCATGCCAAGCAAACAAATCCGCACAGCCTGTCTCTGGGTGTTTTCTAAGAATGTGCCTGACTTACTTGACTGACAGATTCACAAGGCACAGCCTTGACAGCCACTATTTTGATGATCCAGCCACACAAAGCTGGAGCTCAAAATATTGATGGTTGCTAGTTGAATGACTGAGCTGGTTTTGCTAGCTGCCTCTCTGAGAGTACAACCAGCCCTGGTGCCCATAAGGGTCTATATTGCAAGAGAAATCTGACCATTAGTACTTGAAGTGTGTCTTCCATATTCTGATTGTATAAAGTTGGATAATTCATCACATATCCTTGTACCTTACATATCTCTAAAATTGGATTCTTGGCTGTCTCTACTCTCAACATTAATTGAGTGAGTTAACTATGTAAGTGCTTAGAAAGATGTCTAGGACGTCTGTTACTTCAGTTCCAGGGGATATGATGTCCTCTTCTGGTCTCCTTGGGTACCAGACATACATATGGGCAAAACACCCATACACATAAAATAAAAATAAATTTAGAAAGATGTCTAGGTACAGTGAGGATATAGTCGACATTAGTATGGTGTATGATTGAGTGCCTAGCCCTGACGGTTTAAAGTCATCTGAATTGTCCCGGCATGTCATAGTGTGTGATGTGTCCTTATCTGAATGTAGAATTGAGGAGAGGCTCCCTCGTGTGTGGGCATAAGCAGTCCAGTAGGTCCCAGGACAGCTGTGTCCTGCCTGTCACGGCAGCGAGTGTTTTCCAAGCGTGCATACCTCCATGAATCATTTTGGCTGTTAAAGAATCATTCACCACCATGACCTTCTCCCTTCTTTTTGAGTCATACTAAAAAGGTTGTACCACTTGCCACGCACGCATTTACATGAAAAATAATAATAGCCATGCAAGAATTGCCTCTGTAGACTAGTCCTCCAACAACAAGAACAGTATCTATTCTTTTCTGAAGCTTGTAATGAATACCTATACCTAGGTACAAGGCTAAGCACTGCAACTAACTGTAGTGCAGTGCAGTTTGAGGGAGAATTTATTATCTAGGAAAAAGGGAGACAGAAAGAGAATAAATCAGAAAATCATGTGGTAAGCAAGCACAGAGTTTCAGGTACGGGAGAGAAGTGGAGAAGTCAGTAGAAGAGGTGAGTTTTCAAGAGGTTAGGCACCAAACCCCCACCCACCCACCCCCAAAAGAAAGGCCAAAAAAAAAATCAGATATTTTATGGACACTTCCCAAGAGAAAGTAAATCCTCATCTGAGACCTTAAACAAAGTTATGTTAATTCCACAGCTATTTCACCCTGTCGACAAGGCAACAGAGGCAAGAAGACCCACTCTGGAGTTGTAGAAACGCATGGCGTCTGAGGACAGAGTCAGCATCCTCAGGGTGTGGAGCTCTGGCCTTCCACCGCCACTCTGTGCTCCTCCCTCCGAAAGATCTAAACACTGGGGTTTATGAGTCTGACAACTTCAATGGCATTCCTTACCCAGGCTATAAAATTCCAGCCCTGCCACCACAGTCCTGCTCCTTCTGAATTTCCCAAACTCAGAGATAACACGGACTCTAGGTTTCTAGCCAGCAACAGTAATGGAGCCCAGGACTTTAGTTTATACTTGAAAACCAGCTTTACAACTGCATGAAGAGTTGCTTGTTGCCTGGGAAATCCAGACCACCAGTGTGGGTGGGTGGAAGAAAAATCAACTTTTTAAGTTTTTTAGTCATTTTCTGTGTGTTTCCTACTTTGAGAGAGTCGAAAATTTGGACTCTCTAATTAGTCTTATATTTCCCTTCAAAATACGTTTTTGGAGGCCTTTGTTTATTTCAAAACACTATGTTAATAGTAATACACATCATATAAAAATGTTTTATCTATTAAAAAGTAAATTTTCTGTGAAAATGTTAAATCACGGTGACATAATTATTTGTCACTTGATAATGACTAATTACCAAAAACAAATAATGAGCCAACAAGCCAGTTTGGTACAGGGGCATCAACACAAAGCAATCATTCATCAAATTAAGTATTATGATTAAAGAAAAACAAGCTCCACCCATATTTCACATACATGCCTATGTCCATTCCCTTGGCCTTGCGAGTACTGAATAAATATTCGTTAACCAAGAAAGTTTGTGTGCCATAGTAAACTGCTTCAACCAAAATATTCTATGAAGGTCATTTGCCAAGCGTGTGAGCACAGACACTCGGCCGCCAAGCCTGGCTCGTTTCCATTTTCCTTGTGTTCTAACCGGACACATGAAACATCAGCACGTCACTCTCATTCATCCAGTACAACCAATTCAACTGTATGGGTGCACATTTTTAACAAAAAGTAGAAATATTTTTAGAAGAAGCAAGATAGTATTTGGCATAATTATCATTGGCGACCTGAGGCATGCCCAAAGTTAAGTCAATAAAGGTTATTTATAACGTATGAGACACCACAGTACTGTCAGGAATAAATAGAATCCAAGGCTTCAATTCCCAACTTTAGCTACTACTTCTTTCTCAACTGACATAATGACCTCTGCAGTTCTGAGAAAGGAACCATGAAGACACTGTCACCAAACTGCATCCTTTACTGAAAGAATACTGTAAAAAACAAAAATTAAAAATGAGCTATAATTGCAAGGTGTTTACTCCGCCAGAGAATGAAATGCTATCAACTTTAGATCTCATGGACTGGTTTTATAAACTAGGCTCATGAAGCTGTGCCCGGCAAAGGGCACAGAAGGTGGGGAAAGAGCTTGAGGCGGAAAAGCCGGTCCACTCAGGGCCACTCCCTTCGCTTGCTGCCCTAAGCATTGACAGAGCTTGTTTTAATTCGGCCGATTCCATCTAGTGCCTTCTACAAGTTGGCACCGTCCCAGGCACTCCAGCGTTAGTAAGAACAGGCTCGTCAACGTCACATCTGTGCTCTGCGGTTTAATCCTCGAAATAAACTCACAGGAGGTAGATGTGATCCCTTTCATAGATTAAGAGAAAAAAAATGAAGTTTAACGGGTAGAGTGATTTTTCCCAAGACTGTAGAGCTGTACAAGCTGAGAAAGTTACAAGAATTCAAATTACAGACTCCCAGACCAGTGCTCTGTGAAGTGCCTCCACCTCCAGGGGGTGCCCTCAAGCCTCTTTGTGACCATTCTGGGCACTTCCCCCGTATCAGTCACACACTATCTGAAGGCCAGCACCAGCCATCAGCCAGCTGACCTTTGAACAAAGAGATTGGACAAGCCGCAGGGACTTGGAAACTGGAGGTTCCGAGGCAGCAAAGATTGTTGGGGAGTAAGGAGTGCCATTTTGCTCAGCCCTTTCTCCCACGCAAGTGCGTGGGGAGTTGAGTTCATCAGGATTTTAAAGAGCTTGAATTATTGTATTCAGATATCAGCACTCTGTGCGTGCGCGTGAGTGTGTGTGTGTGTGTCTGAGTGTGTGTGTCTGAGTGTTTGTGTGTCTGAGTGTTTGTGTGTCTGTTTATGTGTGTGTAAACACCAACATGAGTATATACAAAATCTCTCCTTTCGATATAGTAGTAATAAAAGCATAAATATTCAAAGACCATTTCAAGGAATACACACCCTGTGCTCACAAAAATGGTACAACTGAAAAAAATAAAGTGATAAATCCAGCCCTTCACAGTGAGAAAGCGGTAAGGTGGGATTCTGACATTGATGGAGAGACTTGCTGGCCAGTATTGTTTCATGGGTGTAAAATAATTCACATTTTAAAATTTTCGGGATAGAAAAACCTGTAGGGCGGGTAGTCTGACCAGACTTTACGCATGTGAGAGGCCACATATGACACAGTTAGCACTCATTTTAAAAACAAATTTGCCTTCCACCAAACTGCAGTTGCTTTAAAAAGGAAAAAGAAAGTTTATGTGGTTGTGTGCCAATGCCAACAATGTTCCTGTATTCAACCTCATTTCCTATTCAGTCAACACTAGCCAATGACAAATCCCATACCGGTGATCAGTCTTCACACAGCTTCTCAGCATGCCTGAGGGACGCTCAGTCACTAAAAGACTTTTCTTCACAGGGCCCGTTCCCTAGGACTCATCAAGGGCAATGAAGTGAGAATCCCTACAGCTGTGGCCTCTACTGGGCCGATGGAAAGGCCCTCCACCTGCCCTGCTGTGCGTCTGAGAATGGTAGTATTTACCGCATTTGGGTGTGATCATGAAAACCAGCAGCAGGGCCTGGTCTGCGGACTTGTTACAAACACTCAGAGCCTCACCCAGAGATCTAGAATTAAAAGTACCGTGTCTTCATCTCCTCCCAGGAGATTCTGGGCATGCTCCAAAGCAGATCTTTGGGATATTTGGTGACATACTCCTGGTCCACATTGGGGGGGGGGGGGGTGGACTTTACAGTTGAGTAAAATGAGGGTCCAGAGATGAAGGAGAAAGATCTGGGGTGGTAGAGTACTCTCCTAGTATGTGGGAGGTTCTGGGTTCACACTCCAGTACTAGAAAAGTGGAGGGAGGGTGGATTATTCACTGTTTTTTCTAAGTTTGCTCTCCCAATTTGTATTGAATTTTCTTTCTTCGATTTTTATTGATCAGATGTTGAAATTTTCCAACTGCTAGCCTGATGTAAATGAGTCCCTTTCTCTTGAATTGCATGAGGCACATTCGAGCACAGAAATATGAGTTGCAGATTTTCATGTATTAATCTTTGTGAAGGAAACATTCTCCGAGGATCGTGCAAGCCCCTCGTGACAGCCTTGGGTGCCATAGGCAGGCATAAGTTGTTTACATTAGCAAACACATTTCAACAAAAACACATGTTGGCAGTTAGCACTCCCTCGGCTCCTCATACAAACCATTCTGTAGAGAGCTAGACTCTGATAAAAAGGATCTGAATTTTAAAATTGCCTTTTTTTGTATTTGGTTTCCAAAAACCATGTCAAGATCTCAAAGCATTTCAGATATGATTGATTTTCAATTCTCCACATAACACAAGGAGTTTACCCGACTGTTCCAAAGTTCTACATCATAAATGTAGAACTCTCTAGGCCACACTTAAAAATGAAAAACTTAATGTTAACACTGGAGAAAGGCACATGAAGGGATGTTGACACTCAGCAACCAACAAAGAAGCTGGGATGCAGCAACATACACCTGCAATCCCAGCCCCCTGGAGGCTGAGGCAGGAGGATTCTGAGTGTGACGGCAGCCTAGGTACATAGAGAAGTTCTACTGAAGAAGGGTGGGGGAGCTAACAAAATGAGGTGCTCATACAAAAAGGGGGCCTCAATAGCAATTGCCTAGCTCTGTACAGTTCTAAAGTGCTGAGGGTATCATATAAAGTGGCAAAGGTTGAGGACAAGCATCCTGTCTTCATGTAGTAGAACTAATACTCAGCTAAGTAGCTAAGTTGGTGGAGAGAAGTTGGTATGACAAGGAAGCATCCAACAATGATGGATAAACAATTGACACTTTCAGTTCTCACCATGTCTTCTCACCGCCTGATCACCCTGGGCGCTTTCCTGGCACTTCAGCAGCAGCACCGGGCATAGAAGGCGACTCCCAACTGCAGCAATGGCAGGTGACATCTCCTCTGATGACCACTGCTTTTGTCACGCACTCTGTTCACTGTTTTGTATAGCGTCCCATGTCCAGCAAGGTATCAAAAAATGATTTATCAGGAGTGGAAGAGATATCTTGAGGAGTAACCTATTTGGTCTTCAATCATGAGGACTTGAATTTGATCGCAGTACCCACATAAAAACGCAGGCACAGGGGTGTCCTTCTGTAACCCCAACTCTGGGAAGGCAGAGACAGAAGCATCCAGGAGTTCACTGGCCAGCCAGACTAGCCAAAAGGGTGAAGTTCAGATTTGGTGGGATACCCTTTCTCAAAAGGCAAGGTGGAGAACAAGGAAGGAAAGCCCCTCACATTAGTGTATATACACGCACCCTTATGTATGAACATGTATGCACACGCAATTTTTAAATGGCTTTAAGCGACTGATGGTATTGATTTCTTCCCAGAGTTGGGATTGCACATGCCACCACACCTGGCTTTTTAGTGGGTGCTGGGGATCAAATTCAGTTCCACCCTTCACCCACTGGACCAACCCATCAGCCCCTTAAAATACTCCACACCATTTCGTGTTTGTTCTTCAGTGAAACGTAGATTCTTCAAAACACTGGTCTGGATTCCCTCCCTGGAGCCATCGTTCCTAAAAGTAGCCATGGGAGCCGGGCAGTGGTGGCACACACCTTGAATCCCAGAAGTTGCGAAACAGAGGCAGGTGGATCTCCGTGAGTTTGCTGCCCACCTGATCTCCAAAGCAAGTTCCAGGACAGGCTCCAAAGAAAGATACAGAACAGGCTCCTGTCTCAAAAAGCAAAACAAACAAACAAACAAGTAGCATGAGACTGTCACCCTCCACCATAGAGGTTGTGTTCATTACCATGGTCACAGTGTACTAACAATTCTGTGGCTTGTGCCGCCACCACCAGTACCAAAGCTGCCGCCACCAACACCAACACGGCCACCACGTTTCTTTCTCTCATTGCACACGTCTTCGTCAAACTGCAGGTATAACAAAGCCTTGGAAAAATGCATAAGAATCCTAAGTTTTACGGTCTGAGTACAACAGCTTGCACAATCTCTTTATGAGCCTTCGCATTACAGCGTTTTGTTTCTGCTGGAAGAGAGGTCACTTTAACGCACGTCTGCCGAGGGGACAGTCTGTGAACAGCATCACAGGATTTGCCTTTCTCCCAAGCCTCTGGGGACAAACCAGGGAGAAAAGAATGAGATGACCCGAAACCAAGCCTAGTGAAGTCCTGCTTTCTGGGAGGACTGACTCTGAACAGGCTTCAGCCACAGCCCAGTGGCCTCTAAAGGCCTCCAAACAAGCCCCTGCCTCCCAAACCTGCTCATTTGGTTTGACCAGTTGTCTAGGCCACACCCACCGCTTCACTCCAGTCCTGCCAGCTTCCTCAGTGGGTGCCTTCAGAACTTCCTTTCTTCCTGTTCCTTCCCAGTGTCCCATGCCCTACAGCCCCAGGACAGTAGCTCCCACACACCCAGCCCCAGCTCTTGGGAACCCAGCCTGAGCATCTCTAGCCCCCAGATTGGCAGGAGAAAGAAGGGCCAGGGCAAGTTTTGTCTCATCGCTGTGGCACTTTCACCTGGGCACCGCTGACCTCAGGGGCAGTCATGCCCTCCATCTTGCATGACCATTAGTCAACTCTTTGGAAACAGCAGGTTCTCTACAAATTGCCTTCTGAGAGTGTCGCAAGCCATGCCTTACTGGGGCTTAATTGCTAATGGAATTAGAGGTTAATCAGAACAAACTTGAAACAAAGAATTATTTAAGACTTGTGCAAATAAAGATTCAAATAGATGCAGTTTTCAGCATGGAAGAATGGGCTTTTTGTCCCTCTTGTGTAGCTACTAATAAATAATGTGGACACCAAGCAAGTCCCTAAGGCATAAGCCCTGTAGGAAGCTTAATTTTCGTTTTTCTAGTTGCTTTCAGGAAATTCGGGCAAGTGGGGGGATATTAATTTAGTGCCCAAGACATTCCTTTTAGCCTTGAGTCCTCTCATCCAAATTCTGGGGAGATGCAATATATGAAGAAAATTAACTTTAACCTTTAATTTAAGCAATCTAAGGATTTTATTACCTGTGAATGTCAGTAAAATAAGTATAATGTTTACCTTTTGATATATAAGATGTTCCCCCACACACTTTTTTGCCCAATGACTATTGACAAGTTAGGTGCAGTATACACCTTTTTTTAAATGTGCATATGCTATTTGATCAGATTTAAGTCCCAGTCCATGAGTTGGAACCCATATCCGACACTGCTAAAATGGCCAAAACGAGAAACCACATAGGTCATAGGCCCTAGGGTACAACCTACTGTTATTGTTCTGCAGAAGGAACATGGCAATAAAATGACTCCTAATGACATATTACTACAGCCATAGGTGAGTGCATTGCCCAACACTCATCAGAGAAGTTTCTTCTTGCTGTAGATGGTAATTAACATGGAGACCCACAACTGGAGTGAGTGGGAGACTCTGGAGTGTTCCGTCCTGAACAGGATGTCTTGATCCTAACCCTTCCCCTCAAGGATCAGGAATCTATGGAGAGACAGAAAGAGTGGGAAAGCCAGAGATAACAGATGGCTCTGAAGAACCAGAATCAACTAGGCACAGCAGGACTGATATGCATATGAACTCACAGAGACCATGACAGCATGCACGAGACCCACACAAGCTCAAATAACAAAATCCCAACACCAAGAAGGGCAAGCGAATTTAAAGGCCCACTCCTAACCAAGAAGCTGTTTGCTAATAGTCTCTGCTGCTGAAGAGAGATAAAAGCCAGTTTTCTGACAATGGAGTAACACTGGCTTTATCAACCACACTCCAGGGCAGGCCCAACGCTCAGCAATTGGTCAACACAAAACACTTGGTTTTTTACCCTAATTGTCTCTTTGTTCTGATTTGGGAGTTTATTTTTTTGAGAGAGGAAGTTGGCTAATAAAAAGGTAAACAGGATTTGGAAGAAGTTATGTGACCAGAAAGAATATGTTCAAAACATATTGCATGAAGAAAATTTTAAGCCAATAAATACATACAAAATATCATCTTCTGGGACTGAGCTTCATGGGGTATTTTTGTTTGTTTGGGGACCTTGTGATTAGTTTTAAGATGAGTCTGATGTAGCTCAGGCTGACTGTGAACTCCTAAACCTCCTGCCTCCCTGCTCTGAAGCACTGAGATGAATATGCACAAGCATTCTGATTCTTTTGTGTGTAGTGATGGGAAGTCAATGATTGAACCCATTACATGCTAGGCCAATACTCTACCTGCCAAGCTATGTTTCCAGTCCCTGAAGGGATGTTATTTTTTCCATTTTACTCTGGACTTGTGCAAGTTCTGACTTTCAGCTCATCAGCCTGAGAGCAATCCCAGATGACCACTGTCGGCCCCTTATCTGAATAAGAATCCCTGTTGCTATGAGAGAAACGTTAATGATTCTTACCTTGACAACTCAGTGTAGAATGTTTTCTCTTCCCTTTCTAACTCAGCTTATTCTTTACATTTTCTTTGTGCTTCTTTCTAATCTTGTTATCGCATTCCCTGATGTTGTTATTATGACTCTGTTAGCAAGTCTGGTTATATATAGTTATCAAAACTTCCAAATGTCACTATAAAATCCATCACCTCTCTCAGGAGCAATTTGTTACCTACAGCTCTTCTCCTAGGGGCACAACCTTGTGAGATTTTTCTCTGTCCACATCATGTCCTTTGTCCACATCACCTGGTGCTGTTATTGTTCAGGCCCTGTTTTGGTAGCCATTTCATTGGGTTTCTCCAAGAATAAGCTCCTATGGGGTTATCCAAACCACAGGGCAGTCCTAAAAACATGCATGAGAACAGCATTATGCACACAGCAGATTGTATTTATAAATGTACACACGCTACAATAATAACTAAAGAAAAAGAGAAAAACTATACTTTCCAATAAATGGCTCAATATAAAAAAAAAAAAGTTCGTCACCTCAGGCTGCTATTCCTAAAACTCGCTCCTATTGAAATTACAAGCTTCATTTAGGAAACATCAGACTGCCCATGTTACCCAAAAGTTGCCATCTTGATCAATTATTTTATCTTACAGTTATAGTACAAGATAGGCATGCTTCAGGTGGGGTTGCAGCCAGCTACTCAGTGTCACGTAGAGAGCTGTGTGTCACCCTCTTAAGTACATGTCAAAGAAAAGTAAGAAGAGGAGGCAAAGGAGGAGCATCATAATCTAAATTCTCCCAGTTCATATGTGGATGAAGGCTCCTCCCTTACCCTTCAGCATGCTTATAAGCCAGGGGATCTCTAAGTGATGGAATAAGCTCATTAAAGTTTTATGAAAACGAAGAATTTACTTGTAAATCAAGCTCTCTCTCTCTCTCTCTCACACACACACACACACACACACACACACACCCCGCATTGTCACCTGATTAAGGCTTAGTCATACTGATTGGCGGGCAGGAAATCAGTTCAGGATGCTCCCGTTAGCAACTCAATACTCACATGTGCTGTTTACTTAATGGCTGTTTTCCATGCAGTGTTTGCCGTTCTGCAAAACTGATGGATGGTGTTCCCTGTTATTACAGAGACTGAGCTGTCCCCGAGAATGGGGCATCTCATCCGACTGCCCAGGAAAACAGCCGTGGTAAACCAATGCTGGTGATCTGATTTGAATTCATGAGAATTAGTTGGTCGATTTTCAGAGGAAAACTTCACCTACATATGAAGAGAATGGATTTTCAGATATGGTAATAGGATTGGTCTTTTGAATGAGTTTAGTCATCTGTCCCAATTAAACAAATATGTTCTCACAGGAAATGAGGATTTTCCTAGATGATAATGATTTTGAATTTTTTTTTTATGGTCAGCCTAACTTTGGTGCTCAAGAAAAGTTTATTTATCTGCATTTAAATTATTAAATTATCAGCTTTATGACTTAGGTTGTCAAAAATGACTCATATGGCATCTATCTCATTTGCATGCAAATGACCTCTATTCCTTTACCTTGAAGTTAAAATGATAAAGAAACTTTATGGAAATGTTTCTTATCATTATCATTTATATACCATCTACTAGGAATTCATTATATGCCAAGTGTGGTAGTTAGAATGTAATCGGCCCCCATAATCTCATAGGGAGTGGCACTATTAGAAATTCGGGCTCTGTTGGAGTGAGTATAGCCTTGTTGGAGGATGTGTGTCACTGTGGAGGCAAGCTTTGAGGTTTCCTATGCTCAGGATAGCGCCCAGGCTGAGTCCTGTTGACTACAAGATGAAGGACTCTCTGCTACTCCCCTAGCACCACATCTGCCTGCAGGCTGTCATGCTCCCCATCATGAAGATAATGGACTGAACCTCTGAAACTGTAAGTGAGCCACTCCAACTAAGTATTTTCCTTTATAAGAGTTGCTGTGGCCATGGTGCCTCTTCACAACAATAGAAACCCTGACTAAGACAGCAAGCCTAGCTACAAAGGAAGCGGGCACCTCATTCTGGAAAGATATTTAATCATCTAAAACCCAAAAAGGCCATTATTAACAAAGAACTGGAAAATACTTTCAAGAACTCCAAAATATCTCTGCACTAGCGGTAAAAAACATCTCAGCTGGGCTGGAGAGATGGCTCAGTGGTTAAGAGCATTGCCTGCTCTTCCAAAGGTCCTGAGTTCAATTCCCAGCAACCACATGGTGGCTCACAACCATCTGTAATGAGGTCTGGTGCCCTCTTCTGGCCTGTAGGCATACACACAGACAAAACATTGTATACATAATAAATAAATAAATAAATAAATAAATAAATAAAATAAAAAAATAAAAATAAAAAAAACATCTCAGCATTATATAAAAGAATTGAAATCTTTCATTGTTTAGTATAGATTCAATGTCTGCAGAAAATCTGGATTTGCTCTAGTTTAAAATTAACTTTATAGTAGCCACTCTGTATTTTTATTCCACCCTCAGGACTCTCTGTTTATTTGGTTGCCACAGACTCCTGTGACATCTCTACCAAGCACATCAGTCTAAATGTTGCTACAATGTTTGACTACTACAACAGTCTTTCCAGTTCCTCACATTACAACTCTTTTACTGAGACAATATTTGATTATTTCTATAGGGGTTTCTTCCAGGACCCTGTGGATAAAGGCGCCACGCAAACAAAAGGACAGCAATCCAAACAAGGTCGTCGCATCTAGAAGAAGGAAAACCATAACCTGGGGAGAAATGGCCGTGGTAGCAACTTCCGTTTCACCAGAAACGGAGCGGTCCCACTTTAGCCCAGACAGGGAAACACGAACAAGCACTGATCAACCTATAACTACTGTAGGGAGTAACTAGGGAGAACCCTCACGAACTGATGGGAAAGAGAAATACTTCGGGGACCCTTAATGGTAGTGCTCAGGGTCTATTCCATACCAGACCATTGTCCAAGTGTTGTTTAGCATAATATAAATCAGACAAGGAGGAAACCCCAGTCTAGGAAATAGACTATGGGAATAAGACCAGAAAATAATACCCATTAAGATGGTTTGAGCTTGGGCAGGAGAGAGGACTCAGCAGCTAAGAGCACTGGTTGCTTTTCCAGAGGACGTGGGTTCAACTTCCAGTGCATACATGGCAGCTCAACACCATCTGTAACTCCAGTTCCAAGGGATATGTTCCCTTCCTCCTGTCTCCAAATACACCAGGCTTGGGCGTGGTGTGTAGACACATATGTAACCAAAACACCCATAGGCATAAAATAATAATTAAAAAATTAAGACGGTATGGGCAGTGAACGGAAAACCAAAGCAAAACCAGAACAACAACAACAACAAAAAGCCCATGTGCATGTGCCAGGTAAGGAAGAAGACATCAATTACCAAGATGTAAATGAGAAAAACATATATACTGGTGAGCTCCATGGTGGGCAGATGGGAGTCCATGTTCCTGGGTCATGAATGTCTCAACTATGCTTTTGATGACATTTATAACTTTTAAAATTGCTTATTTATCATTGTGTGTGTGTGTGCACGTGTGTGTGCACGTCTGTGTCTATGTGTGTCTATGTGTGTCTGTGTGTGGTGAGTATGTGAACGTGTTGGGGGGGCGTTGTGGGGAAGAATGCACACAGAGTTCACAGGATAACTTTGCAGAGTCCTCCCACTCCTTTGTGGACACCAGGGATCAGACTTCTGTCACCAAGCTTGCCAAGTTAGTGCCATTACCCTCTGGGCCATCTCACCAGCCCCAGTTCACTATTTTATCAACCCACACTCAGTAATTGCTTTCGTGCTAACACATAAGGTAATACACTCACTTTAGGCCTTAACTTGTCCTGGTCCCGACCATCTATCTTCTATCTTTTATCAATGGAATCATTCTTTTGATTGCACTCATGTGCTGCTTTTGAGAAATAACGCTGTTATTCTGAATGGCTCATTCAACTGAGCAAATCCCAGTCTCCCATCAGCAACCCTACAAAGAGAACTCCTTTGCATCCAGGCAGGAATGGAAGAAAACATATATTTCCAAAATGGCAGACCATGAATTTTTTTTTCTATCATAATTGAGAAATCAGATTTGCTGTACATAAAACATTAAAAAGAAAAAGCAACCCATGTGCCATGCCCAAAGTGATGGAAACCACTGTGTGCTAAATGGAGCTGCCAACATTGCTGGCTCCAACCCTACGCTTCTCTTTCATCCATGTGGGTAATCGGGGGAAGCAGTCTGAAGTGCAAGTGCCCTGGTGTTAGTACAGGAGCGTGTAAGAGAACATGCTAGAGCATGTTGCACAGTAGATTGCCCGGTAGATTGCATGTCCGTGTTTCTATGGTTGCAAATGCTTCCCTCTTGTTTCTAGGTGT
This sequence comes from Chionomys nivalis, assembly GCF_950005125.1. Taxonomy (NCBI): domain Eukaryota; kingdom Metazoa; phylum Chordata; class Mammalia; order Rodentia; family Cricetidae; genus Chionomys; species Chionomys nivalis. The sequence goes on from NC_080103.1 coordinate 39,410,222, forward strand.
ATGGTCACCCTGACTCACTACAGGGCCAATATAATTGCCAGGTGTTGGGAGGATTTGCTTTTTATGTTCATTGTTATATAGTTTAAGTTCCTGTTTCGTCTTTTGGGTCTTTATCTTGATTCTTCGATTTGTTTGCTGAATTTTCATTTTGCTTGCTCAGGAATAAAAATCTTCTGTTTATGATCCCTGCACTGTGCAGCTTTGCTCATTTCCACAGCGTGGCATTTGGGGTATATCTTTAAAGGCTCCTTTCGGGGGAGCATGTGGGCTTGAGGAAGGAGGAACTATGGATATTTTCTCATTGCCAGCTGACTTAAAATGATATTTGAACAAGATACCTTAAGTGATGAGTTGAGGGAGAGAGATGCCTGACTCCTCAACCCTCCATTCCATAGGGAATGTGTCTGAACACCTACTTAGACACAGAGTCTTTTCTTCACAAAGGACTCCTTCTGTTATAGTTGAAGGTCCACCCAGCAGTAACAACTACATTGATGTCTCTCAGGGTCCTCAGTGGGAGCACAGAATCAACAAAAGATGAAAGAAAAGTCTAGTCAAGGAAGAAAGTCAGGAGCTTGATAATAGTGGTTACCAAGGTCTGGTATGGAGGAGGGAGGAGTGGAGGAAGGTTGAGTGGCAGGCCCAGAAGGCATCAGGATAGGAGGACTCACTTATGATATTTCCATAGCACGAGAGGAGACCAAACTTCCCTCCAGCCACTACTGAAGGAGGAGTAAGAGCTAAAGGAGTGACTGTGGGGACAAGTTGTCCATCTACTTCATCGAAGGTAGAGGGAAGTCTGTACTGGCAAGTTTTAAGGCAACCTGACATCTGAGAGGAAGGAATTGAGAAAATGCACCCATAAGATGGGGCTGTAGGCAAGCAAACCTGTAAAGCATTTTCTTAATTTGTGATTGATGGAGGAGGGCCCAGTCCATTGTGGGTGGTGCCGTACCTAGGCTTGTGGCATTGGGTTCTACAAGAGAGCAGGCTGAGAAAACCACAAGCCAGTAAGCAGCAGTCTTCCATGGCCTCTGCCAGAGCTCCCGACTCTAAATTCCTGCTCTGTTTGAGCTCCTGCCCTGATTTCCTTTGATGATAAGTAGTGATGTGGAAATGTAAGCAAAATAAACACTTTCCTCCCTAAGTTGCTTTTGATCATGGCGTTTCATCACAGCAACAGTAACCCTAACTAAGACAACATGTAAGATGATGTGTTTACTTTGACAAGATCATTCTACATACACACACACAAGTGCATGCACACACCATAACCTATCCCTTACACATTCACAGTTACTATGCAGTTTTTTTTTCTAATTTAATTTTAATTTGTTCTATCTGTATGGGGTGTTTTGCCTGCATGCTGTGTACCGTGTGCATACCCAATGCCTGCAAAAGCCAGAAAAGGGCATTTGGTTACCAAGGACTAGAGTTATAGATGCTTGTGAGTTACCATGTGGGTGCTGGGAATTGAACCTAAATCCTCTAGAAGAACAGACAGTGCTACCAACCTCTGAGTCACCTCTATAGTCCCAGAAATATGTCTTTAAAAACTAAAGAACAACTAGAAACTTTCTTTTTGATTCTGACTAGATTGATGTATACAGTACACTTGGTGTATTGTAAAACCCAGAACTGGTTTGGTCACTCCTGTTCTCAGCCTACTGGGTTCCAAAGAGATCCCTGAAAGGAAAGTTTGCAGCTATGGCACATACATGGTTCCCTGTCACCACTCCACAGCTGTGAATGACAGGGAAGAGTCACCAGATTGCCCCATGCTTAGGACTCTCATTGAGCTCCACAATCAATTAAACCAGACAGATGACTATCCCTGCCAGGCAAGTCAATGAAGGTTAAGGAATGAGTCAAAAGTTTTGGCAGCCCTAGGAACAGCCCCTTCTTACACAAGCAGGGTCCAGTAGAAGGGTTTCATTCAATAAGCAACGAGTAACATTTATGGGAGTCACAGAGTGCACCAGGCACTGCCCTGAAAGTTTATCCAGATTCACTCATTTAACCTCACAACAAGCTTATGATGAAAGGAATCCTCATTATCATATGTATTGTGCATTTGAGGAAACTGAGGCACAGAAAAGTGAAGTGTTTGAGGGAAAGAAAGAAAACCATATCCAAGGAGGAGGCTCATGAGGAAGCAAGTAGCATTTTCTCACGGTCAGAAATTCAGAGGAAAGTCACACCGAGGAACATGCACTCATTTTCTTCTGTACTTAGGATTTCAACCTCTCTACTTCTCGGGCACTAGCAAGCAGGGTTGCTCACAAACCAGGCTGGCCTCCATGGGGCACACAAGATGACGAAGACTGCTTCTCTGTCATCTACAAGTTTTCTGTCCTTTCAAGGGTCATAGAATTCGCACAACACTCGCTGGCTCCCTTTCTGAGTCTGGCTAATGCAGTGTAACAATGAGTTACAATCAGCCTTGCTGTATAGTAATTTAAAGGTGGTGGTGAATACTAAGAAGAGCTGGAAAGAATGAGTCAGAGGTTAGAGGAGGTTAGAAGAAAGACAGGAGTGTTCTCTGGTGCACAGCTGGCCTGGAGGAGGAGGGAGTGGGAGAGTGTGGGCACAAAACTGAGATGGTCCGCCTCTCTGATCTCCTTCATTTGATCTGACACAATATTCTCAAGTCTTCCTTTAGGAGATTTTTCTGATTTAATCCCTGCCATTTGCTAAAAGGTCAATTTCTAACTGTCATAAAAAAAAAGTCCCTAAATCTCTTCAACTACAGAAATGCACTCTCTAAAGACTGTGAAATTAGAAATTACCAAAGGTTCTCTATTCTCCCTTTTCCATACGATGCCTGTTTTCCATATCTTCTGTATGAAGTAATCTCAAGTCTGGCTACTTAAACAGAAATATATTCTTTCAAGTCTTTTGAGACCAGGTGTCAGAAATCCAGGTGTTAGCCGGGAGGTAGCAGTTTCTGCCTTTAATACTAGAATTCAGGGGGTAGAGGCAAGTGAATCTCTGAGTTTGAGGCCAGCCTGGTCTACAGAGACAGTTCCAGGACAATCAGGGATAAACATAGAGAAACCCTGTCCAGAAAACCCAAAACAAAGGAAGGAAGGAAGGAAGGAAGGAAGGAAGGAGGGAGGGAGGGAGGGAGGGAGGGAGGGAGGGAGGGAGGGAGGGAGGGCGGGAGAGAGAGAGAGAGAGAGAGAGAGAGAGAGAGAGAAATCCAGGTGTTAGAAGGCTCCACTCCTTGTTCATGGGGAGAACCTCTTTATCCAGTCTCTGGAATGATTACTTGGCTTCGTTGGTTTGTGGACACTATGTCCTCTAAGCTATGCTTCTGTCTTCCCATCACCTTCTCCTCTACTAAGTCTTGTCTCCTCCTCCTTTTGGTGCTAAAGACCCTTGTTGCTGGAGTTGGGACTCATCCACATAATCCAAGATGATATTTTAATCTTAAAAATCTGAATTTTCTTTACATCTATAAAGATTATTCTTCATTAAAAGTTGACATTCACATTCTAGAGAAATTGGAGACCACTATTCATCCCAGAACATCCCATTAGAAGGACAAGCTAGGGAAGAGGAGACGTGTTAGGAAGCCATGGGTATTTCAACATACTGAGGCAAAGATTGCACCCTGATCCCTAGAGAGGCACCCACAAAGGGCTGCAGGCTCCTTCTGATGCTGGGTGATTCACTGATCCCTTCAAGGCCTCTTATCTACAAATGAGGGTTTGCTCAGATGTTTCTTCAGGAAGGGTTCTGAAGAACTTTGGCATCATGAGTCTACAGAAAATTCCAAGCATATTTTAAAGGCATCTGCACAGCTAGAAAACAGACAAAAATAATGTTATCACAGGCAGCCTTGCACGCTGCAAATGCTGCTGGCTATTCTCTTTTTCCCTGGAAAGTAGAAGGGTGCCATAGTCCATCAATAAACCGTTGTATTAACTAAAACATTAATCCTCAAAATCTTGCGTGGTGCTCAGAATAGCAAGCCCAAGCCCAATAATGCTGAACTCTTTTGTGTATACAAAGCAGTCTATCAAAAAAGGAGAAAAAGAAAAGAAGGAAGGAAAGACCCCAGCATAACTAATTTGAAGCAGAGATGTCTGCTAGCAACTCCTAGTGACTTGATGCATACTAGGTTTTGAACTCTGCTAGGGAAACGGCATGACAACGTGGAAAAGCCATGAACTCTGGTTTCAGTCTGATCTGAGATCAACGCGACTTCTATGAGATCCTGGCTGAAGATGAAGCTTAATGGCACAGTGCTTACCTAGCACATACACATCCCAAGACCTGACACATTATTTCATTGTCAGCACCCATGTAAAAAGCCAAGAATGAGTACACATTTGTAACCCAAGCACAGGGGAGACCGAGACAGGAAGATCCCTGAAACTTACTGCCAGCCAAACTTGCAGAAACTAGAAGCCCCAGGTTGAGTGAAAGACTCTGTGTGTGTGCATATATATATACATATATATATGTATATTGAAAATAAAAAATGTAAAATGATTGAAGAAGACACCCAGTATCAACCTTTGCCTTCCAAACGCACACCTGAGCATGCACACACACATGAAAACAAATGGACACACATGCATTACACACATGAGCTACACGCTCACACAAAGCTTTCTAGAACCTATATACTCATATGGAAAATGGACAAACCACAAGACTGGAAAATTCCATATGGAACAGTGAAGACTCAACAAGCAGACACCCACTGAGCAGCAGCTGCTGGCCATGTTTCTGTGTGCCCTGCCCAGAGGAAGGTAAGCAAACCTGACCTTAAACCAGGTTACAAAACACCTGAAGTTCACTTTTCACCTATTTTCCTGTGCTGCTCTTTCCCTTTCAGGGAAAGAACTGGTCGCTTACAGCTGTTTCTTGATTAAACACCAGTTATTCATAACAAGATGTCGCCTACACTAGCCACCCAGTAATGTCATCTCTAACACAAAACGCATGCTGAAGAAGATGAGCACAGAGAGAAGGAGAGGCAGGGAATGTGAATACTAAAGTCTACTCTGTGGTCTGTGGAAGTAAAATAATGTCCTCCATTTGACTCAGAAAGCAAATGGGAGCCAAACACTCTAGAAAGGAAGTAAAGAAATAAATGTAAAAATAAAAAAAAAAAAGACAGAAAACAAAAAAACCCAAATGCGATTTCTAACAAAAGTCAGCCTTGTCTCACTTAAATTCACAGCTGCAGGTGATTTAGCTAAAATGACGGGAAAATGCATGGACTTGAGACAAGGAAGCCTGGTCCACAGTCACCGTCACGTCTTTAAGATCACGTCATCTGCCCCAAAACATAAAAATGCATGATGGATAGTTTCTGAGGTGCATTAATGTTTTAATATTTAAGATTTGGGTTTTTTCCTATCCAAACATTTCCAGTAGTTATTATCTGTGAAACCACATCTATGGTTCATTCCCAGATACATAAAGCATTTGAAGTGAACCTCAGATACCTGAAAGCCTAGCAAGGAGTGGGGAGGGAGGGAGGAAGAAAGGACAAGCTTAAAGAACTTATTAAACAAAATGTTCTTTAAAGTTTGGTTAAATAGCATATGGAAATATATGTTGTAAGATGTTTTATATAGTGCTACTGCATTAATACCTCAGCTGTTTTTTAAAACCTTTACTACATAGACAATTAGAAAATTTTAATTTTTATAATTATTTCTTTCATTTTGCGTACATGAGTATGAGGAACACTACATGTGTTCCTGGTGCCCTTGGAGTTCAGAAGAGGGCAGAGAATTGTTTGTAACAGGACTGGCAGATAGTTGTGAGCCACCACGTAGATGTTGGTAGCCAATTTTTGACAAGGGACGAGTGAGATGGCCCAGCACATAAAAATAAACCACTGCCAAGCCAGACAACCTAAGTGCCATTCCAGGAACCTCTACAACAGAAACAGAGAATCAGCTCCCGAGTTGCCCTCTGACCTCCACATGAATTCTGTAACACACACGCACACACAGACATAGGGGAGAAATTTTTACTTTTCCAGGCCAAAACAATCTACTGATTACAGTTGGTGCATTATATCTCATCTAAAAATATTTCAACCTATCATTTTATAACTATCACACCAACATTACTCCAAAGAAGAGTCAGCTTCGGGTAATGCAGTATATTTTTTTAATTATGTTTAACTATGCCAAGGTATTCTTGGGGAGGAGAAAATAGACGGCTCCCTCATAACCCTTACTAAGAATCTTACCATGGGACTTTACTCTTATTTAAATTGAGAGTCAATCCTTTATTAAATATATTCTAACTAGCTACCACAATTACAGGAAAATCACCACTATGAATGAAGAGATTAGGGGCTGAAGGGGCAGGAAGGATGGGAACTGGTTTGCTAGATTCCTCTAAAACTCAACGCTCGACCGAATGCTTTGTAAAAGCGCAAAATGCTCTTATTATCACATTTTCAGCCTTCTTTGATATGGAATACTGGACAGCTAAATTTTGCCCTCGATTGTAAACAAGAATTACATAAACTCATTAGAGAATGAGATGGCATCTTTACTTTTTAAAATACGTGAATTTGAAAAGATTTTGAGTTCTCTATAGAAGTTGGAGGGCTGTCCTATTTAGATGATTAAGTAATAATTCAATCCTTCTTCCTTGCTTCTGTCATTGAAATTATAAGCAGATAGAACATAAAGGAAATGCTGACATATAATGTGTGTATATACATAAATATTTATGCACACATTTTTGTGGGTGCCCTATTTAAAATCACAATGCTTCACATAACCCTCCTATTGTGAGGATTGCATAGACATAGAGAGTGAGAAACAATAACAGGTCTAGACAGAGATAACACATTAATAACAAGGGGATTATTTTAAGCTGCCTTTTTGGCTTTTTTGTTTTGTTTTTTACTGAAATGAGTGAAAAGTTAAATGAAACAAAACAAAATCTAATCATTTCAGTTCTATGTTGGATGGACAGACTTGGCTTAACTTTCTTGGGCATTTCAACTCTGTTCAAATGCATGCATTTACCTCTGTGCTAATGTCTTTGTCAGGCAAACACTCCACTATAAACTTATATCTTTTTTTTAAGTATAGATCATTTTGCTTTTATTAACATATTTCATTCAAAAATAGGAGAAATAGGGTTTATATTGGACCATTTAGAAACCTATTTGCTGTTCAAATTTTGAATATTTCTTTCTACTTAGATTGGATTTTGTGTCTTTCCTATTAGCACAAATGTGCCATGAAGCTGGTTGAAGTCTGTGCTTACTGGTACAAACGATGGTGGCTCCTTTCTATAGATGCAGCATGATTAAATTGTAACACATATTGATTGCCTATCTAGGAGTCTGGCCTGTTGCAGTTATTTATCCACTCAAGATGTGTTTTGAGTGACATAAAGCTATATCTTATTTCTATTTTATGGATATATGAATCAAAATATTTTCAAAATAAGATAAAAATGATAACCTCAAAAAATTTTCCAAATAGTGGTTGGTGATAACCCAACCACTTGGAAAATACTGAGGTATTCTTCGATTCGTTAATAACATTTGCTGATTAAAGCCTAATGTTAGGAAAGAATACGCAGCTGTTTGGTGACATGACATCTGTGTCCTCTTTCATTCAAAAGTCTAGATTTAGGGCCTGGAAAGATGGCTCACAGGTTACAAGCACTGACTGCTCTTGCAGAAGGACCTGTGTTCATTCCCTAGCACCTACAAGGCACCTCACAATCATCTGTTGGTCCAGTTCCAGAGACTCTAACACCCTCTTCTGAAGTCTATGGGCACCAGACACACACACACACACGATGCACACATAGACATTCAGGCCAAACACCCAAACACACATTATAAAAATAAATATGCCTTTAAATAAAATAAAAGTTTTGATTTATAGCAGTTTCATGGTTTTCAGGTATTTGTTTATATTCTGAAATCGGACTTGAGTTAATTAAAATTAACGAAGGTTAATCAGATCAGTAGCTCATTCATCTTCTGTCAGAGTTAAGTTATTGTTATTTACATATGTACACAGAGAGACAGAAAGAGAGAGAGAGAGATGCTGAGTTTTACTTTTCTTTTCACCCTTTGGCTCCACTCTTTTTATCTTTCAGACAGACACAGACAAGGAAGGAAGGAAGGAAAGAAGGAAGGAAGGAAGGAAGGAAGGAAGGAAGGAAGGAAGGAGGAAGGAAGGAAGGAAGGAAGGAGGAAGGAAGGAAGGAAGGAAGAAAAGGTGTCTTAAGAAAAAGCTAGACTAGAAAGAGCACTTAAACTAAATGGCTTGTAACAAATTCTTGGGGAGGGAAGAAGCTGGCATGCCCTGAAATTCAGAGCAACGTTTAGTTTACAAGTGTGACTCTAAATTCAGTCTAGGAAACCAAACTTGTTCTTAAATCTTAAACTTGTTCTCACCTTTCCTCTATCCTGAACAATCTACTTCTCTTGTTTTCCATGATCATTTGCATATGATTAAAAACACCCATGAGCCATGACATTGGCTGTGGTCTGTGCTGTCGCCTGAGTCCATGTTGATGTCCTGGTCCATGCTGCCACAGAGGGCTATCTTGGGATCTGTGGTCCTGCTGCAGCCTGGAGGCCATGTTGATATCTACGCTCTGTGTTACCACTAAGAGTCATGTGGATATCCACGATCAGTGCTGCCCCTGAGGCCATGTTGTTGTCTGTGGCTACCGTGATGTCTGAGGTCTGAGTTGTGGCAGAGGGCTGTTTTGATGTCCGTGGTCTATACTGCCACCAGAGACCATGCTGAGCACTAGCACTAGTGCTGATGCTGGAGACCATGTGAATGCCAGTGATCCGCGCTGCCGCTGACTGTAAAGAGCAAGGAAGCTACTTTTGCAGTGATACCCATGACTGCAGATTCACGATTCAGAAAGAGGTACATAGAAGGCTTCTATGACAACCTCTACCCCCACCCTACCCTACCTCACCCCTAAAATAAGTAGCAACCTAGACAGAAAGCCATGGAAGAAAACTCTTAAAAATTGTGATAAGGATGCTGAAGTGTAGCTCTCCACAGCTGATGGCTTCTGGCAGGGGTGCGAGTGGAGAAGGACTCAATTTTCTTTAATGGACAGACCTCTGAGAGCCTGACCATGCTCTAGTGAGTATATGGGCAACACAAATTGAACTTGTTTATTTTTAATCTTCTTCTTTTTTATTGGAGGCAAGTCATAAGGATGGGGGGGGGGGGCAGACCTGGGAGGGCTGGCAGATGAATGTCATTGGGATGCATAATGTAAAATTCCCAAATAATCAATAAAATATTATGTGAAAAAAATATCCATTAGCTAGTCTCTCTGTAATAAAGATAACACAAAATGTATTCTTGGTGAATACAACTACGAGACAAACAAGTGATATTTCTTGGAGACGACAAAAGAAAGTACCAGAGAGAAACATAAATATAAATTCTATTATTTTTAATTGGCAAGAAAACTATATATTGACCATATACAGCATAATGTTTGGAAGCATACACACATTGTGGAACGATTAGCTATTGCAGATTATAAGTGCATTATTATATATAGTGATCATGTTCTGCAGTTAGAACTTTTAAATGCCCATTCTTATTTATTTTTCTACAATACAGTGTGTTGTCATGACCTGTACTCACCATGCCATACACTTGTCTGTTGGAGTCACTTGTCCCATCTAATTACCATCCTTCTGCTAACATTCCCCAGTCCTGATCAGCCCAGCCCAGCTAACCACCATTCTTGCTCCATTGCTCGTTTCTATGAAATCAACTTTGTTTTGAGTCTACATGTGAGTGAGATAATATCTTAAAATATGCTATTGTGGGGACCTGTGAAATGGTTCAGCAAATAAGGGTGCCTGCCACCAACCATGATGGCTTAAGTTGGATTTCTAGGACCCACACGATGGAAGGAGAAAACTGACTCTTGGAAGTTGTCTTCTGACCTCCCAACAGTCCATATGCCATGTGTATACACACACACACACACATACACACACACACACACACACACATAAACACAATAAATAAATGGGGGAAGGACATGTTTCATGAATCTGCTGGGAGACAAGGCTTCTGTCACATCTACAAAGGATTACTTAGAGTAAAGCTTCTGAGTATGCCTGAAAGAGTAATAGGTTAAGTGAGATGAAAAGGCCCACCTTAGAGGAGGGTGGCATCATTCCCTACGCTTGGATCCTGGACTGAACAGAAAGGAGGCTGCTAGCTGAGAATGAATACCCAGCACTATCTGCTTCCTGGAGGCAGATGCAATGTGACCAGCTGCCTCAGGCTCCAACCTCCAGAGCTTCCCTGCCATAACGGACTGTATTCTTAAGCCATGGGCTGGAATAAATAGTTTCTTCTTGAATCTTTTGCCAAGATATTTTATTACAATGAAAGGAAAAATAACTAGTTACAATGGCTCAGGTTGTCCTTGAACTCATAACTTCCCAAATGCTGAGAAATGTGTGTGTGTGTGTGTGTGTGTGTGTGTGTGTGTGTAAACTCATATGTCTGATGCTAACAAACCATATTCAAAAAAAAAAAAGAGAAAAAAATCTATTATTTCAAGGCCAGACCAGTCTACATGGTGAGTTCTAGGATAGTCAAGGTATGTAGAGAAACCCTATCTAAAAACAAGCAAGCAAACAAGCAAAAAACAAACCAAAGCAAGTATTTGGAATACATAAATTTGAAAGAAAAAAAAAGTTCATGATCAAAAAGGAGCAGAACACAGGAAATCACACTTGTTCTGTGACTACTCTGTGATTTTGTCTTGGGAAGCACAAACACTTTGCAGTGAATTGCTAGTGTCATGAAGTTAGCAGCATAAAATGCCCCAAACATACCTTTGCAAGAGGTACAACTGAAAGGAACATACATAACCTCAGAGTGATACAAGCAAATTAATCAGCCTCCTTCTGATACTGAACAGGTACCCAAAGTCCTAACGAGTGGAGAGAGTCCCCTTATGACAGGTGTTGAATGCGCACAGCGCCCAGAGAAGAACAAAACCCTGACTCTTGAAGGGTGGTGCCCCTGACACCTGAATTACGACACCTGTGACATCTGAAAAGAGGACAGCACCCTCGGTCTGCTCCGGTAGCGCACAGGAAGGTGAATTTTTTCAGCAATCACTAACTTGTGGTGCATTAGGAAACTGGCCAAGAGATAAAGTGATGGATTAAAAGATAAACTCTTCATTGGCAGATAGAGGGACAAAGAGTCAGGATCAAAAGGCATGCTTACCTGAAGCAAGAAGTGATGGGCCAGCTAGGACAACCCCGAATCTGAAGTGTTTTTACTTCTTTGATTTAGTTCACCTAGTATAGTATTGCATAAGTGAAAACGCTCATAACATCTCTATGACATGGTTTCCCGTCTGTTAAATGAGGTTAATAATACTTTCACATAGCTTTGAGTGAAGGGGTAAAAGATGCTTAAAGGATTAATAGTTGGCTGGGCGGTGGTAGCGCACGCGTTTAATCCCAGCACTCGGGAGGCAGAGGCAGGCGGATCTCTATGCGTTTGAGGCCAGCCTGGTCTACAAACTGAGCTCCAGGACAGCCAAAGATACACAGAGAAACCCTATCTCGAACCATTCCCCCCCCCAAAAAAAAGGAGAAAAGTATTATTCATGCCAACTATTCATTAGAACTACTTTATGTAATGTCATTTAGTTTGTGATTGGAGTTCAGGCGAGAGTGTATGTGTAAAATTAGGAAGTATTAGAATATATTACCAAAGGGCCTCAGGAATCTCTTGCTAAAAATTGTTGCTGACTTTCTTTCTAGAAATAATTGAAATTACTCAATTTCAATCTGAAATTGAGAGGCTAAGAGAGAGGGTCCTGTCTATACATCCTGTCCAGACCCTTAAACTCACATTTGAAAACTACCATGAAAGCCCCAAGACAGATGTAGAAAATAAGTCAGAAAAATAATTTTCAAATCTTACTTTTAACTGTATCTTGGTAGGTTGGATGGTGGTGGTGCATGCCTTTAATCCCAGCATTTAGGAGGTAGAGGCAGGTGGGGTTTTAAATTCAAGGTCAGACTGGAAAGGAAGAAAGAAAGGAAGGAAGGGAGGGAGAGAGAGAGAGAGAGAGAGAGAGAGAGAGAGAGAGAGAGAGAGAGAGAGAGAGAGAGAGAGAGAGAGAGACCTTGACAATCTGGGGGGATGCTAGCCTCAGAGTCCTGTAATGTCACAGGCTGAGATCCCCTTGAAGTGAATTCATTAAGTCAATCATCTGTGTCACAGTAGCCTAGGCATTGCACAGTGAAGTAAACATGCTTGCCAAAGAACGGGACATTTGCTTCATCCTTCTGTTCTTTCTAGACTGTGCTTCCTCAAACTGAAAAGCATTCACAACTTATACATATCTATCCTTTCTGAAAAGAGCCAAATGGGTCCAGTTTGGGGCCATTTTCAATAGTGGGATAAACTTAAATGGAGGCTAACCTTTTGGGTCACTGGCCGACTTTTTGCAATGAAATAGACCTGGGAGAAGTCTACTTGGCTCTCTCCCCTGGTTGGCTTTCAGTGAACACAACCTGATGGTAGTGCAGCAGCTCCCCTAAAAGACCGTACCCCTAGGAGCATGGCTTTCTTTTGTGTCCTGACACTCCTCACCCGAGATTTCTTCTTCAACACACAAAGCCATTCCACTTAGCCTGTCACCTGACCTACAGTAATAGACGTAGGAACTAGACAGAGTAGGTTAACATCTCATTTCTCCTTTCAGATTGGAATGGTTCTATACAGTAGCCAGATTCCTAACAGGTTTTTCTAGATTTCACTCCCCACTCACCTATGTGCTCCTGTAAATATACGTGTCCTTGTTACTCAGTCCTGCCCTCTCGCTCTCTCTCCTTCTCTTTGGTTCTAACATATAACCATTCAAACCCAATTCAGAGGCTTTAGTCTCCCTTGGATCCTTTGGGCCAAAGTCCTTACAAACCAGATTCCTAAAATTGCATACTAATTTCAGTACAACCTGACACCCTGAGCATTTATTTTCCTATGCCTCAGAAAATCCCTGATACAGCCCGTCTCACCCTAGAATGAATGACCCAGGATGAATATTGCAGCAGGGCTTTCTCTGTTCTCTTTCAGGTGCTTGCTTTCCCTTTCTTCCTTCCTAACATTTTCAGTTCTCATTTTATCCATCCCAAGGGGCTTGTTTGTTTATTCATTTGATGATTTAGTCTAGAGGGATTTTTTAGAGGGAAGGGCGCTTGTTTGTTTAGTTGGTTGAGTTTTTGTTTCATTTCGTTTTTGCTTTCTTTGTCTCCATTTTTATTTCCTTCTTTTTGTTTTTCTTTTCTTGAAATGTTTCAATTTATTTTTCTCTATTTCTTGACTTGATGGAACACTGACTATTTAAAGTTCAGCACACTAGTAAGAGTATTTAGGATGTCAAAGTTAAGCACACCTATATTCTTGTTGATCCGTTGTACCACTGATCAACTTTTTGGCTTAGGTAATTTCTTACTGCTCTAAGCTTCAGTCATTGCGAGCTTGTGCCCTAACCAACTGGACGATCATATGCTAGAGGCATAATCACCTGCCGACCTCATTGTCCACATTTAAAATGCTGCTCCCTACTATGTAGCAATGATATAAGGAGGAAACATGAACAACAGAGAGCTGGTGAACACAACGACCAAATAAAGTAAATACTTTATCACTTTAACTCCAGTTCCTGAACTCACTTCTATGTAGATAAGGTTTCCTGGCTTCACATTGTTCTTGGTGAATACTATGCTTGATATCCCCACTGTACTACTCCTAGGAGTCTGTTTCTAGTCCCTCCAGAAAGTGAGGTTACCTCACCCCAAAGAAACGATTTCATTCAAGTCCAGTTTAGTGGATCAACTAGCTTCCAGGGATGCCACAGAAAAGCTTCAGTAACTCACCAAAAGCCCCCCACTAACACGAATTTCAATTCCTACAGCACATCGCTGAGTCCTCTGGGCCACTTGTTACACCACATAAAGTCTCCGTTCCCTTCATCAGAATGCTATCGCTCCTACAACCTCAGGGAAGGGCCTTGGTCTTAGTTTCTCGAGAATTTCATGAGCCTTATTTTTGCCTCTAAGAAGGTCTGCTTCCAGTCTAGGAAACAGCTGCATCAAAGGAGCTTTCTCTCATGGTCTGAGTGAAGTTTATCATAAAATATGGAAGAAAGGGTGGCACACCTTACAAGCAATGTAAATATGTCTAAGGTGGGTATTGTTAAGTTCTTACTTGTCCACCTCTCTACTGCATAAACCAGCTTCCCATCAACAGCTTTCACCCGAACACTAACCACAAAGATTATGATCAGTACGAAAACATCACTAGATTAGAGTCCTTGGGTGATCACAGGATGAAGAGCACAGGAAGGAGTCACGTTCTCCAAGAGCTTCAAGATCTCATGGTGGGAAAGTCAGTGATGTAAATAGGAGAACCTCAGAATGACTGGTCTGACAACTGTCTCAGGCACCTCCTGGAACCTTGGCTTGTTGTATACAGCTGAAGTTCTTACCAATTTCTCATGCCCCTTCCTCTCTCTTTGCTTTTAGCCCATCCTCAGAAATCAAGAGCCTATCAGAGAGAGATCTATGTAGAGAGGAGCTGCTCAAAAGTCTTGGTTGGCATTCCAAGAAAATCTACCAGGAGCATTTGTAGGGGGATGTTGAAGAAATCAGAAGCAACCCAAGTGCCAAGTATCATCCAAAAAGGAGCACAGAGTTTGTCATTTGGAGTGATGACAGTCCCTATTTCTAGAATCCAAGCCTTTCTCCAAAAGTATAGAAAAAAATACAAATATGAATTGTTATCAATTGTAGTAATTAAACTGAAAATTATAGAGGAAGAAAAAACTAATATTTTATATTAAACTAAGGGCTTTTAGTATGGGAAAGCCAACATAATGAGGTCAGAACCATCCATCTAGTTCAAGATCAGCGTCTGAGGCTGCAGGAAATAGCTGAGTTGGTAAAGTGCTGGCAAACAAGATGAGTACCTAAGTGTGATCCACAGAACCTAAGTGAAAATGTCTGTAGCACAGGGAAGCTGAGACAAGAGGATCCCTGGAGCTCGTAAGACAGACAGTCTACCAAAGCTTCAGGTCAATGAAAGATGTTTGTCTCATAAGAGGTGAAGTGTTTCTGAGGAATGTCCCCAAGACTGCCTGCTGGACGGCATACACGCTCACACTGGGGTGTTCACATACACACTTTTAAGAGTGAGCATAGTAATACAATTTTCACATAATGAATATGAACCAAATGAACCCAAATGATACCAAACCTAATGAAGACTTCTGAGATTTACAAGACAGTCCTAAAAGACCAACCAGGAAGAGTATTACATTCCTGAATTTGCAGAAACAGTCAGTTCATCAGAGTTACAAGTTCAGATTGTCTCTTGAATTTCTTTTTATGAACTAGCTATCAAAGCTAAAAGAAATGTTATATAGCCATTTCTGATGCAAACTCAGGCTAGCAGTTATAAATAAATAGAAATTCATGTCTAATTCAGTACCACAATTATAGATTAACTCAGGGGCTAGAAGGAGACTCAGCTGTTAAGAGTGTATAACAGTCTCCCAGGGGACTCAAGTTTAGTTCCCAGCACCCAACTTCAGCAGTCTGGCCATTCACAATGGCCTGTTAACTCCAGCTGCAGGAATTCAGTGCCTCTGGCCTTCATAGGTACTAGCATTCCAGCACCTGTGTGTGCACACACGCACACAAACAGAGACAAACACAAGCTTAAAATAATAAAGAAAATCTTAAAATAAAAAACTAAGTTATAGAGTCTAAGGTCTTTTTTTTCTGATGGGTCCTCTCTGACACCAAGAATTGTGTTGCCATTTCCCCCCATCTAGTTTTACATATGCTAAAAACTCAGTGATGACAAAAACTACTGAAAATAATTTGCATTCTAATAAAAATCATCCTGAAATCGTCCTTCATTTTACTGTCCCTTCACCTGTTGTCCCACAATGCAGGTTCCTGTGAGCTCCTGCTTGGCATACCTCGCTCAGTGCAGATGGTAGTCAGAGTTGGTTGAAGAACCCCAAAATGAGAACCGATTCTTGATTCCATCTAAATACCAGTAGGCTTCATTGGTCCCTCCTTATTTACAGCGTATTAGATAATGCGGATGACCCCAGCACCGTTCACACACGTTCAAACTGCCTTAAGAAAGAGCAAGCCGAAGAGCCGCATCCACGTTGAAATTAGACAGGCATTTCAGATTTCCATAGACAACTGAAAAGCTAACATCTGTTAGGTTTCCCCCTCTCCCCCCTCGGTGTGAGGGCAGTCTGTGTGTAAATCTTCATATCTCTGAGTGTGTGCATACGGCGGAGAGGGTGTAGCCTTCCATCCTCAAATCTGAAAAGATTGAGAGATTTCAGAGGGCCCAGATGTGCCAAAGGTCAGGGAGATCAATAGACAGGCCCTACCGCGGCAAGGAGAGGGGGTCGAACGGAAACATTGCTGAAGAAGCGAAGCCACCGAGAGGTAAGGGAGTTTCTGAATAATTAGAAAGTTAAGAATGAGCAAACTTGGTTGCCATGGGGGAAAGGAGGTGGGGGGGGGTGGAAAAAAGCAGTTGATGTGGTAATTAACAATTGGTGGGAGCCTAGGCAGGTCACCTCCTTTCTCAGATCAGAGCCCCATCAGAAATTCTTTCAAGTGTCCTTCTGCGTCGCCAAAGATGACAACAGCAAATCGATAAGTGCTTGAAATGAAAGGGGATGTTGGCGAGCCCCCAGGCTACAGATTTCCCACTGCCTGCCTTTTCTGAACTCCTGTAGCGTGCCTTGCACCCCCCCCCCCCAAGATGGAGTTACCTTTTATTCCTAGTCTCGGGACGAAGGTGAATGCTCAGTTAGTTTATCTATTAAATGTCCTCGCTGGCTCCAGCTCTCGGATCGCGCTGAAAGCAGCGCTGCGGTTCTCTCAGGCCTGCCGGCAGGACCCCATCACAGTGGCAGCTTGGTCTGCAGACCCGAGAAGACCCCGCACCTCGGTGACAGGCCAGAGCCTCTCCCGCAGTAGCGAGCGCTTCTGGGTTAGGACTAGAGGGTTCCAGAGGGAGCAAAGGGCCAGAGACACTGAGGCCAATGGCATTCTCTTTTCCACTTCATTTATTTACAAACAAACGCAAAATCACTAACCACAGAGTAAGACTTGTACTGTAAAATTAAGTAAAACTCAGACTCCACGATTCGGAATTCTAGATACTGATGTGTTATCTTCCAATATCCATCCTCCTCCTAATAGGTCTTGATTTAACACAGCATTCCCCCGGACATTTTAATTAGGTAATTCATTAGTGAGTCAATACAGACTTTTATATATTCTTTTAGCTCAAGTGGTTAAGGAGTAATTTCAAAATGATTATAAAAAAACAGGAATACACAATGCATAATAATTTTAATTTATATGCAAATCAATCAGTTCATCTTAAATGCCTTTTTACAAACAACAATTACTATACTGTAGCATCAAAAACACTGATCGAACCTCTCAGATAATTCGAAACAAGATCTGGACCGAGGAGAAAATTTAGAAGCACCAACAGATCCATAATTTGTGGGGCAGTTAAACATCACTAGTCATCGGTATTTACATACTTGCTTATCGTCAGATAAAGGAGCTGGGGCAATTGCTTGCCAATGCTGAAGACTGAAGAAAGTAAAATGGTAGCTTGTAGCTCATCAAAGAAGGGATGAAAAGAATATTGTGCCTTTTCTAAACCCTGATTGGAATAAGTCAGTTGCCTGGGGTCACCTCATATCTGTCCTTGGTTTTGCCCTCTGTGGTCACAGAACGTTTCTCTTCTCTAAGCTTCCCATTTCAGTGTCCAGTGTCACAACCCTGGTGGTTGCTTCAAATAAAATTCAAAATCTCCCTAAAAATGATCTGAGTCAGTGAAGTTAGCCCCCTCCTCCTGCGTTTGACTTCTACCGTTTGTCTATCCTCTTTGCCCCCCCCCCCTTCTTAAATCTGATCATCGAACCAGAAACGTCTAAAGGGAATGGCTCAATGCCTTGCTTTCTGTTATCTTTAGATATAGCTCAGATTTGGGGGGGGGGGAGTAAAAGGGATGTATGTGAGCTTAAAGGTGTGGTGTACTGTTAAGATATACTGGAAGGTGCTTTCTTTCTTTTCTTTTCTTTCTCTCTCTCTCTCTCTCTCTCTCTCTCTTTTTTTTTTTTTTTTTTTAGCCAGGGATTACCAGGCTCTAGCACTGGAGTTGTTTATGTAAAAGAGTAACATCCTTGAAATTCACAGATACATAGGTCAGTGTCTCCAAAGCCCAGGCTCCTGGTCCAGACGACCTAGCCCTTAAGGAGCTAGTACCTTTGATGCTACAATCTTGTTTACATCTGCAAGGCAGAGAATTGCTCGCTTGCCTTGGACACTCCCTCTAACCCCTTCTACTTCGAAGTAGCAATCAGAATCTAAATACAATCGCTGTGGCCCACTTTGGCGTTGCTGCTCTGACGAGGGGGGGGGGGATCCTGAAATACACATCTTAAATCAGCTCAGTGGTTTGTTCCCCACCCCTACCCACCCCCAGCACCCTGCCTCCCTGCTTCATGCCTAATGTATTCCCTGGTGGTTCTGGGCATTAATTAGTTGTTTAATGGGAGTATGACTGAAAATGTAGAAGAAGGATTAGGAGCGTGAAACGTATGTCCAGCTCCTTCCCCACACTCGAGGAGGGAATGAGAATCATTCTGGATCTTCTATTTCTCCAAGAGCCATTTGCATTTCCCACCAGCTGCTCACTTCAGCTGCACTGGTGCTGGGCGACGCGGAGGACCCAGCTCTGCACCAAGGGACTGCAGCCTGCGGGACTGGGGTTAACCAGGCAGAGTGGGGGGTGACTCCCGACAGACGAGGGAGTGTGGAGCTACTCTTTCGCTTCCCAGAGCCCCTTCCCCCCGAGCCCAGGCTGCAAAGCACTGGATCCTGAAAGTGAGGAAAGAGGAGCCTGGGCAGACTTGCGAGGTTCTCTAGCACAGTTTCTTTCTCTTCTCCTCGGATCTCAGGCCGGTCTTGATTTTCACGTTCATCCCTCTCTTCTGTGAGATTCCCCAGCCAGGCTCATCTACTATAAGCACCTCTCAATTTCTAAAATGCAAAAGGAAGTCGGGGAAGGGAAGTGGGACATTAGCCCATTATTTAGGAGGGTGAGGAGCAAAAATCGTGGATGTACAGAGATGAAAATGTTGTCCAGGACATGTTCCGATGAGGTGAGATCAGAGTTCAGCTGGAGGACTTATTGAAGATATTTAATGATTTTTCTAAAATTATTTCAGAAGGTTCACTGAGGAAATAAAAATAGAGTATGGCTACTCCCCCCCTCCCGACACCCCTCACTTCTTGTCCCCTAAACAGTACTGGTTTGCATTGGGTACGAATAGAAAGTCTGGGTTTTCTTGGGTGTTACAAGTTAGAGGTGACTTAGAATGCAGCTTTCTCCTCAGTTTTTCCTCGAGGTTGAAGAGGCTGACTCCTTCCATAAAATGAGTCCATCTGTCGACTGTTAGCTGTTTCAAAGTGAAGGGATTTGGCACTCAAAACAAATTGAGCAAGTTTGTTTGCCTGTTTTTACTGCTAACACCAATGAATTGAAAACACGGAGTCATTCAAGAAAACATAGAGCATACTCCAGACAGTCCCCAAATTCAGAGAAAGCTCAGCGTGTATGCGGTAGCCCCGGGTTAGCTTTCCTCCTGCACACCTCCCAGGGGCATTCTTCAGAGGAATCATTGTATTTTCCTCAAGTTACAGGAATTGGTGCGCTAATTTCTGAGGAGCAATGTGAATCTGAGAGGGAACTTGTCTCCTACTAGGGACCAAGGGGGAAATGAGCCTCAAAGTCGGCTCTGATTGGGTTTTGTTCCCAAGCAAGGATTAATATTGGCGAGAAAACGCGAACCCATGAGGCACGACTGTTTTCTGATACTTTCCTAAAACATATATTGACGGTATGACCTTGATTGAGATCGACAGAAATTTGTCCCAGATGCCTGGCAGCCGCCTTCACACCTGGTTCTCCAAGCGAGTCACATTTATAGTCCTTCCACCCAAAGACAAGACCCGTGCAAAATACCCTGCTCGGTACCAAAATACAGGCTCCTTCGGAAATCAGAAAATAAGGATTTAGAAGTAGGACACACTTTTGGAGTAGGAATGGCCCCAGCAACCTTAAATACTCCAGACTTTTAAGAGCAAAGGCTCACACGCGTGGGGGGGGGGAACTTCCTCCTTCTTCCCCACCCCCATCCCATGCAATTTAATACCACTCTCAGTCAGGAACCTTAACCTCGTCATTTTAAAAAATGAGATATCCGTGACCCGGAGTGAACTTATTGAGTGTAGGTACAGCAGAGGAAATTCTAGACTCTGAGAGTCCCAGCCTTGAGCAGTGGACTCCATCCCGAACACGAGCAGGCCTGTGGCCCTTACTACCTGCGCTCTCACAGTGGGAGTGCTGGGATCCACCGGCCTAGACCTCAGACACCGTGCCCTAGCCTTCCCTCTGCGACAGTCCAGGCCTTTCTTTGATGATCTCTCTCTCTCTCTCTCTCTCTCTCTCTCTCTCTCTCTCTCTCTCTCTCTCTCTCTGTGTGTGTGTGTGTGTGTGTGTGTGTGTGTGTGTCTGCTGTGGTCCTCCCACCTTCTGCTAGCTCACCCCATTTTTCCAACTTCTTCACAATCATCTCTCCTCCCCATGGCATCCGCATTCATCCACCCACCTCCGCTGCTGCCCTCTGTGGATCTCTCCCTTCCCTCCCACAGTCCCTGCAGTCACTCTGTGCCTCGACTCTGCAGGCCCGAAAGGAGGTCACGCGCTCACACACCCACTCTCCCGCAGCATCACCCGGATCAAACCAAGGCACACGGCCCTTTGTTTCATACCCTGGGCCACTTTCCTTGCCCCTTCTTCCTAAGCAATCCAGATTTTGCTCTGCGCACGGGTAGGTTTACGGACTCCCCAGGCTCTGGCCCTCCTACTCAGATTTAGAAGGACCTGGGGTTTGATGCACGATCCTTTACTTTCCCTACCGTCCCATCCTCCCTCTTCGTTACCCCCTTCCCCAGCTGGAGTGTTGGTTTTTGCAACTGGGTCAGCTCCGGCTGAAGCCTCCAGCCCTGCTGCTCGGCTGCCTTTCCCCCGGGGTCCTGTCCCAGGCCGCAGCCACCCCGGCCCAAGGGCCTCACTTCCCAGCTCGCGTCGTTCCGCGTCCCCCTCGGTCGCCCTTGCACGCTCCCCCCCCTCCCCCCCGCAGTGGCCCAAGCGTTGTGCTCGCTCCTTGGTCGCCCAGCGCACAACAGGCTCGGCCGCCCGCCCGCGCGCCACTGTTCACTGGAGTTTGGTGGAATCTCTGCTGACGTCACGTCACTCCGCACACGGAGTCGGAGCCGAGGGAAGAGAGAGGGATGAGAGCAAGGGAGGGGAGAGAGAGTGCGAGACCGAGCGAGAAAGCTGGAGAACAGCAGACAGAAACTGTCCGCGTCCACTAGCTTTCACAGCCCCCTGCACAGACCCTCTCGGAACTTGGCACCTCGCGATCCGGGCGGTCCCCCCCACCCCCAGGCCCGCTCCACGGCGCGGGCTGTGCAGCCCGAGCCTCCGCCGCCTGGCAGTCACCCTGGGAAGCGGTGGGACGCGGAGACAGCCGCTCTCTCCAGTAGCCGGTAAGTGGAGGCCCTCTCTCCCACAGAGCTGTGAGATAATGCGAGTCTGGAAATTTGTTCCACTTTGGAGAACCTCCGCCCTGTGTGATTTGTGGCTCTCCGGGCTTGTTTCTCCCGAGGTAGCGCAGTTGGCAAACAGATCTTGCAGAGCCCTGTTCCTTTTCGTCCTCAGCCGCAACACTAGAACAATCCCGCCGGGCGTTGAAGTCTAGGGAAAGCCAGACGACATGGCTGGCATTAAAAAGGAGACATCTTTTTTGAAATTTCGATGCCCACAGGATAGGGAGAAATCCTCCGACCGAGGATTAGCTGACCCAAGATAAAGGGCCGGCTACAAAGTTTCAGCTACTGGAATAGATTAGTCCCTTCCCATCATTACCCATTGGAAAAAAGAGATTCCATCTTAACTGGCAGTTAGTGACCTCCCAGGCCCAAGCGAATTACCTGGGAGCCAGGCCTAGATGCCAAGCCTGCACAATTACTTCGGATTATAAATCCTTTAAATTGATCACCAGTCAACTACAATCTTCTACATCAGGAGATGCATTTTAACTGCATGCACGGAGGCAACTGTTTTGCATCCGGGAACTAACTAAAAGATGCGATTGCGATTCCAAACGGGGGAAATAGGGTATTTTTATTCCAATTTAATCACCTTCCCAAAACAATTTAGAAATCGAAATGTCCGAGGACCTGGGACATTTTCTTTCTGTTACGTAGGAGTACTGTATTTTATTATAACAAATTAAAATGCAGGAAAACTTCTGCTATTATGAATTGCAATATAGGCATTCGTGCATTCTAAACTATTTTAACAAACAAGTAACCTGATTTTAAAAGGTCTCTTTGTATCCTTTTCAGACCATTAATCACAACTAAAGATGTTTTAATCAAATCAACTATCATTTGAAGGCAACTTCACCTAAAATGCATATGCCAATAATTTCACAAAAATATAGCTCGTAACCAAAATGAATTAAGGATTTGTCTTCTTGTTCATGTGGCTGAAAATGAGCGTGGGATTTCTATAATCAAGCTTCAGTTAAAAAAAATTAAGTAGTTACTTAGCTTAAGGAACGTTTTGCTTTGCCTCAGCAAAACTACTTTAAGTTATTGCCCTGCTTTGCCCTGTAAGTTGAGCGCGGCTGCCCCTTCCAATGCTCCAGAAGCACAGATTCCACAGAGCTTTAAAGGTAGGCTATGGCAAAATGCAGAGCTGTCTTAAAGTGGTGTCTTAATTTCCTTAAATGATTACCCACTGCAAATTAATTTACTGGCTAATCACACCAATTTAGTTCATTTAAAACATATGGCCTCATGCTTTTTTATTTTTCAGCTTTCCATGAAATGGCTCTGCTCTGGCATAAGAAAGTAAATGGGAAGGGGCGAAGTGGGGCAGGATGTTTTTTTTTTTTTGAATGATTAGAACTGTAGTTTCTTCTATGGTTTCCTTCTGACGTTTGCTCATGAGAAATTAATTGTAAGCAAACTGCTCTCTGTCTGAGGGCTTGCCCGTCTGTCTGGCGAGGGTGGTACTGGGCGTGCTGATTGCTGTGTAGTGCTTCTTAACATGATCATGGTATAGAATGGAAGTTGACCCAAGCCAGATTGCTTGGCATACAAACTCCAACCAGAATGTGAACTTCTGGCATGAGAATAACTTCAAATCAGGGAAAGTCTCCTATCTACAATGTTGAGATTAGCCATCGAAACCATTGTTGTAATCTGGCAGTGAAATTGGTCACACGTTAGCGGCCTTGATAGGACAAGTTTAAGTATCAGCAGATAAGACTTGACCGTCTCTCTTTTTAGAAAAAAAAATCTCCCTCAATTATTTCGACTGAGCCCATTTATTAGGCCCGGTCATTACATGGAGCATAAAATTAAAGTTTAGGACTCGGGACTCTGATTGCTGCAAAAATGCATCTCAAAGTCACGAGGGCATGTCGCAGAGAACTAAGGAACACTGTCTTGATCTTCTTTTCATTCCTGGGCTGAAGTCTACCCCTTCTTGGAGGTTTGCTTCCTATGGCTTTGTTTGGTCTTCAACACCAAAGCATGGGGGGTAGGGGAGAACGTGTAGGAACTGACTTTACACCCAGGGATCAGCTCTCTCTCTCTCTCTCTCTCTCTCTCTCTCTCTCTCTCTCTCTCTCTGCTGTGTATTTCAGTCCTTAAAAAAATAAATAAATAAAACTGCAGTTGCCATCTGCAGTGCTGTGGCTACCGGCTAATAATGCAGCCAGTTCAGACATATAAAAAAAAAGATTATCGAAATGATGATGACATGCAAATTTCCCTCGAAATTATCATAAGTAAACATTTGAAGTCTGGACTAATAAAATCCCATCTGTGTTACTTCATATCGAGTTAGTAGAAAGCTGTGATAATGAATTTTGTAATATCTCCCGAACAGACATCTCAATCAGGGACTAATCCTGTGATTTTACTGCAGAATCGCTAAATCTGGAGCCGCCAAACTGCTACTTCTGGGCCCACGGGTCCACGAGGATCGGCAGAATCCCCACCCCGGCGCTCACTAGCTGATGTGGGGGGGAACTGCGTGTGGCTCCCCACTCCTGGATCCCCAGGCCTCCACATCGGACGGCCCCTCCTCCAGGCAGTGCGACCTTGGCCAGAGTCCCCTAGAGCCTGGGGAGGCTGAGGAGCGTGGAAATGCAACTCTGGCCAAAACTCGGCCCACTGCTCCCAGGCCTGCTTCTGCCCCCTCGACCAGCCTGGCAAAACCGGCTCCCATCTCCGGCCCTGGGCTGTAGGAGAAATGGACCCTCCGGTGGCAGGCGTACCCTGGTTAGCAAGAGTCAGGAGCGGAGATTCAAGGGGTCTGAGAAGCCCTTTCTTGATTTGAAAGCAACCACTCCTTCTAGCCCTCCGCCACCCACCTCTCCCGGTTTGCCTGTGGCAAAGAAAAGGGGCCGCGTCAAAAAGCTTGGCTGTCTGAGCTGCGGTTGGAAATTTGAAAAGGATCTAGCCTGCCTGAGACGGGGAAAGGCAGAAACTGGAGGAGCAGCCTCCCCAATGCTTTGGACTTGGCGGCCCCTCTAGAAACGCTTGCTCGGGTCTCCCGTCTCCTTCAGCCCATCGTGTATCTCAGCTCTACGATCTTAAATCATACTTTAGGGTAAATAAATGACTGGATGAGTACCTCTAGGGAAAAGTGTGGCTAAATATGGAAACGCGGCTCCTGGTAGATGAGAGGCCCTAATTCAGCTCGCTCTTGGAGCACCCGTGGCCGAGATTCCCTTTCTTTCAAAATTACAGAAAACGGAGAGAAAGTTGCTTTGGGGGGACCGGTCAAGCTGTTTCTGGCCTTCTGTAAATGTTTGCTAAGCTCAAACTGACTAGCACCCTATTGAATGGTGATCTTTCTAAAGAGAAGTCCATTTTGCCCACCTTCAATCTGTGTATAAGCTTAAGGTTGTTCTCCTTCCTAGGCGCCCTTGAACGTACTCCCCGCAGCTTGTCCAGAAGCCCGCGGTTTTAAAGGCCTCCTAACCTCTGGGCCTTTCCCACTGCAACTAGGGACATAAATCCCTCAAGGTAAACATCGGTGCGAGTCCTGAATTCGAGGCTGGAAAGAGCTCCTCGGCTCCCAGGGGCTCTGGGGCAGAAGAAGCGCCCCTGAACCCCAGCACCTAGTAGGCGATTAACAGCTGGAGCTGATCCTGACCGCCCCACAAGTAGCCGTCTTTGAGCCTCTTGCTCCCGTTGGCCACCACTTCTCAAAGTCGTGCCTCTCTTCTGTTTTGCAGATAACAGGGAATGGAGACCAATTGTCGCAAACTAGTGTCGGCGTGTGTACAATTAGGTAAGAGCCCACTTCTTCTGCCGAGGGTCCCTGGAAGGGAGAATGCGCCAAACTAGGGCGGCGAGAGGCAGGGGCTCCGTAGGGAGGCTCCCTGCAACTAGAGCTTTCTCCACAGGGCTTATCCAAAAAGGAAATCAGACTATCAGGCCAGCCCAGGCCTTGTCCTTTGGGGGAGGTCTGGGCTCAGGTGATCCAACAAGGCCTGCCCCGACACTCCTCCGGGCTGCCGGTCGGGTGGCACCGGGACAGTTCACCGCCCGCACTGGGTTGCCAGGGGTTCCGAGGGCTGGGCATGCGATCGGTCCTTCTCTAACGGGGTCTTTGCTCTCTATCCCTCTTTCTCCTCCGTCCGGCCTCATCCCCCTAACTCTGGCCCTTGCTCGGGACGCCTTTCCGCCGCCCTTTGGCGTCCCCTGCCACCGCACGTGGGGCGGGCGCACGCGTGGCCCAGGCGTGCAGCCGGCGGCCGTTGAATGTCTCTTCTCCAAAGACTCCGAAATCAAAAAGGTCGAGTTCACGGACTCTCCCGAGAGCCTGAAAGAGGCAGCCAGCAGCAAGCTGTTCCCGCGACAGCATCCCGGCGCCAATGGTAAGGGGGAGGGAAGCGCAGGCCGCGCGCCCGGCTCCCGCCTCCGGGACTCTGGGTCTCCGGTGAAGCCCTGGCGGGCGAAGCTGCTAGAGCCGGTGTGTCCCCGCTGCAGAACTTAGACAATTGGCTTCTGGGTAGAACGCGAAGCAGCCGTCCCAGGGACTTTAATTCCTTTCCACAAATTATACTGCACTCCTGAGACCCAACACCTCTCCCTTTTCTCTCTCCCTGTGGTCTGATCCCCTGCGCACGCCCCAGCCTACCACGACCTGCTGCAGCTGGCGTGCAAAGTGATCCAACAGCGACCTCTGTCGCTCGCCCGGTCCCACTGCACTCAGCACCACCAGGGCCCACCCGGTCCCTGAAGCTCACAGCCATGCCCCACCCAAGCGGGTGGGTGCAGGTTTTTTTTGTTGTTGTTGTTGTTGTTGTTTTTTCGCGTCAGGCACAGGCTGCAAAGTTGTGTTGAAGGCTCACTTCGGAGGGTCTGGGTTCGGACGACAGTCCTGCAGAGGCCGAGACAGCAACTGTGCGCTGCACACGGGGGCCGCTGGGATTGCGAGCTATCAGAGAGCCCAGCTGCTGTACTAGCTTCTAGGTCTTGGGCTTGGATGAGGTGGTTCCTTGGTTGGCTGATTTCATCCTAGACCAGTCGGCAGGCTTGGGTAAAAGGTTAAAAAATGTCTCCCACACACAGCCAAGGCCTTGGAGAAATAGAAACGTGTCCTTAGATAACGTATGTGTGTAAATAAGAGACAGAGAGGCCTTCATTTGGAATACATGTAAAATTCCAATTTATGGTTTTTCTGTTCTCCGGGTTTTCCAGGCTCCGTAATAAGTAAGTGCCCAACCTTAGGAGGTTGTTGACCTTTGATAGTGTGAGGAGATAAAACTCCCCACAGCCTTCGGGCCCCTAACCCCCTCCTTCCGGATTAAAGCGTAAGGACACAATGTAATGTGTGCCAGAGGGGAAATTTGGAACTCCCATGAAGTAAACAAAAAGTATTACTAAGAAAAAAAAGGAAAAAAGCAAAGGCTTTCTTCATGTATCTGAGAGAAAAAGCATCGTTTGTTGAAATAAACCGCCTAAGACAAGTTGCAGCTTCACCGCCGGACACTGCACACATCCCCAGTCATCCTGCTGGGCCAGTTAAACGCTCACTTGTCCGGGATTAACCCCAAGGGGTTAAATAGGGGCAATGCAGAGATAATGTCGGGTGATTTCTGTCATTAAGATTGTGTTAAATTCTTCTTCTGTTTGATAATCGGTCGTAAAAATAAATTATTAGACCGGAGAATGTTTGGGATATGGTTAAAAATCAAGAGCAGCGATGACTCCCAGGGAGAATGCTTTGTGCAAGCTCGGCCTCGGCTCTGACCGGGCCAGGGGAGCTCGAACGTGACTTCGCAGGGGGCGGGCCGGCCGCCGCGTTACAGAGGGCAAGTTACGTCCTGTAGCCTGTGACCGGAAGCCTCGACCCCACTCCCAACCCTGATTTCGTTGACCCAAAGAATTGTTTCTGAGGCTAGGTGGCCGCCTTGAGCTGATAGACGAAGAACCCCTTCAAAGAGTCCTTGGTGGGATAAGGTCCTTGTAGGTGGGCGGAACGAGTCCGGAGCCTACGGAGTCTCCACTGCCAAGTGCCCTGGCATTCGCTTTTGATAATAGGAGAAAGAAAGGAAATAGAAAATGATAGGAAGAGGAGAGAGAGAGAGAGAGAGAGAGAGAGAGAGAGAGAGAGAGAGAGAGAGAGAGAGAGAGAGAGAGAAGCCTTTACTTGGAGGCCGAATTATTTTAAAGCTTGTATGAAATCCCCACGTTGCCAAAACATCTGTTTTTCTGAGGGCCGAAGAGAAAAATTGCTGTTCAAATGTGTTTAATGGCATTAATTTAAAAGAGACATGTAATGGGAAGAGATACTGAACAGCATAATTTTACTGGTTTTGTGTGTGTGTGTGTGTGTGAGAGAGAGAGAGAGAGAGAGAGAGAGAGAGAGAGAGAGAGAGAATTGATAGATCAAAAAATGTCATACACAAGTAAGCAAGGCCCCCAGTCATTGCTGGGGGAGGGGTCACAGAGTTAAGTACCTTTTAGGTATTATAAAAATAATTTATGGAAAATGCAAACTTCTAATTCGGATTTATTTTCTGTACGTTTAAGGTCTCTTTTATTTGAAAAAGGAAAGCATGTTTTTAAATGGCATGCAATGACAAAGAGAGAGCCATGATAGTCAATGATGGCACCTACCTCTCCTCCTTCAAACACCCCGTGCTCCTTAAGGGAGACCCCAGTTCTCAGCTGACCTAAGCCAGGTTCCTAGAAGCCCACCATCGGCTTCAAATCCCGAAACTGGAAGCAGTATAGGAGTTGAGAAAGTGAGTGAGTGGAGAGATGGCCGGGCACCAGGAGAGGGAGGTATTTTGGCCAGGATTTCAGAAGGGACCAGAGGCCAGCTGAGGACTTCTCGGAGTTTTTTAGGAACTCTTAAATTGGTCTTGACCTTCAGGAAGAGAACAGAGAGCAGAATGTTTGAGAGGCGCTGCTGTAGAGTACGGCGGAAAGCCCACAGCGCTGCCCGCTTGGCCTCAAAGCCTGTCCAGTTTGCCCTGGGACAAGCGGACAGTACTTCACCCACTTCCCCCTACCTTCAGCCATGCCATTGATTTTTAAATAGTTTTAGCTGGGCTAAAAGTATTCTGATCGCACCAAGCCCCAGATTTTCCCTGCTTAGCAAGGAAACGCTAAGATCACTTTTGATATGCAGTGTCCCCGTATGCCCCATCTCCCAGGGTGCCAGCTCAATTCTTTTTGAAGGGTATGGGTAAACTCTGGTCCTCGACTGGGCACAATTTCCCTCTTGGGTCCCCACTCAGTCAGAAAACGTTGGCAAAGCTCCATCTATGTGGACTCCTAATTTAGCCACAAACGCAAACGATTCGGTTTCTCTTGGCCATCATGAAGCCATTTCAATAGGAAACTTTCTAACGAAAGCTACTTAAACCTGCTGTAGCAAAAATGCAAAATGGTGATGCCTGCGTCAGGGATCTGAGCCATGAGGGGAAAAAAGGTCACCTGTGGAAAAGAGGGGAAATCTTGGCTGTGAGTAGGAGGCAGACACAGGTGCTGACTCCAGGAGACCTGGGGCTTAAGAAAAGCAAAGCGACAGGAAAACTGGATGGTGGCGGTTACCTACTTTCTTTTCCCCACTGAACACCACCTCTACCACCATTAAACCTACAGTATTTTGGCAGAAACCGCCTCTCTGCCTGTGGTTTCCAACCCCCAGCCCCAGCGGGAACTTGTACCAGATGTCCAGGTAGTTGGTCCCTGATGATCGGTGGCGAGCGAGCGTTCTTTGCAGGTGGCGTTCCTCCCAACCGCCTCTATTCTCACTGAAAGTTTCTTTAGACCACTTAGGCTGTTCCTCTCCGCACAGACTGCTGTTAATATATGCAGCAGTTGTTAGAGCGACTCCGGGGAAAAGGAAATGTATAACAGAAAGCTTATTCGTGAGCAGGAATATACTAATGGAACAATCTGATGTCTTCTTAATCCTATGTAAAAAGCTTTGTCGTCTTCCTAATATTGACTGAATGGGTAATTAATGGCTCTTCATCTAGGCGAATACCCTGTAATCCAAGATAGGCAAAAGACAACAAGCCCAAGTTAGAAGACAAAAGGCCCAACTGCAGCCGCAGGCCCCTCCCCAGAGACTTCAATTGGGAAAGTTTCTTCCCCTGGGAAAGAAGGCAGGGATAGGAGGTGAGACCCGCCCTTTCTGGGCTTCGCTAAAGCAAACCCTTGACTGCTCAGTCCTCCCGAATATAGCTTTGCTCTCTCCCGCTCTTCTCTCTTTCCACTAAACTTCTTTAAGATGTACCCATCCAAAAACCATCCAAAGATCGCCCACCCCCAAATTGATTAACAACCCACGTGCAACACAAAAGGTCCCTAAGAAGCCTCAACAGGACACTCCCTTCTCTTACTAACCAGTGCTTTAGAGTCCATTGAGACTAAAGCAGTCAGGCGGAAGGAAGAGAACACTGGAGCGAGCACAGGCACAAGTGTGTGCACGTGTTGAAGAACCATCGGGAGTGATGGAGGCAACTTCTTTGTGAGAATCTGACACGGAGTGCCCAAGATTCTCCCAGCATGTTTTGGGCGCGCTGACATTTTAATTTAAATCTTTAGAGTAATACATTACTAAGGTTACTACAATGAGGTGGGTTCCTTTTTTTTTTTTTTTTTGTCATCTGACAGCTTTTAAAATATTATTTCGCTAGGGAAATAAAAGCTTCATCTCAGATTATAGGTGGGTATTTTTGGATTTACGTGATTTATGGTCACCATGGCAACTAATGCCGAATGTTAGCTACCAGCATGTCTGGGAGACAAAAAAAAAAAAGAAAGAAAGAAGGGAGAGGGAGGGAGAGAGAAATAGGAAAAAGAGGTGAACATGAACTGGAGAGAGAGGATTGATTTAATCCAATTATTTTTTTAAGTGACTTCAGTTAGCCCCTTACACCTCCCTTTCTCCAAACCTGGATATCGATATTTATTTTCATTTTCCTTCTCTTCCTGCCATTGCTTTTCTTTGGCTTTTCCTCTCCTCTCCTATCTCACTGTTTCTATTTTCTTCTCTCCTTCTCTCTCATCTCCACACCTCTAAGTCGCATTTAACTATACCAATCTCACCAGTCAGTAACGTGATGCTTCGAGAGAGTAGATAAGAGCCTAGTAAACCTGCCAGGCTCAGGGGCAAACAAGAGGGCATGAGCTGTTCTTGGGTCAGTAGTGTCAGCGCCCCTGCATCCCCTCAATCATTCCTCCTTTCTCACTGGGCAGTTGGGAATTCTCCCAGTGGCACCCTAATGCTGCCTTAGATTGTCACCCCAAAGCACCTCAAGAGGTTGAACAATTAGACTAGACTGGAGATGGTCTGGCAGAGACGCAGTATGGTTTTATATGGGGCTGCCCTATCAGTTATCTCTGACCTTCTGATTCACAGTGGAATCCTCCCTTTTAGCAAACCCAAGCTTTTGGTTGCCTTTAGGGAGCAAGAAAGATCATCCCCACAAAAGCTTTCAATTCGAGAGGGGTGGTCACTTTCATGGGTGTGTGGAGGGATCTTTTCAAGTCTGATGTGTTAATAAAGCCCACTCAGTTGAAAGAGAGAATAAGAAGCCACTTCTCCAGGTCCGGTGCCAGGTTTCCTCTGACCTCTGTGTCTCACCCCCCCACACACACACACACACTCACAAACACACACACACATACACGCACACTCACTGCCCATCTCGTGGCTATGTTCTGGCCAAGCCTGGTCCTTGAGACACCTAGGACTATGCAGCAGACCCCCTCATCTCCCCACACACACATGCACACACCTCCCTATGGCCTGACAGCTCTGGGAGCCCTCTAATTGAGCCATCTTCCAGATGAATTCTGAGAGCAGATCTTTACAAAATTGGAGGACTGATTGATTAAGTCCGAGTCCAGACTCCACCAAAAGGGACTGCCCAGTCCTACCACTCACCAGGGTAGGATGGCTGGAGGGAGTTTGCTTGACTAACGCTAAAGAGTGTGAAATTAAATAAGACTTTAAGACGGGTAATCGGTAGCAAATACCAGCTCAAAACACGCCTGACCCCTGTGTCACGTATTTCCCTCCCGGAGGGTCTTTCTTTGAAGGAGTAAGCAAGAAAACCCAGTTGATTTGACCACTAGTGCCTCCTAACACTAGGCTTCCTTTCCTTGGCCTCAAGAAAGACAGACACATGACAGAACCCAGGCTCCCCCCACCCCGCCCCGCCTTTTTTCCCCTTTTTCTTGTTTTTATTTTGTTGTTGTTGTTTGTTTATTGAATAGAAAATTTCTCTGATGATGGCTGAAGTCACCATCATTTCTAAAGTCAACCAAAAAGAACCCACTTGGGTTCACAGTACCACTGAACTTGCCTAAAGTATGATTTGACTTCCAACTTCTTGGTTGCCTATGTCACCCATGACTGTCTACAAATCTCAAATAGTTGATTACAGCTCCAAACTTGGTCACCACCCTTGAGTCTTCATTGCAAAGCATTCCTTGGTCCCCATCACACATCTCCATAACCTACTCTGACATGAACCCTTTTGGTCCTGGGAAGGCTGGCATCCTACCAGGACAGGTTGGCATATATACAGCGAGTAGGAGAGGGTCAGCTGACTGTGAAAAATACTTTTTAAAATGTATTTGAATCAGTTGTTTGTGTATGCTCATGTACATACATGTGTGTGCACAGATGTATGTATGAACATACCTCAGTGATATGCGATTCTGTTTTAACTTTGATTAGCATTCTCCGCTTACAGCTTGGCCGTCTTTAATCTCTTGACCTCAATGGTTCCGTGCAATCTAAAATGTTTATCTCTTTAGACTTGGCTATCTGTACATCTATATCTTTCCCAAATCTGCCATAATTTGGCACTATGTGGAGCAACCACTTATCCTTGGGTTTTCCATCCATTTGAGGGGTCTTGTGAAGCCCCCCTCATGTGTGTGTTTTTCCATATGGATGTTCTACCAGAAGAGTGGACCGGTCAGAGCTGAAGCTGAAAGTCTGAAAGTCTCTGCATTGAATACGAGAAGATCTTAAATATATGGCTCTTTGCACCTGCTCAGTTGTAGAGAAAAACGAGTCTTGCAAAATGTCTCTAGCCTCAAAAACAAACAAATCGACACCAACAAAATATAACACTGTTTCTGACATGTCAGGATTCATATCTTGAGGCAAAGAAGAGTATGCCTATCAAAGTAGAGACTCTTTCATTCTTTGATGCAATGAAGTCCATCCTGAAATGAAGCATTCTGGGCTATGGTACTGTGACACCCACAGTTGTGCTGAGGTTTAAAAGAAACTAGAATATGATTAGTAAACATATTGGGCAGGAGAGATTCGTATTGACTTAGTTATAGGTCATTCCCTAGCAAGTACATGGGAAAAAATATTTACTTTACATATATACTTTATGATCTTGAGGGAATTAGAGGAAATTCAATAAGAAAATGACTAGAAACATTTAAAACCCTTATTTAAAAGACTTAAGCAAATTAGAGTCTTATCAGATAAAACCCACTACAAATGTAAGAACATTGTCTTCAGTGAAACGCTGTGGGGTCTGAGAAGGAGATTGGCCCGCCAAATCTCAGGGATAAAATGCGTCATTTAAGCACCAGATAATGGGTAGAATGTAAATTAATTTAACCTTCTTTACCAACAGGCTGCTGGCGGAGTATGTATAATTTAGTAATAAGGTTACTAGATGCATGGGCCCCAGTGGATGCAGACCTGCCACCAGGGCATGTGTTCTGCTCCCAGCAGGTGTATGAATGTGTGCTTATGGGCATAGAATGGGGTGAGGCAGAACAAGCGGTTAAAAATTAAGAATGCTGACGTAAAGCTTATGAAATAATTTCTCCTAGCAGTCAAATTCTTAGAATGGATTGACAGTGGTGTGGCGAGACTGGAAATAATTCTCATATTGGTCCTTTGGGTGGTATTTAAGATGGGAGGATTGTTGATAGCATGGTGGTGGGGGGGGGCAGTAAAAGAGAGACAAATGCTATAAATATATTTGTAGTCAGCTTCACCTGCTTAGAGCCAGTCTAAGGCCCCCAACCTTGTGAATAAGGAAGGACTAGGAGGGAATTCACTGAATTTTCCTTATGCCGGCATTGCAAATCATTGACTGTAACGTCAAACAAATTACGTTCAGAGATGATAACACTAACTCCACAGTAAAACAATCACCAGTGCAGAAACCAGGGGAGAGGGGTAGATTACTTTGTGCTCTTCAGCCGACCTAGACTAGTGGACAAAAGGTGTGTGTGTGTGTGTGTGTGTGTGTGTGTGTGTGTGTGTGTGTGTTTCGGCTAGATCACACCCTGAACCTCCTAAGAGCTAGGTAAGGACTTCAGCACTGAGCAGACTCCTCTCTCCCAGTCAGTCCCACAAAGAATTTTGGGAAAAAAATATTTAAAATTTCCTTTGGAATAAATTTTCCTTTGGAATAATATTGCACAGTGCTGATGCCTCCATGAGCGATCTGTTTTGTTTTTATACAAATGAAAAAGACTTTACTTGTCCTAGCTGGGCAGTCCTCTAGTGTCCTCGCCCCCCCCCATTCCCCCACCCTTGCCCCCGGCGCAAATCTACTGTTTCTGCCTCCTTGCGCTTTAATGATTCAAGAAAGCCTTGAGCTCCCTAGGAAAAGAAAATGACTGTTAAAAATCATCCTTGAAATTGGTCATTTGGCAACGTCCTTAATTGTATGGAAATTCATTAAGGCATATTTTCTATATAATTAGCTCAAGGTTGTTGATTCTACGGGCTAAAGCCTGGATTTGAATCTGATTGATAATAAAGTAAACAAGGGAGTCGAATTTAAAGCATAGCTCTCTCTGGCTAGGACGAACTTAATACAGTGTACGAGGAATGCGAAAGATCTAGGATGTGTCTTAATCAACGTTAAGTAGAATGGATAAGCTCCCAGCATTTCGAAAGCTCTGGGTTAGGGTTTCTCCTCTATTGTGAGTTTTCTGTCTGGGGACTAATAAGCATTACCGAGGACGTGATTTGAGGCGACTTTTTTATTCATGTATAAATCCAGAGTGAGCCACCAAGCAGTTGTTCGACTAAAGTCAAGGTAATTTCCTTTTGACGGGTCCATTTTCTTCTCGATTTCTAATTTATTAGCCTGCTTTTTCAAGACTGTCTTCTTTGCAATTAAAGCTTCCTTGGATTAGCACGATATTCACCTGACAGGCGATTGGGGTGGGGGCGGAATTAAGATGGCAAAGGTGATTTGCTGATTTTATAACTTCATAGCTTTAGGTAGCACATCTGTCCTGGCCCGGGGTGTCGGGGGAACTCTGGTGTACAAATGGATGCGGTGAGACACAAAAGGAAGGCAAAGGGGTGCTTGCAGAACCATATACCTATAGGTCCTCGACTTTCCTTCTTTATTTCCCAGCCCTCCGACCCCAAGCCTCCTCTCTCTGGGGACCTTTAACCAAACGCTGGGTTGCCTTTGGCCGGGCGGGAGCAGAATTCCCAGGAGTGCGCCTGTGTAGCCCGGGTGGGCACAGCTAGGAATTAGTTGGGCCTCACGCTGCTGATAGGTGCAGACAGAACCATCCCTCTGCCGCGGCTCGGGGCCTCGCGATTGGTGTGGAGCCACGTCACTCCGACCCCGAGAAGGGTCTGGGAGGAGGCGGAGGCGGGGAGAGCTGGGGAGGGCCGCCGCCGAGTGACGTCTCGTCACCAGGAAGCCCGCCTCTGGTTTTAAGAAGTTAGGCCAACAGGGAAGCGCGGAGCCGCAGATCTTGCCCGTCGCTCGCCGGGGTGTCTGGAGCTGAGCTGCGGTGGGGCCCGGCTCCAGCTAGACGGCCCAAGGGGGTGTGCGTGCGCGCCGCGGAGGGTGTGCTCAGAGGCCCGCGCCGTGGCCGTGGCGGCTGCAGCCGCCGCGGGGGATCTAATATCAGCTACCTGTCCCTGTCACTCTTGACACATCGCTGTCAGGGCTGCAGCGCGGGGGGCGGGCAGAGCGCGCCCGTAACTGTCCTTATTGGAGGGGTATCTGGGGGAGGGAGGGAGGCAAGAAAAGGGTCTTTGCCCATTCTTGTTTCGCTTTGGATCGTGGAAGTCGGCTCCCTAAAGAGGCTCGAAGCGGTTCCCTCCTGCCCACGTCCCCAAGTCTCCGTTGGCCCCATGACTTTCGGCTGCCGAATACTTTTGGCTGAAGCTTGCAGCTAGAGAAGACAGGGGGAATTTGGCTCGAGGACTCAGCAGGGGTTGCGTCCCCTTACTCTACCGTCTCTGCTAACACGGGGACACTCGGCGCATAGAGTGCTACCCAGAACTCGCGGCCACCGGGGCTCGGCGGGCCGTAGCCCTGGACTCCTAGGGCGCCGCACTCCCTCGTCCATGAACTGCAGGAAAGGCCCGCTGCCCTTGGAGCACCGAGCAGCCGGGACTAAGCTGTCGGCCGCCTCCTCACCCTTCTGTCACCATTCCCAGGCGTTAGCCATGGCTTCGGTCCTGGCCCCTGGTCAACCCCGCTCCCTGGACTCCTCTAAACACCGACTGGAGGTGCACACAATCTCCGATACTTCCAGCCCTGAAGCCTCAGGTAAGGCGCCGCGCTGTACCACCTACACTTGAGCCCAGCTCCCGGGCGCCTCCTGGTCCACTTGCTCCCCAAGGAAGTCGCCCCCTCCTGGGGGAGGCGTGGTGGGAGTGGTCGCTCTGTTAGCTCTACGCAGAACTTCCGGGAGCCCGGATTCTAGTGACCCTGTCCTTTTCATTCGGTCCCCATCGACTTGGTTTCTGTGGCGCGCGTGTAATCCAGCACACGCTACCGTGTCTACCTTGGCCTTCCTTCAGTTTCTTAGGTCACAAATGCCTCAGCATTTCCATCCAAGGGCGTTCAGAGGCCGCCCCACCTCTGTCCCTAGCTTCTTGTTGACTTTTATCTCCCAAAGAGCCTCACTCCTTTAAAAAGTATCTCTAAAACTTAGAAAGGCCTTTGATATATCTCCCTAGCCCTTGAAGAGCTGGCCAACTTGTTTTCCTACCTGTATCCCAGCATCCACTTTCCCAGCCTTCCAAACCGTAAAGAAATTTGAGGGTTGGGGGGGTGTCGGGGTGTTATCTGTAAAACACGTATATGTACGTGTCGTGAAAGATGTGTCTTCTCGGGAGGGCTGTTTGCTTGTGAGTAAAAGCTATAAAAAATGAATGTACCGCCTCAGTGAGATAAACGCGTAAATAAAACGTGCGGCGCTGGGGGGAGGGGAGGAAACGGGGCGCACACACCCACACTTCCACTGCTCACCCCCAGACACAGTGCTCCCTGATGTTACTGAGCCGCAGCGCACAGTCCAGTCCCCCTTCTGCAACCGGGCTCTTCACGCCGCCTCTGCCTCCCGATCCAGTTTCGAGCTCCCTTTTTGCAAGTGGGAATCTGACCGAAACGGTACGTATTTCTTTTTGTTTTGTTTTTTCAGAGAAAGATAAGGGCCAGCAGGGGAAGAATGAGGACGTGGGCGCCGAAGATCCGTCCAAGAAGAAGCGGCAACGCCGGCAGAGGACTCATTTCACTAGCCAGCAGCTGCAGGAGCTGGAAGCCACTTTCCAGAGAAACCGCTACCCAGACATGTCCACTCGCGAAGAAATCGCTGTGTGGACCAACCTGACGGAAGCCCGAGTTCGGGTAGGAGACAGTACCCAGCCTGGGGAAACTAGAGGGGAGGCCTTACCAAGGTTCAGACCCTGAAGATCGGGGGTGGCGGTAGAAGTGGTGGGTGAAAAGGCAGTTTCGCCCTCTGGGCGCTAATGGGAAGAAATTTTACCAGAAAAGGCCCAAGGGCTCCAGGCGGCAAGTGTGCCCAGGGTTACCACTCCTGGTTCCCAGGCGGAGCGGCTTGCCTGGCGCAGGCGCCAACAGCCTCGCCCGTTCTCTGCCCGGCCATCAGGCGCCCTCCCAAGCTGAGCCGCGCGGGCATTCCTCAGCAAAGGGCATTGTGTTCCCGGCTTGCCGTCGCCAGACGAGCGCCAATAAAATCCCTCCCCGCCAGGAGCTGTGAACAGGCTCCAACCTGTGCGCCTAGAACAAGAAAACCCTCCAGAAACTTGCAAGGGTTGGCCTCAATGGGGAACCTTCGCGCCCAGCCCGGACCAGCCTTTTTCTCCCTTCGGCTAGCAAGAGTTGCTCGCAGGTCTTTTCAAGGGCGGGTTTTTCAGCCATTCAGACTTCTATCACTCTCTACTACCTAGTTTTGTAATCCTTGGAAGTAATGACTTTTCTACTAGCACTTTTAGGAAGAAAGGAGAAGAAAGATGTTTTAATTTGGTTTATTTATCTTCTCGGGGGAGTTCAGCTCTTTGAAGGCTGTACTCACACCCCTCGCTTAATTATAGTTATAGATTTATAAAGAGGACTTACCTCTACTCTGTAGCAAATCTGCCCCTTTACGGACTGGCGAAAAAAAAAATGAATGTTTAAATAAATTACCCAGTAGCAGTATCCTTGTTTAACGCCGGTTGGTGGGAATTTCCAAAATTGTTAGGATTCTGAAAGAGGAAAACAGAACCCAGCAGACTCTACAGAGATCGCTGCTTTTATAAAACGCAACGCGGTCTGTGTAGAAGAAAGAAAACAAAGGGGAGTGGAGCAAAAAGAAAGAGAATATTAGACAACAACGAAAATAAAAACCAAAGTGTATTGCCAAAAGCGGAGGGAAGTTAAGCACTGAGGCTAGACTACGCCGGCTGATAAAGGAGCCGGGAAGACGTGGGTTTTAGTTTAACTGCCGGGAGCCAGCGCTCGCATTGGGGCCGCGTGGTTTTGAGCAAGGTCAGTATTTCTTTAGCTTTCTTTAGCATCAGGGAACGACGGGCCTTGCACGTATTCTTCTCGCCTGGTCAAAGTTTAGAAGGCCTGGAGAAGAAGAGACAAGTAATTAAAATAAAGACACAATTTGTCTTTCCCTGAAATCCCCGGGGAGAGGCCTCTCACCCCACCCGGGCCCTGTTCCTCTGCTGCGGGGTGCTCGCTCCAGTAGCCGCCTTTGGGAGCTTACTTGTTCCGCCAAGTGCGTGAGGCTTGCTTTTTATAGCAAGAGGAAGGGGGAGAAAAAAGGAAATGAAGAATGAAAGGAAAAGGGGGGAAAAGCGGATTAGACGGCTGGGCGCGACAGGGATGTGTAATGTAAAACATCACCAGTGTCAGCTCTGGGCTGCTGGGCCAGGCCTTGCTCCAATACACAAAAGCCGCTGTCTGGGGCGACTGGCGGGGGCCCGGTGTGGATTGGAAGAGGGGTTGTGGCGGGGCCACCAGACGCGGGTTGGGGGCTGGCCAGCTTGAGTAGCCTCCCGCAAAGCCAAAAGTCTGCACTAGTCCTGTCCAGAGCTGAGTCCATAGCTAGCAAGGCCTGGGTGGGAGCGCCGTGGTACAAGGCAGAACGAAGGGAGGGTTCGGGGACAAGCTGTTTCAGAATTCCCAGTTTGCCTAGCTCCTGAAATTTAACGAGCAGACAAGTAGGTGGTCTTTTGCCTTTTATTTGGTTGTTTTTCTAGGAGAGGAAGGGTGTCGCATCTGTTGGGGGAGGGGGGAGTGGAGGTACTGGAGGGAAGGGAGGGGCT
The DNA here is from genome assembly GCF_950005125.1 of Chionomys nivalis. Taxonomy (NCBI): domain Eukaryota; kingdom Metazoa; phylum Chordata; class Mammalia; order Rodentia; family Cricetidae; genus Chionomys; species Chionomys nivalis. The sequence goes on from NC_080103.1 coordinate 39,449,542, forward strand.
GTGTGGGAGGAGAGTGGGTGCCCTCCTAGTCCCTCGGGTCCTCATCACTGAATCTGTAGCTTTGGAATGGGGAAGCAAGTTTGCAAGGTCTGGTAAGGGTCCCGTTTATTTTACAGTGTGTTTAGACCCCAAATAGGGTCTACGTTGGGGACGTGGGGGATCAAGCGACCCATAGGCCCTTTTTAGGCTTTCGACTGGGCTTTGTGATACAGCTGGAGCAAACTAGGCCTCAGAGCTTTACCCAGGCCGGAACAAGCACCAATGCATTGTTTCCACTGTTCTCAGTGGCTTGCAGGGCCATGTAGCCTTCAGGGACAGGGGGCAGCAAGAGTGTGACCCGGATTGGCTTCTGGTACTTTGTATGAGTTTTGAACTAATTGTATCCTCTGTCTCATCCCTTATCCCACCACCACAGGTTTGGTTCAAGAATCGCCGGGCCAAATGGAGAAAACGGGAACGCAACCAGCAGGCTGAGCTGTGCAAGAATGGCTTCGGGCCGCAGTTCAATGGGCTCATGCAGCCTTACGATGACATGTACCCTGGCTACTCCTACAACAACTGGGCCGCCAAGGGCCTCACGTCGGCGTCCCTGTCCACCAAGAGCTTCCCCTTCTTTAACTCTATGAACGTCAACCCCCTGTCGTCGCAGAGCATGTTCTCCCCGCCCAACTCCATCTCATCCATGAGTATGTCGTCCAGCATGGTGCCCTCCGCAGTGACCGGCGTCCCGGGCTCCAGCCTCAATAGCCTGAATAACTTGAACAACCTGAGCAGCCCGTCGCTGAATTCCGCGGTGCCGACGCCCGCTTGTCCTTACGCACCGCCGACTCCTCCGTACGTTTATAGGGACACTTGTAACTCGAGCCTGGCCAGCCTGAGACTCAAAGCAAAGCAGCACTCCAGCTTCGGCTACGCCAGCGTGCAGAACCCGGCCTCCAACCTGAGTGCTTGCCAGTACGCAGTCGACAGGCCGGTGTGAACCGCGCCCAGCGCGCGCGGGGATCCGAGGACTGTCGGAGGGGGCAACTCTGCCCCAGAAAGACTGAGAATTGAGCTAGAAGGTCGTGCGCACTACGGAAAGGAAGAGGAGAAAGGGATATGGGAGGAAATGAAGAAACCACTGAATTTTCAAAGAGAGCGCCTTTGATTTCAAAGGAACGCCCCCAAGTGTCTGACGTCTTTCGCTAAAAGTATTTCCAACAGTTGTGAGACCGCGTACACCAACAAATGTTTGACTGGATATGACATTTTAACATTACTATAAGCTTGTTATTTTTTAAGTTTAGCATTGTTAACATTAAAATGACTGAAAGGATGTATATATATCGAGATGTCAAATTAATTTTATAAAAGCAGTTGTTAGTACTATCACGACAGTGTTTTTAAAGTCTAGACTTTAAAAGAAAGCATGTTATACAGAATCGGCTAGAATTTTTCGCTTGCGAGCAAAGGAATGTATATACTAAATGCCACACTGTATGTTTCTAACATATTATTATTATAAAAATGTGTGAATATAAGTTTTAGAATAGTTTCTCTGGTGGATGCATTGTTTCTGAAACTGCTATGTACAACTATCCTGTGTATAACATTTCGTACGATATTATCGTTTTACTTTTCAGCAAATATGAAAAAAAAATGTGTTTTATTTCTTGGGAGTAAAATATACTGCATACAAATTGGTCTGGATTCTTTCTCCCTTTCTCTGTCACCTGGCCAGGGTGCCTCAGTCACTGCCTCCTAAACAAACCAGTTTCCTCTGCCTGCCTAGTCAAACAGACAGGCAGTATTTAAATTCAGTTAGACATAGATCTAGCCACTTCTTGGAAACTAAAAGAGGGAAAGAAGGGCACTGGGAAGGTGGGGAAGCTGCAACTTGCTGTGTGCCTCTGATTTTTCTTTGGCCTAAATCCATAAGATGCCATTGTCATTAGCAAATAATACCAGAGAAGGCAGAAAGATGAAAGAAATTTTGAAGTACCCCAAGCAGCTTGGAATGATTCCTGGCCTACTCAGTCAGAGGGGAAACCACACCTCCAGTAAACTGTCCCGGAGAAATACGGGAGTGTGCACATGCACAGTTTATATACATAAACTTCTTAGAAGGAACACATCTATAATAAATTCACAAGGAAACACCTTCAGTTCAAAATATTTAGGCCTCAACGTTTATCTCTGCGGCTTAAGTAGAGAGATCCTTCATTTATATTGTATTACTATTTCCAAGTCCTTTGGAGACATTAAAAGAAACAAAGACTATTTCTAATAACTCCAGCCGTTTCAGTGTGTCAAAGAACCAGGGGTCGGAGGGTGAGAGTGGAGTTTCCTGAGTCTTGTAGAGCAATATGTAGTCGAGGCAAAGGTCATGATCCCTGTGTTTTGTTTTAAATAATATTGACCCATTAATTCTAAACCTGCTTGTTCCTGAAATTATACAGGATTATAGTTTGCAAACTGCAGGACAATGAAGCAAATCAAGATGAATTACAGCTTGGGCCCTCCCCCATTCTCTGACATCTAAACAGGGACTGGGGTCCATGTGAGTGTCAGAAAGAACTTTTAAGCCCCGGCCTCCTCCCTTCCAGCGCTGCTGCGCTTTTTAGCTCCTTTTTGTTCAACGTGAAATTTGATTTTGTAACCAATAGCTGTAAATAAGGTTTACTCTCTCCAGAAGACTTCACGGTCTAGGCGCTGGGAGGGTCACCACAGGGTGTGCTGAGACTTTTTGTTATTCTTGCCCCCACCCCACCCAACCCCCCACTAAGTGCGCTGGGACAAACAGCAGCCAGGGAACTCGTGTTAAAAAGTGGCCTCCGGTTCTCCGAAGCCGAGAAAGCCGGTGTTTTTTACGCCTAAGTTCTTTTCATCTCACCGAAACTCTACCTAGGAGCTTTCGGAGCTCAGACACCGAGTCTTTGTTCTGCGAAGATCTGCCGCTGCCACTTAAACAGGCCGCAGATAATATCCCCAATTTAAGATCAAGTGCTCCGTGAACATTAACTTTCTTCTTTCTTTCTTTTTAAAGCTTTGCCCCTGTCCGTGTGCCGGGATCACGCGGCGGTGGGGGGCAGACAGAAGGCCTTTGGTCGAGGGTCACCTCCGTCCTTGTTCTCTTGAGAGCAGTGGAGAGGAAAGCGGTCACCCAAGGCGGACTTTGCCTTCTGAAACAGGGAAGGGAGGGGGCAGGAGGAGCCAGTCCCTGCCTCCTGGCGCCTCGCGGTGGTTAGGGGAGAGCTGGGGGTGGGGGGGAGCAGACAGGGTGAAAGAGTTGGGGATCCTGCCTGGAAGGGCGGGAGAGGACAGCTGACCGGTTTACTTCTCCGGCAGGTCTAACCCAGGGTGACTTGAGAGCCCACGTTTAAAGAGGTGAGTCTCGGCCTGGTTTGTTGGTTCAACTAGAACTCTGTTAGAGGAAATCAAAATGAAAATAAATAAATAAATAAATAAATAAATAAATAAATAAATAAGTTATCACTTCCCCGACTTTAGAGGTTCAGACTGGGGGCGGAGACTTGGGACAGAAGATGGGCCCTGTCTCAACCATCTCAGCTGCGTTCTCGGTTTCGTCCAGGACTCACAAGCAACTCTCCCTCCAGGCAGCTCCTCTCTCTCCTGGAGCCGCAGAAGCCTAGTTCCCAAGCGGGTGGAGTCCTCCCCTTCGCCCCTCCCGCTCCTACGCGGATCTCCCCCCAACCCCCCAGCCATCGCCACGTCCACCACCTCAGTTCCACTCAATCGATTTTTGCTGCATGTCAACACTTATTACGGTGAGTGTGAGGGTATTTTTTCTCCTCTCTATGTCTCTTAATGATTTCTGAGCTAGTTGTGTATTAAAGCGCTTAAAGGAAACTTTAAGGTAATCTATAGTATGAAGATCAACCTCCCCCGCGTGGGTTCAAACACGGCGAGCGCATAGCGGGAGACCCAGGCCTCGGTGGCCTGGGTGACCAGCGAGGCACCTCAGGGAGAGCCAGAGCGACCGGGCGTAAAGCGAGGGAGGCCTTGCTTAGACCCGCAGTGGGGTAGTCTTCAGGTCCTACTCACGCACTTGCTACACACTGGAACCTTCGCCCACCTTGATGTCTACATTAAAACTAGGCTTTTATTTTATTTTTTTAAAAAAAATAAAATCTTCTTTGGGTCTCCATGCTCGCCATTCTTCTAATACGGGATTCAGGTTGGTGGAGGCTAGGAAAAGGTGTATACAGCACACATTCATCCTCATCACCTCCCAGTTCCCAAATCTCAGATGTAACGCCCACAACTTACTTCTTTATAAATGTATGGGAAATAAGATGTCAAGCCCCAGTACCACAGCCAGCCTGATCAGAAAAAGGAATCCGCTTTTCCCTGACCTGGTTTTTCCCTCCCCAGAACTCCCCAGGACGTTGAAACCCGGAGTCCCCTTAGGAGTGTAAGAATATCACCAACAAATTAATGGGGAAAAATGGTATCTTTAAAGTCCCAATATTCCTCGAAAGCCCTATAAATTAGCCCGTGGAGCGCAGCGAACCCTTTTAAGGAGTGTCTATAAAACCCCTGTGTTCAGGAAAGAGAACAACCTCCTCCGCCCCCCCTGTCACCTCGGTGACCAAAACAAAGGTCTGTCCTGCAATCCACATCCAAATCCACGAGACTCCAACGCCTGTCCCCCAGTTCCCCAAGCCTCAGTCTGTCCACCACCCACCATAGATCTGAGCTAGAAGGGGTCCGGGCTGGAAGGTATAACTTTTTGTTTTTTTGAGTTGAGAGAGGGAGGGGTGTAACCAGATCAGAGTCTTTATGAATATAGACTCCCCACTGATTGATTTATAAACCCCCAGCGAACTGCAGTTAATGTAAGCAAGCCCACTGACGTGTAAGAGTCGGGCTGGAGTCAGGGAAGCAGGTCTGAAAAGACAAGGAAAAGAATCTCCGGCAGCAGATTTTTCAGAGGGAGTTAAAAACATCCTCCTCCTCCCGTCCTCCCAAACCACTGTGTTTTAATTTAACCCGATAAACGATAATTCTAGGGGAGATGTTTTTAAAATGAACTGTTGGAAATACCTCTGTAAACACATATCTGATTTACCTCTTCAGACTTTTAGCAGATGAAACCGTGGAGATTTTCTGCTGGGCTTCAAAGTTGTCATCTCTTTTCTCCTGCACACACCCCCCCACACACCCAGGGAGACCTTTTCATTGTTGATTTTTCTATCGGAAAGGATAGAAAGTAGAATTTATTGTGTTCCGGATGCAAATCTTCATTTTTGTTCTGAATATTTCATGCTTTATGTAAATGTTAGTTTTAGATTTTGTTTGAGGGCCAAGGAAGCCCTGCAAGAAAGAAAATACCCCCATTAACGTAGCTAATTTGACTTAATTGCTCTAAAAAAATCACAGCTTCTCTTTTTGTGACTACGCACTGCAGCAGTTGCGGAAAGCGAGAGATACTTGGAACTTAAGCTGCTTAGCTGAAGAATGCCTATTAGAACCATCTAGCCTCCTTTTGCTTTAAAACATGCTTTTAAAAACATCCAGTGGCTGTATGGAGAAGATATTTACTTTGGGGTGATAGGGTTGCACGATGGCATTTCTTCCTCTGTCTTTTTAAAAGGAGGCTAAATGAAGTTGAGACTAATTAGTTGCTCCCCAACCTGTGCGTGTTGGGGGGGGGGAGAAGCCTGTAATTTTAATGAACCCCCCCCCATTCGGTTCTCCTAATCTTCTGGTCAAAATGTTTAAGGTTTCATGGGGTTTTCTCTCCCTGTCTTTTTCTTCGCCTTACTATCTTCTTTGCATCCAGGCAAGGTTTTGCTTTGCTTTGTTTGGCTGTTTGCTCCGCTGCCTGCCCCCTGTCCACACCCCCCAATTCCCCATTCTAGCAACTTAGAAAATTACCCCGTAGTGCTGGAGGCTGTTGTAGCAAAATTAAGTCTTGGTGCTATTTCCTTAGAGCCTCGGCCAAAGCTTTCTTGTTCAAGATTTAGAAGAGTTTCTTTTGCTTCTTTCAGGGAGTCACAGCGCACACGGTCAGGAGCTGGAGCCTTTCTGCTAGTCTCTTTGAGGTGATAATACCTAGAACCCTCCTTACTGTCTCCGGTGGAACGGTGGGGCAGGGTTTCGAGTGTGGCTCGGAACTCAGTCTAGTGGCAGCCCAGTACTCCTGCTCCGCCTCTGTCAACAGCCCAGGCAACTAGGTGTCACGGCAGGGTTGCCTCCTGCACAAGGGGGTAAAAAAGAAGAAAACTTTGATGACATCCTTCCCTATATTTCGGGATGGAAAGGCAGGGCTTTCTCGGGTGTCACTTCTCGCTGATGGCTGCGTTTGGTTGACTGCCCGTCTCCTAGACAGCCTACACCTCTGTGTGCGGGCGCTGGACTGAGGGGGGGGAGGGGAAGTCTGCGGACAGAGGTAGAGACCCAGCAGGCCATCCTCAGGACAGGGCTTTGCCTGCCAGAGCCCAGGGCTACAGATCTCTTTGAAAATAAAGTAATATCAAACAAAAGAAAGTGAAATAAAAGCCTTCTGCGTGCTCTGGGCCTCAGGCCGATGTTCAGTTCCAAGACTTCGTCAACTTCAGCGCCTCAGGTCTCCACTGAAACCCAGAAATGGGGTGGAGGGGGTTGATCTTATCTGATGAAGTGGTTTCTTATCTGTTTCAACGACAAAGGGGTGGATCCTGTCTGCGGCTGCTGGACTGCCCTTCCAGGCTTCAGCGTCTCTGCGCGGAGCTTCCCAAGCTTCGACCTCCTTCTCCTGCATAGCTGGACTAGTTTACCGATTACCAAACACCCGGCCCTGGGCAGCTGGACAAAACATTTTGGACCCTCAAGTTCCTTTCCGCCCGGCCCACTGAGTTTGGCCCTTCGGATCACCCAGAAGCTGTGGTTCCACCTGAGAGTGCCCTCAAGGCCAACTTCTCCTAGGGTCGTTAGACCCGGTGGTTCGGTACGGTCCAGCTCTAAGGCTGTCCACCGATCCCCGCGACCGCTTCATTTCAATGTTCTGGCTTTTTTGTTTTATTTTGGTTTTGCTTTTGTTTTTGGCCGGAGGTAAAAGCTAAGGGCGGTGGAAAGAGGTCGGACCTCCCTTTCATCTAATCCTATTTTTCTGTGACAGAAGGAGAAAATGGAACCCTGAGGGCCACCTATGCACGTCCAGTTTCGCACTATTGGGTCTCAGCATGGTTTCCGTGTCCCTCCACATAACACGATCTGACCTAGTCGGTTGCTGTACCCACTTCCCTCCCACGCCCGCAGCCAGTAGCCCCGGATCCGGGGTCCAGCACCTTTGCCTGGGGCACTTCGGATGGCCGCAGGGTCCAGCTGTGAAGGTGCTCTACAAACGCTGAAAGGGGCCGGAACCGCAGCCTGGCTGGCGGTCCCTGGACACAGTGTGGGCGCGACCTTGTAGCAGCCATCCCAGAGGCTGCAGTCTGTGGCAGGCGGAGCCCTCCCCTTCACATCCCTTCTCACCCTCTCCTGGCCTCTGCGTCTTCACTCTTGAGCGGCCATATACCTTGAGTCTGTCACCCCCGCCTGCCTCCTTCAAGATGCCTCAAGCCCAAGGGTTAAATATTAACAGGTCAGAGCTATAGAGTGAGGTAAAACGTTACATATAAAAATGAATTATCTATCCGGTCCCAGGAGAGACAACCTATAGCCAGCTCTGCGTCTAGGGAAGATCTGACCACACGCCCTGTACCCACTCCACTGACTGCCTTTACCCAGGAACCATTCTGCCACAGGTGGTCAGGGACAGACACCGGGCAGCCAATCATTCCCCTTGCGGAGCCTGAGGTTAATTGAGGGTTTTGAACACAGGCAAAAGTCCTTTCCAGAAAGGTCAGGGACAGCATTTCATTTCTTATAAGAGTTAGTGGAGGCAGCCTTTAATCTAAGAGGACCCCTGGCCTCAGGGCGAAGGAGAAAAAAACACCCCCGCATCTCCTCTGCCATCGCTGGGTGGCTAGGCTGGATGGGTAGCAGGGACAGTAAGCAGAGTCAGGAATCTGAAGATCAGAGGCCAGCGGTGGGTGGCTACAAGCTTATAGGGCTGGCCTGGGCTGAGCACCTTGGCCTGAGATGCTCAGGAAACCATACACTTGCCCTCACCCGTTCTTCCCTTGCCGCAGGCTTTACCTTTTCTCTCTCTGACCTGTTTCTTTCTATTAACAAAAAAAAGTAACCCATGTCCTTTGCGGACTTAGGAGGCAGGCCCAGGCATCCAGTCATTGGAACACACACGGAAAGAAAACAGTACTTGAAAGAATGAGGGACTCAGCGCTTGCTAACTTCTTGTATCCTTACCTGGGAAACACTAAGAACTCTGGCGCTGGGCAAATTCCTGAGTAAAAAGGTGATTTAGTTTCTTTTCCCTCCTTTTCCCTCAGCCTAATCCTCCCTTCCCCTCCCCACACTGGGAGAGGGGGTGCACAGGAGGGAAAGAGGGCTCCATGAAACTCCCAGGCATTGCCAACAAACTGCAGGAAAAGTCCCTGCCCCTATAAAAATTCAATCATTTCTCCCCCCTCCCCCAAAAAATACTGGTTTGATTGAGATTGCAGTGCCTGTTCAGCACCTTTGCCCTGGCAGGTGGCAATCACCATTCTTCCCAACTTGGACGGTGCCTCTGACTTGGTCACTGAAGCAACCCCATTTTCACTGGGAGTATTTACCTAGTCTTTGTACTGAGTGGGTACAAGAAAAAAAATGTCTTTGGTGGTGTGCCTGTCTGGTGTGAACTAGGCACCATGGCACATCTCAGATCCCCTCTTAACTTCTTCAAAGGCAGCTACTTCTTCCCTGTGTTCGCAGCCTGTGTTGCAAGTGGTCCTGTGTATTTCTGGAAAGGCTCAAAGGCTGGCAGCAGAGATGTCTAGTTAGCAGGGGTTTTCAGGGAGTCCCCAGGTGTACCCACTAAGCCTGTTCTGAGTCCTGTGTACAAGTATTAATGGGATGCCACCCTCCAGTTAGTTCTTAGGGAATACGGCTTGAGTTTAAGATGTGGTTGCACACTTAATCTCATCACTTCATGGCTTGTCACTGCTTTTAGCTCACTGCACACATTGCACACCGTGTTCTATGTCACTCCAGTGCAGCGGTGACAGCCCGACTTTGTCATCATCCAATTTTGTGTTACGCTGCTTCCCCAAGAAAAATAGAATTGACTCAAATGTTCCACCGGTTTGCTCCAGAGAGATACTGAACACATCAAAGCAAATAAATAAAAGGAGGTATGAATCATGCACTCGGTTGTCCTTCTAAGGGTAAATCTGAGACTGAGAAACAGGTCGGGTCTTAAAGGTACCTGGTGACCAGGGAAGGGGAATTATGGAGGGTATAATAGCCTCAAATGATCTTCTTCCTCACCAAACTACCGTGTTATCTGACACCCTCGATCTATTTGTGTCCTGGGTAACAGAAGGTTTGACTGATAGGTCACAGACTAGAGGGCCTGGGTGGCTGAAAACAAGTTTGACAAGAAAGGAATCTGGGTGGGGTGCCACCATGGAGGTGGAGAGAGGATGGGGCCCAGAGTTCCAGGAGCAGCCTGGCAGCCCTGGGCTTTGCTGGACCCTGACTCATCCAGACCCTTTTCTCAGACAATAGTTACAGGTAAAACATCACAGAAGAGAAAATCTCCAACCTCTGTGTACACCTTTGTCTTCTTGCCATTTTCTGCTTCCTTCACGACTTCCTGCCCTACTCACCCTCACTCGGATCTCCCCAGAACCTTGGCTACTCCAGGTTTATACTCTGCCTGTCCCTCTTTTCAAATAGGCTTTGTGTTTTTTTTTTTTTACAGTTCTCATTTTTTTCCTATATAAAAAGTTGTTTCATGCAAATAAAAGTCTACCTGCAAACTATTTGTTGTCAAGAACATGGTGTGCTCATTTGAACCCCAGAAGCCTCAGGATGAGCAGGCACTGCACATGCTACCATTGTCTTTCAAGAGCTCAAGTGGGTTCATCACCACTCTTCAGTGATGGTCCCTTGCTTGCAGGATGTCCTGGGCAGTCATGAGTCCAGTTCTCTCAGGGGACAGTAAGACCCTTTGAAAGACTACCAAAGTGGGACATCTTGCCTTCAATTTACCTTCGTCAGTTAAAATAGCAACAATAACAGCAAAATGTACATGCTTGCTTGTGTCAGTGCTCATGGTATATATGTGTTTGGAGACCTGAGGATAACTTCAGATATACTATTTAGGAATACTACCCAACTTTTTATTTTATTTTGTTTTTTGAGACAGCTTTTCTCTGGGTAGTCCTGGCTGTCCTGGAACTAGCACTGTAGACCATACTGGCCTCAAATGCACAGAGATCCACCTGTCTCTGCTCCCCAAGTGTTAGCATTAAAGGCCTGCACCACCCCTGCCCAGACCAACTTAATCAAAAAATATTGTGTGTCTGCAGCCATGCATATCTTGACATGTATGTGGAGGTCAAAGGACAACTTTTTGAGACCTTTTTCTCTCTCCACCTTCTGGTGGGTTCCAGAAATGAAACTCGGGTTGTCAGGCTTCATCGCAAGGCCTCAAGCGCCTTACCATTCAGCCATCCCTCTGTCCTAACCCAACTTATTTCATTTCAATGTTTTTATTATTTTAATTTACGTCTATATCTGCATGTGTATGTGCACATGTATGCAGATGATTCCAGAAGCCAGGAGAGAGTTGGACCCTATAGATCTTCAGTTAGAGGCAGTTGAGAGTTACCCAGCCTGGGATCTGGGGCTTCCACTCAGCTCCTCTGCAAGAGCAGCATTTGCTCTTAACCACTAAGCCATCTTTCCATCCGTCTAACTTGTTTCAGAGACAGGGCCTTCCATTAGCTTGGAACTCCCTTTAAGTTAGGCTGGCCGGCTAGAGAGCCCCAGGTACCACCTGCCTCCACCTCCCCAGGATTACAATCCTGGACCACCACACTTGGCATTTTAACTCGGGCTCTGGCCGCGCAACTCAGGTTCTCCTGCTGACAAGGAGCACCACTCAGCTGACTAAGCCAGTTTCCCAACCCAAGCTTACTGTCTTTCCTTGGAAGTTTCCTGCCTGGAAACTACCATTAGTGGACTTGTAAGCTGTCTTCCAGGAAAACACACACAGACCTTTGTTGAGCTGATATGCTCATCAGTTCTTCTCTCCATCTTCCTGTACAAAGGCCCGTGGTTTGTAGTCATGTGTGCTTATTGAACTTTCCTTCCTTTTGTGACTGGAAAGCCCTTTCATTCTTATGCTTAACCCTTTCAGACTAGAACTTGGTTGGAAGATATCCTTTCCCCATTCATGAGCTTCCACGTTCCCATTTCCTTTAACCTCTGCTTTTCTAACTCCTTCCAAAGTCTCAGCTGATGTCATTTTAAATCATCCCCACCATCTGTTTGTTCAACCTAGTTTCTAGACAGTTACTGTTCTCATACCTCAAGACTACCTTTTGCTGGAATAACTCCTTTGGTAATTCCTAAATAGGGTATTGTATTGTGAGCTAAGATTTTTGGAGGTCATTTTTTAGCTTTTTGTTGGAACTTGGCACAGCACTTGACATGATAGTAGATGTTCAATAAATACCTATTGATCAAATGGTATAATTAAAACCTTTGTGCACAGAAATAAAACATCAAAGACATGAAGATCTATCTGGTTGGCATGAATTAAATCTCAGGTTAATTCTAATTAATTTTTAAGCCTTTTCTCAACAAACCAGACATGTAAGAGTATACTGTAGAAGTTTCTTCTAAATCTTTTCATCATCTTAGTGATGTCAGAGTGTTTCTAAGATGTTGAGTCATAGTCTAGGTTCATAAGATGCCAGACAAATGCTGGCATATTGACTTTATCTATAAGGATGTTTCTAGAAAATTTAGCTTGGGAAATAGATATGGTAAGTAGGTAGAGAAAGGAATTATGGCCGGTCATGGGGGGCGGTTCATGTTGGTAATCGCAGGACTTAGGAAGCTGAGGCAAGAGAGTTGCTGCAAATTCAAACCCAGTTTAGGCTACAAAAATGAGATGATACCTCAAAATGAGAGAGAGAAAGTGTTGGAGTGGGAGAAACAGAGAAACCCAGACTGTGTGGGTGTAAGCGAGAAACAGACAAGGCAGATGTTCCCAGCTTGTCTAGCCAGAGGGTCATAATGTCCAGTCCTTGAAACTAGTTTACTCTTTAAATGATTTTTCTGTTGACAATTGTATGAACATATATGATGATTCTCAAGAGTATAAAGACAATTCTATCAACACAATTGGTCTATCCATTTTTTTCTTCCTCTTTAGTGTTTTGAATGAGCGTTGGTTTCTTTTTTTAAAAGATTTATTTATTTATTTTATGTAAGTCTCCATGCACATCACAAGGGGGAATCAGATCCCATTACAGATGGTTGTGAGCCACCATGTGGGATGCTGGGAGTTGAATTCAGAACCTCTGGAAGAGCAGCCAGTACTCTTACCCATGGAGCCATCTCCCCAGTCCCCAAACCTTTGTTCCTTTTTATATGTTAGACTAGTGCTCTTTCATTAAGCTGTGTTTCCAGGCCTTGATTTTTTATTTTTATGATTAGAGACAAGAAAATCTGTGTGGTTAAAAATACTGGCAAAAGAAAAGAACAACAAAGATATTTTACTCAATCAGATCAAAGTTGCAAATGAAACTAATCACATTTTATTTTATTTTTTTAATATTTATTTATTATGTATACATATTCTGTCTGTGTGTATGCCTGCTGGCCAGAAGAGGGCACCAGACCTCATTACAGATGGTTGTGAGCCACCATGTGGTTGCTGGGAATTGAACTCAGGACCTTTGGAAGAGCAGGCAATGTTCTTAACCTCTGATCCATCTCTCCAGCCCCTCACATTTTATTTTTTGCTAATACAAATACATATTATGTGTTGTAGGACTCTTGATTGCTTCTGTTTGTGTGACTGATATACGGTCTCTCTATGTAACACTGATTGTTCTAGAACTTGCCATAGATAACAACTGACTCCTGCGTGAGATAAAGAAATGCACCACCATGCCCTGCAACCTCACATATTTTTTTATTCTTTTACTGGTGGCACTGGTCCCTTCACCAAGTGCCATATGCATTCCCACTTTCCAGAATTTACCATGAACAGAAACTCATCTCACCACAAACACTGGAACTTTGATGAAATATCTATGAAACTTTAATAACTCTTGATATTTGGTAGAAAAAAATTATTTTTCCATTAAATACACGAACAAATAGAAACAAACAAGTAAATGGTGAGGTCCAGAGTTATAAAGAATTACAATGAAGAGCATCATTTCTCATAATGAATCTGTTTGGGTCATGATGTTTCTTGCAGGACTCACTCTAAGAGAGGACTCACTGACTGGAGTCAAACACCAAGAAAAGAGTCATTAGAGAAACAGAAAAAAAAACAAAAAAAGAATGTAATCTTGTAAAGTAGGTACTATCATTTTCTTATCTGATGGATTGATGTTGAAGATTAGTTTGCCTCAGATTGCTTAGTTAATCAATGGTAGGTAGATTCAAGACTGGAAAAGAACTTGTTGATTGATAACGTGATTGAATCGAGTGCACTCTAAGGAGAGGTGTTTCCTGAGATGATTAACTAGAGGGAGAGACCTGTTCTGTCTGTAGATGGCACCACTCAATGCATTAAAGGCCCAGATGAAATAAAAGAGGTAGGGAGAAACAGTTATGAGTGTGCTCTTGCTCCCCCCCTCCCTTCCTGATTGAGGTAAGCAAGCAGCTTCTGCCATATGACACCACTCCCATGCAGGTCTGTCTCACTACAGTCTAACACAGCAAAAAGTTACCCTCTGAAACCATGAGCTGATATACAAATTTTCTTTTTAAACTATCTCTCTCAGTATTTGTCACAGTGAAGAAGAGTCTAGCCCAGGCACTAAACAATCTCACTGCCCTAAAATTATTATTGTTCTTCTCTATTACCTTTTGATGCTATGATTGGAAAATGCCATTTATAAAGTAAAATAAAAATGTTGTTAAAAGTGACATGAACACAATAGCACCTACCTGTCTTCTGAGATGCTGGAAAAACTAATAATTATAACGACTGAGCCGAAGATTAAGTTTTACTTTCTCTTGTGTATTTCAACACACATTTCTTTCTTTTTCTTTTTTCAGTTTTCTTATGTACACTGGTGTTTTGCTTGCATGTACATCTAAATGACAGTGTCTTATCCCCTAGAACTTGAGTTATAGACACCTGCAAACTACCATGTGGGTGCTAGCAATTGAACATGGGTTTTCTGAAGAGCAGCAAGTGCTCTTAACCTCTGAACCATCTCTCCAGCCCCTCAACACACATTTCTTAGGGTAAAGAAATACACAGAGCAGATGTGGAGAAGTTAACATCTCATGATATTTGAACATGTAATATTTTAGGTATAATGGGAAAACCAGTACACTCTCCATGACATCAGTAAAAAGGATCAATCAATCTATCTATATATCTCAATCTATCTATATATCTATCATCTATCTATGCATACATATAATTGTCTACATATACACAAATGCATGACAATCAGAAATATGGTATATGATCAAGTTATTTTTCCCACTTCATTTGTATATTACCTCTGTCCTGCTTTCTTGCTCCTCCTTTTCCATCTGCACTGCCCATCCTTAAGGCTATCTGAAGACTTGAGCTTGCACATCCCTACTCTGGAAAAAGCCCCCCTAACACTCTGGCAGTAAGTTGAACCAGACTACCCCTCCTGTGTGCTTTCATGGTGTTCTAGTTCCACGTCTTGCTGCTATGACAAAAGCAAGTTAGAAGAGAAAGGGTTTATTTTAGTTTTTAGTATTTAGATTTATTTTAGTTCACAGTTTCCCAGGTTACAGATCATCAGAGTAGAGAAGACACAGTGGTGGGGGCTTGAGAGAACTGACCACATTTTGCTTTCCGAGTCAAGAGCAGGGACCAATGAATGTATGCATGCATGCTTACACTCATCTTTCTTTCCTCATTCCTATACAGCTCAGGATCTCCTGACTAGGGAATGGTGACACCCATAGCGGACGGGTCTTCGCATCTCAGTTAACATGACTGACCAGCACGATCTAGAGAACCTTTCATCAAAGTCCCTTCCCAGGTGATTCTAGATTGTGCCAAGTTAACAAATATGATCATATCAAAGCAAAATATGAGTGTTGAAAGAGTATAATTTGGATGATTAAATTTAGAAAATCTCACTTGGGATTTTCCACTACTCTCACATATTCAGATTACACATTTTCTATGATGTTCAGGATATCAAAACTACAGTGCACAGGCATGTACTATTATGGGTAACCCTTCACCCAAGTAGCCTGTTGCCCATGTGCCTGTTAGCAACTCCCAAGAAGCTCATTGACTCACCAAACTAGACTGGAGGGGAATAGTTTATTTTGACCTGTAATTAGTTTATATTGTTAGTGCCCTGCCTGGGTTAGTAGATATTTGTCTCTTCAGGAAAATTCATGCAGCAAACTATGTGATTGAGCTTGGGAGCAGAGTCTGCAGCTCTTTAAATACATGCTGCTATAGTCAACAATTTGACTCTCTTCACCTCAGAGTCCCAACTCCATGATTCCTGACTACAAAACACTGGATGGTGTAAATGAGAAGAAGCAAGGGCTTCCTCGCTGGATTTAAGGCCTGCAGGAAGGAATTCATGATTGGCACTGTAAAATTTGTGAAAAGCCTAAGACTGGAGAGGTCAGAGGCCCCATCAACAAATTTATTGCTGTTGTTTTGCTAAACGGACATAATATGTTAATCAAATTACTCTCTGAATACTTATGTTTATGCACATAGATTAGTACCAATTTCAGCTTAGGTCCGAGAAGCTGTTTTTCTTCTTTTAATTAACTTTCTTTTTATTCTTTGTGTCTTTCACATTATGCATCTCGATCCCACTCATTTCCCTGTTCCTTTTGTGTCCACCCTCTGCCCTGACAACTGCTCCTCCAAAATAAAATAAAATTTAAGAATGAGAAAGAAAAAAGAAAAAAAAAGGAAAAATCTCATCATGGAAGCTATAGTGTGACACAGTGAGTTACACAGTAAACCCTTTTGTCCATATATCTTTACTTGTAAGTGCTCTTCGCAAAGAGTCATTGGTCTGGTTCAAGGCTTCTGGTTTCTGCTACACTATCACTGCCCTCACTGGGACTCCTCTTAGATATCCGATATTGCCCTGGATTTTGGAGATCATGAAGCTTTGGGTCTGCAGGACTGGCCCTTTCACGTTTCAGATCATAGATGGGGTAGATGTTGGGGTGGGCCAAGCCATAACCCTGGTTCTTTGTCTGGGTAGTTGCCTGGTTGGTCAACCCACCAGATCTCCACCAGGGTGAACTCTCCTGTATTGCCCTAGCTAGTTCACCCCTTTCTATAATTAGCAAGAGGCAGGGCCAGTTTTCCTGCTTTCTTTCCTTAGGGTCTACACTCCCACATCAGAGCCAGCTCTTCTCTGTTGCCTTAGTGAGGTGCAGGGCCTGCTCTCCCGACTGCTGCATCTGGTGATGGGTAGGGACAGTTCTCCTGCTCTTGTGATCACAGGGTCAGTTCTCCCACCCATCACAAGCAGAGCTGAAATGAGGAAGAGATGGGACATGGTGACATAGTAATATTGTGCAAGAAAAGTGCTTAAGACAAAAGAAATCTGAAATTAATGATAGGAGGCAGCATGCCATGACACTTTATTAAAAAAAAAAAAAAAAAAAAAAAAAAACCAGACTTGATAAGACTGTCTCTTACAGTACCCAGATTGGCCTTCAACTCTTAAACCCAAGCAATTCTCTTGACCTCCAAGGCTCAGAGGACATTGTGGAAGTAAGGGCTGAAAGAATGCAGCAGTTGAGTAGCTGGGGCTATAGGAGTGCTTCACCCCCCCCCCAAGCTTATTTCTGACTTTTAAAACTACAATAGTCACATACTTACTTTTCCCAGTGTCAGTCACTTTCTGCAGATAGGTGTCTTCCTCTGGGATAAAGCTATCATTCTCTTTATTCTAATCGTATTGGTCTACTGAAGTCTGCTGATTACAGTAGCTCCCAAGACTAGGCAAGTGACCTCACTGGCCCCTGTACCTTTCTCAGAAATTCTCAAATGGAACTTTTAAAAAGAGAAGCAGTTTGTGTTGAAGAGATCAGTTTTCAAAGTTTGTGTCCCTGAAGATCAGAAGACTTAAGGATCTTGTAAGACAGAGCTGACTTCGAGAGAAAAATACATGAAAGACCAAGGAAGAGAGGGCATTGGGCAGGGGCGGGGGGCACTTTGATAGAATGTGTGTAGTCCCTTTAAAACTGTGCCCTTCCTGAGATCCTGCTATTTAGGCCCATATATATTTGCCTGAGGTAGGACATGATAAGTCTCTACCACTTTGAAACATAGAGTTCCTGTTTCAGTAGACATGGCCCTTCCCCATGTTCATAGGTTCTCTCTTAGAGAGAAGAGGACACTTTTTAAATCAAAATTGGACACTACATGTTGAGGTCCTCAGATGTTCAATGGTAAATAGATAAAATATCTTCTAGTGGCCCTCAGCTAATGCAGCCTGGGTGGTATTAAGGGGGTGAAGGAGGATCATGTTATATACACACATATTATACACAGACACGCAGACATATACACACACAGACACACACACATACACACAGTGGAATAAAGCTAGAGGTAGGGAACTCCCCCAAGATGAAATTCTTGGAGAAGGAGTCTACCCAACTATAGAAAGGCAGGCTGTATATGATAACCACACTCTGGATTTATGCTGCACAACAGCTTTCAATACTTGGGACAGGAAATTTTGGCTCAAATAATCTGCAAAATTTAAACTATTACTTGACTCAGCTAAAACAGCACAAGATGGACGAGCCCCAGGGGTCTGGCAGCTTTTTTACATGTTTCCCAAGGAAGGATCTCTGAATTTAGAGGCACACACACACACACACACACACACACCTGTTAAGCTGTTTTTTGTTTGCTTTTGTGATTTTTTTCTGCTTCTGCTGTCACACTTATTGAAGGTCTATTATGTTTCCCGCACTTCCAAAAACGTCTGCTCTGTATTAGTTCAAGACACTAGATTTCCAAACTGTATCTAATTACAGATAAGATAATATCTTTGAAATGAAACAAACTGAATATTATCTTTTACAAAACTGGAAAATCAGGGGTGAAGGTCCCCTGTACTTTTCCACACCTTATCTGAGTTTGGCCCACTGCTTAAGTGTCTTTTATGGAGTTTTAGGATAAGATTATCCTAAGGAACCTGAAACATGATCTTAAATGCCAATGCTATGCAGTGCTGCAGCTTGGAGGACTTGGTTCTAAAGACATTTGGGGAAAGGTTATTTAAAAAAAAAAAATGAACCCAAACTCTCAATTAACTATAACTAAATGGCGTGACGTGCCCTGAAACTCTAGCTTTCCTCGTGGGACGTTCTCCTCCTCCCAAGAAGCAGGCTGATACAAGGCAGCCCAAACCTACACACAGAGGCTTAGGAGCACAGCCATGTTGAAGGTATTAATTTCAGCTTTCAAGGTTATAGCCTTGAAACAAATAAATTGCGTTTGTTTAGTAATTTCTCAGGTGTCTTTCTCCCTGAGCCTTTCCGAAGGCAAATGGTTACTACCATTTAGAGTGCTCCTTAGAGAAAATACCAATGTGGACAAGGAGGAACACTAGCAGCTCACTTTCGATGTGGGTGGTCCATCTCAACCCTTGTCCCGTGGCTGAGTTCTAGGTCTGCTTAGACTTTTCGTAAGCTCGAGTATTTAAACATCTTTGTTTGTAATTTAAGATGCAAAGTCTTTGAAATAATAGCAGGTAACTGAATGTTTCCCATATGAAAACTGGAAGGAATTCTCATCCTATTCTGTTGTTAAGACTATGCTACAAATTTATAGAAGAAATTAGAAGCTAGGGATGGCAAGATGGCTCAGAGGGTGAAGGTGCTTGCGATCAAGGCTGACAACCCAAGTGTGAGGCCAGGGACCTACCTGGTAGAAGGAAAGAAGAGATTCCTGCAATTGCTTCTCCAGTCTTCACCGGTGCATTCTGTGCCTGTTTCTGGTTTCATGAAACAGGGTCTCATATTTAGCCTTGAACTCACTAAGCCGCAGCCCCTGGTCTTAAATTCCCACTCCTCCTGCAGGATTATAGGCATGGACCATGAAACACAGTTTAAAAAACAAACTAACAAGAAAGATTAAATTTCTTCAAGCTAACTTAAAAAAAAAAAGTTGGGAGTTTGGGCTCAGTGGTTGAGAGCAGTTGTTGCTTTTGCAGACTGCCTGGATTTGGTTCCCAGCACCCACAGACGGCTCACGGCCATCCGTAAGTCCAGTTGCAGAGGATCTCATGTCCCCTTCTGACCTCTGAAGGTACCAGGAGTGGTGGTACACACATACACATGGAGGCAAAGCATTCATACACATAAAAATAAACTAAAACATATATTTTAAAAAATCTTGATTATCATCTTTATCCTTTTTCCATATATTTCTAACATTTTTCTTAGTTGTTCTGCAACTCAGAATTCTTCATTTGCCCTTATTTTTAAGTGACTGATTTTATTTTATAAATTTCTTATTTGTTTGTTTTTTGAGACAGGGTTTCTCTGTGTAGCCCTGGCTGTCCTGCAACTCACTTTGTAGACCATCCAACCTCAAACTTAGAGACCCGCTTCCCTCTGCCTGTTAAATGCTGGGATTAAAGGCATGTGGCACCGTGCCTGGCAACATTAATTTTATTTTATTTTATTTTCACTGGTAAGAAGCCCTTTATTCAATAGCACCATGGAGGCTTATATACCCAATAGTCACGTGGGCCAACAGGTGAAAACCTTATCCTCTGATCCTCAAGGCCAAGGTAACACGTGCTTGTGAAGCAGAGCTGGTAAACAACTTTTTTTTCATTAATTTTATTTTTAATTGTTATTTTATCAAAACATATTGAAAGCACTTACAAGATTCTGCTAGGCATAAGAGAGGAAAGGAAGATAATAATTACTTCTTAATTTTGTTTATTTTGATAAAGAGTATCACTATGTGAACTCTCAATTCTCCTACTCCTCTTCCTGAGTGCTGGGATTACTGCATGTGACAGGACACCTGGCACAGAAGTACCTTAGAGAGAGTGTGGTATTTAATTATGATAACAGAGTATGAGATAAAGCATACCATTCTAATTTAGACAATGAAGAACCTGAGGTGGCAAAAGATTTGATTTACCCAAGATCATCCAGTTTAATTAACTCTGGGATTGTTTGGACTCCAAAGATGTTTCTCTTAACCATATACAACACTCCACTACTACCCACCACCTAAAACTAACAGCCAAGGCCTATTTAGGTCCATTCCATAACTCACAAAGAACCTCCATGTAAGGCAGATGTGCTAACCACTGCACATGGATTGTTGCTACCCAAGTCCTAAGAAACTAAAAATATACAATAGAAATCAAGCAGTCAAATGACTAAATCTCAGTTACAATGTGATGCATAATACCATGAACTTTCAAGGGGCCAAAAACAAACACTTGTAGCAGAGAAGATTATGTTTTCAAGTCTTACTGACTTTTCCATTAAAAGTCGGGTTAAGCAGGGCAGTGGTGGCGCACGCCTTTAATCCTAGCACTCGGGAGGCAGAGGCAGGTGGATCTCCGTAAAATCAAGGCCAGCCTGGTCTACAGAAAGGGTTCCAGAACAGCCAAGGTTACACTGAGAAACCGTCTCAAAAAAAAAAAAGTTGGTAGAATTTTAATGAAAGTGAAGGCATAACATTTGGGGCAGAGGAGGAAAATGTGAAATTGAGACTTAAGGGTGTGTGGGATGAATTTGGTGAACCAAAAATAATATGGTATGGGGAAGAAGTGGAAGATACATTTGGAAAGCTAAACTGTGGCTAGAATGCGGCAGACACTGAAATCGAAACTACACTGGCAAGTCATCACAGAGCTGGGGAGGAGCTGGGACTGAGGTTTCTGGGCAGCTGGATGAGTGTTGATTTTGTGTTCCAATGTGATGAGGGTGTGTGGTCGGAGGACCCTGCTGTGAGAGGTAAGCTAAATAATTTAAACTGGGCTCATGGTAGAAAATAAGAAAAAAATAGATAAATTTTAACTGAATAGAGTTTTTCATTTAAGATATTTACTATTATTATTTGATTTGTTTTTTGAGACAGGGTTTCTCTGTGTAGCCTTGGCTGTCCTAGAACTCACTTTGTAGACCATGCTGACTTCAGACTCAGAGATGGTCTGCCGCTACCTTCCAAGTGCTGGGATTAAAGGCATGTGCCGCCACCACCTGGATAATATTTATTTTTTTATGTGTATGTATTTGTGTGTGCCTGCATAAGTTTATGTATATCATGTTTATGGCCCACAGAGACATAGGCGTAGGATCCCCCAGAACTAGTGTTATTATTTGTAATGGTTGAGGGGACCGAACTGGGGAAGTATAAAATCACTGAGCCATCTCTCCAGCTCCAGATTGGGGTTTTAGAAAATAGCCAGGTTAGAAAACTGGGGATAGGCTTTGGCTAGGGAGTGTCCCTAGTAATAGGAGAAATTGGGTACCAAGAGAGGGATTTTATACCTAATAACAGTTTATTAGCCAACTTAGCACTTAAGAAGCACCCATTGGACAATAGCTATAGTTTCATGGTGGAGCAATTGCCTAGCCCATGGAAGTTCCCAGGCTCAATCCCAGCAACGGGAAAGAAAAAGTGAAAATCTACGGCATGTCAGTCATAAAGCAAAATTCAATGTGGGGGGCAATAAAAATAGCAGCAAAAGCACTGCCTCTGCTCTTAAGAAGTGCAGTGGGCAAAGGTGATGGGTTTATCCTACTTCATGATTTTGCCAGAAATTAGTACTTGCTGTATATATAACTCTAGCAATTCAATCATATGTTAATAGATTCCTGATTAGAAATCTACACTCGTAATCTTCGATACTCACTTGTTGAGGGCTTTGTCAGCCTAATCCAGTCTTTGAAAAACGTGTTCGAAATGGCAATGGGTTTTTGATCCTACTGCACATACTGGCTTTGTGAGAGCCTAGGCAGTTTGGATGCTCACCTTACTAGACCTGGATGGAGCTGGGTGGTCCTTGGACTTCCCACAGGGCAGGGAACCCGGATTACTCTTAGGGATGATGAGGGAGGGGGACTTGATGGGGGAGGGGGAGGGAAATGGGAGGTGGTGACGGGGAGAAGGCAGGAATCTTTAATAAATAAATAAATAATAATAAAAAAAAAGAAAAACGTGTTCGAATTCTGAAAGAAGTTGGGCCTATGGCATATGTGACATACTATAATGTAGGTTCACTCCTGCAAATTGTTCTCTGACTTCTACATGTGTGCTTATACACACATACCCTACAAAAACAATAACAAATAAACTCCACTATTGACCATACTAATCAGTCATTCAAAGTTCAAAAAATGTTGTTTATATAACAGAGATACGATTCAAAAAAAATTAGGTGGTGTATGAAACTGAATTTGATCAAGCTTTAGTGATTGACAGCTGAGAAAGGTGTCAGTGGTTGGGTGAATGCATAGCATATGTGAAGACTTGGATTCAACCCACAAAATTACACAACGTAAAAATAGTTAATGGATAAATAAGGGTAAATTTAAACAGTAAAACTCATTAAGTACCTAAAGAGGTAAAGCTGGATTAATTGAAGCACCTAAATATTAAATTATCATTGATTTTGCTGAGCGTGACCACTAACTTCTATGGTAGTGCCAATGATTGTTGAATCCTATGACTGACCTTCTTCCGCAGCCTTTTCCACAGTGATTAACAGTTGATTGCATACCTAGAAGACATTGAGGGTGGTATAGGCATGTATTTACAGTAGACCACGTGTTTAATATGCACAAAGTCCTCAGTTCAATCCCTAACATGTTAACTGAAAAAGTGATATTGAAGAAATGATTTAATGCCACTGCCTAGACTAAGAGATGAGAGACACACAACTTTTGCTTAGCTTTCCTGAGATTAGCTCTGTGACAATGGGGTGAGAAGCAGCTGCCGTGTCATGAGGTCACTCTGACGGTCCTATGAAGAAGTCCATAAGATTAAAGAACTAAGACTGCCTAACAAGAGCTTACCAGCCACATGGGGAAGTGCCTGGGAAGCCAACACTACAGCCACTGTCATGTCTTAGATGGTTACAAGGACAGTCAGTATCAATCCAACCTCATAAAAGACCCTATAGCTAAACCACTTGGATAAGCTGTTCCCCAATTCATGACTCGCAGAAACTGAGATAGCAACTCAAAGAGTTTGGTAATTTGCTATGTATTATTAGTTAACTAATACATCTGGAAGTGGGGTGCTGCCAAACAGCATGACAACAAAAGTAAGTAAGTAAATAAATAAATAAATAAACCAAAAGGCAAAGCAGAACTGGGAGAAGAGCTCAGCGGTAGAGAATTTGCACCCTGCCCCCATACCCACACAAGGTCCTGAGTTCTAACCCCGGCACTGTAAGAAGAAAAAGGAAAAAGAGGAAAAACTGGGTTGTTTGGATAACAGATTTCCAGTTAGAGCTTTGACGATGTTGCTTGGTTTCCTTTGCAGTTCACAGAGAAATGTGAGAAGACAAAGACAAAGGAATGGAAGAATTGTCAAACCAGCAAAACTCAAAAACTTCTGACTTTCAAAATGACCAGGCTTTCCAAGATGGAAAACAATGCCAAAACAAAGAAATGGCTTCTAGACCAAGATCCAAGGCAGGACTGCCAGACAATCTTGGCCTGAAAATGAAGCCGAGGACAGGATTGTGAAACTCTCTGCTAAAACCTTAGGAAGATCCAAAGTAGTGCTCCAGAGAATGACTGAGTCAAATGTGGTGTGTATTTCATTAGTTCAGTAATTTCAGCTAGATCTGTAAGTAGAGAAGAAATGATGTTGAAAGACGTGTGTGGGGGGGTGTGTGTGGGTGTGTGTGTGTGTGAATGGAATCAGTCCTAGTAAAGCTCACAGGGTACTCATTTGTTTCCATGAGCACACAGTTGTCAGGAATATCAATAGGTTATATGGGAAAGAACGGAGATGGAACGAAAAAGAGAGCTTCTAGACCATCAGTTTTCGGTAGGCAGGAACCAAACTTAAAAAACCAAACTGCACATCACCAAAAAGAAGTACACTCCATAGCAGAAGCAAACGTGTAAAGAGCCAAGAGTCATAGATGGATAGCCAGTCCCAGGAAGCAGGAATGAGCGGGCATGAAGAACTTCGAATATTTGCCCAGCCAGATTCCAGCATCTCTATGAACCGGTGATTCCGGCATGTCCTGCACTCACTGTGCTTTGAATGGCAGTGTTTATGGTGGTTATTGCAATTCTGCCCCATTGTTGTGTGGTATATGTGTGGTGGGGGGCATCTTGTCTATTTTAGCTTCATCTACACGTTGACTTGATTGGCATGCAAGAGTCTAGACTTTGGGATGCTGTTGCTATGGGATGAGGCTGTTGAAAGCCATGAGAAGATGGATGTAAGGATATTTCACTCATGGGTGATGATGGTTGTAGAGGATAGTCAGCGAGGGATGTAAGATGAACTCATGTTAGTGAGCAAGATGTTCTCCAAATAATTCTTTCTCCTCATGCTCCTGTATAGTGTCCTCCCACAGTCGATAAACCTGATCTGTACCATCCATGGTATAGGAAATGGAAAAGACAGTGTGTGGCTTCCAATTCTAACACAGAGAAGATACTGTGGCTTCTTGCTTTTTTTCTGTTGGACCACCTACTCTGAGGGAAGCTAGCCATCAGACCATGCCACGAGGACCCTCAACAAGTGCTATGAAGTCTGTGTGGTAAGGGACAAAGCTAGAGTGAATTAGACGGTCATGTGAGTAAGCTATCTTAGAAGAAAGGCTTCATTCTCATACCAGCTTTCTTAGAAGGGTATGCTGCAGCTGAGAGTTTAATTTCACGAGAGTGAGAGTGATCCAGACTCACTCAGCTAAGCTGGGTCCAAATTCCTAAGCCATAGAAACCATGTAAGATAATAAATGTTTGTTGTCATTTTTAACTACCAAGTGTGAGGGTAATTTGCTATGCAGCAATAGGTAACTAATACAATGACCTGCGCTCTCAGTATGCGGCTGGAGTATGACATAACTGTTTAAAAACGTTAAGTGTGTTTTGCCTGCATCAGTTGAAGACTTTCCATATTCCGTTCTAGACATATACAATATGAGATGTTGTGCATACTTGAATTCTCACACTCTGAAAGATACTGTCCAAAACATTGAAGGAGCCAAGGGACTATCAAAATGGTGAATACTCAGTGGAAAAAAAAAATCCTGAGTGAGGTAGCCCAAACCCAGAAAGATTAATACGGTAGGTTCTCACTCAGAAGTGGATACTAGGCATAAAGCAAAGGATGACCAACCTACAGTCTACAACCACCAGAGAAACTAGGTAACAAAGAGGACCCTAAGAGAGACATACATGGATCCTCCTTGGAAGGGGAAATAGACATGATCTCCTGAAACCTTCCCCCATTAAGCAATGGAGGCAGATGCCGAGATGCAGATGCAGAGTGGTTAGTTGCACAACTAACCACTAAACAGAGCTCCCGAGGTCCTGTCAAAGAGAGGAAAGAGCAATAACATGAGCAAAGAGGGCAAGACCATGATGGGGAAATCCACAGAAACAACTGACTCAAACCAGTGGGTGCTCACTGACTCCAGATTGAAAGCCAAGGAATCTGCATATGACCGATCTAGGCCCCCTAAAAAGCAGGCAACAGTGGGTGACTTGGGAAGTTTGTGGGTCCATTAGACCCAGGAGTGGGACCAGGAGCTATCCCTAATAAGTGACCTGGCTTTTTGGAGCCTATTTCTTTTTTTTTTTTTTTAATATTTATTTATTTATTATGTATACAATATTCTGTCTGTGTGTGTGCCTGAAGGCCAGAAGAGGGCACCAGACCCCATTACAGATGGTTGTGAGCCACCATGTGGTTTCTGGGAATTGAACTCAGGACCTTTGGAAGAGCAGACAATGCTCTTAACCTCTGAGCCATCTCTCCAGCCCCCTGGAGCCTATTTCTTATGAAGAGAAACTTTGCACAGCCTAGACACAAAGGAAGGACATTGGTCCTGCCTTAACGTGGTGGTGTGACAGAATTCGTTGACTTCTCATGGGAGGCCTTACCCTCTCTGAGGAGCAGATGGGGGATAGGGTGAGGAGAAGGTGTGGGGGGCGGGAAAAGGGGAGGGAAGGGGAACTGGGATTAATATGTATAAAAAATGGTGAATACTCAAAATACAGACTCTCTGACTTAGGATATTTTGACTTAGGAGGGTTTTTTTTTTTTTTTAACTTTCTGATAAAGCCAAAGAAATGCACACCTAGTAAAAACTATAGTTTGAATTTTGATCTTTTTCTAGGCAAGTAATTATGCTGTGAGAACCTCTCATGGTGCTTGGGGGCAGCAGGAGGCTCCCTGTCAATCACAGAGTGAATAGGGGAAGCTGCTAATGCTCTCCTGTGTGTGCTGTGGCTGAGTTATCATGGCTGGGAGGCAGGTACATTAAATGCATTGCTGACTTGCATTTTCAATGTGCAGCGTATTCAGTGATGTGCAGCCTTATTGTAAGTTGTGGAGCATGTGTGTAATGGAGAATGCTCGAGACAGCTGCTGCAAGGAATTTGTCCTTGAAGAGATTTAAGTGGCGTGACTATCTGTACATGTTTAAACCAGTAATTCAAGGAACATGTAACAGATATTTCCCATGGATCTGGTGTCCTGAAAAACAAAAGACTGAACGTGATGAGATGGTAGGTTCCAGTCAGCCATATGCAATATTTTGGTACTTCAGATTGTCTACCAAAATTATGACTTTCTCATTGAAAGAGCTACAATGCAGGTAGGGCTACAATCTTCAAAATATGTACGCAGAAAAATCCTCAACTGGACAGTTGTACAAACTTAAAAAAAAAAACTGCCTCGACATTATTGTCTAATGTGATCTGGCCCGTTTATTTAGTGAACTACTGCATCAGATTCATAGGGCCTCTGTCATGTATGTTCCAAAATCTCAAAATCTTATGGAAGTGCTACCTTGGGTAACACCATGGATTGTCTTCAGATAAACAGCATACATTGCTGCTTTCCAGATACATGAACATCTAGTCACGCAGCAAAGGATGCTCTCATCTGCCCGCCCCCCCCCCCCCCCCCCGGTCTGTGCTCTATGCACTAGAATCCAGTTTGGAAAGGAGCTGGAGGTTGAGGAAACTCACACAGAGACAGACCGACACATGGACCTCCAATCACTGGTACAAAGCCCATCTTTAATATCACCATGGAGGCTTAAATACACAGCCGTCAATGGCCAACAGGTGAAAATCGCATCCTCTAATCCTCTAGGTAAAGCACAGCTTTTAGTAACTTCAATTAGAAGGCTCTAGGAGGTAAGAGCAGCTGAAGGTCAGGACTCAATTGGTCCCACCAACACTCATCCACCTTATTTTATAGAAAGATTAAAACCCGAAAAGGTGGTTTCTCTAGGATAGGTATACTTTCTGAAGCCAAGACCCATGTTAATCTTTATCTTCATAATAAAGCACAAACCCAGTGGTTTAGAGCAACTCATAAGACTTAAGATTAACCTGCATGTTGTAAAGTACAAAGAAGGTAGCCGCAGGCCACTTGCTCCACGGGAGTCATCTTATTTTCCACTGGGCAGAGGTTCTTTCGTGTCCCAAACATGGAAGTGCTAAATTGTCCCTCCCTTAGCCAATGCCTCCTAGTTATTGATGGCACTGTTGGGGAAAGAAATCAGTGCTTTTTATCCTCAAGGTAACAGTCACAATTTAGGGAGGGGGGTCTTATGTTCTACAGCTTATTTTTAGTAAAAAGAAAATTAAAAAGATGAATTGGCGTTCCCATTCTTAAAAACAATTTAGAAATTACTGTAAAATGAGGCTGACAATTATGAACAGTGGGTTATCTGCAGCACTTTATTAGATTGTGCTGGATGTGGTATTTCTTTACAGAGAAAGAAAGAAAAGCGTAGGTTTTCTTGGCTAATTGCCTCTGAAGTTTTTTTTTTCTATTTTGCCACCCATAAGCGGGGATTAATATTGGTGAGAATACATGAATGTTATTTGTTCTCTATTGTTGTTGGAAAGTAGTCTAGTTATTATGAAATGGGTTTTAAAGTTTCATATTTAAATTTTCCTGAGATGTCATCTTCATTTGTCTAGAAAACATATTTAGTATTGGTCTACATATGAATTGTGAAGTAGGTTTTTCTTTTCTTTCGACATCACAGAGTTCAGTATTCAGAGCTCTTTCCAAAAAACCAACCTGTACAAAAAGCTCACTCTTAATTGTGTTCTTGGGGAAAATGTTATGTTCAAAATCCCCTTTTCCCCATTTCTCTCCTTTCTCTGTGTCTTTTACACTTTTTTTCCAATTATGTATTTGTTCTATACGTGTGTGAGGGGTAAATTCAGGTGAGCCCATGTGTACACTCACTCGTATATCTGTTTCTCTATGTGTACAACTCCACCTTTGTAAGTGTGGGGTGCACGCGTGTCTCAGGATGCAAGTGGAGGTCAAAGGACAACTTACAGGAGTCAGTTCTGCGTGTCTACCATCTAGGGTCTTGTTATAAAACACAGCTCTTCTGGCTTGATAGCAGCACCTTCACCTTGATAGCAGCATCTCCCTGGCCCTCAAACCTTTTCTTGTTGCTCTCCCACGTGAAGACCTTTGAGTTGTTTTGGGGTCCTCACTACAGATTATAGACTCAGTAGAAAAATACATAAGGCATTTTTCTCTGCTCCCCTCCCTGCCTCCATCCTCCCCCTTCAGTCCTCCTCCAAGGTCCCCATGCTCCCAATTTACTCAGGAGATCTTGTTTTTTTCTACTTTCTACTTCCCATGTAGATTAGATCTATGTAAGTCTCTCTTAGGGTCCTCGTTGTTGTCTAAGTTCTCTGGGATTGTGGTTTGTAGGCTGGCTTTTTTTGCTTTATGTTTAAAAAACACCTATGAGTGAGAACATGTGATAATTGTCCTTCTGTGTCTGGGTCACCTCACTCAAAATAATGTTTTCTAGCTCCATCCATTTGCCTGCAAAATTCAAGATGTCATTTTTTCTGCTATGTAGTACTCCATTGTGTAAATGTACCACATTTTCCTTATCCATTATTTGGTCGAGGGGCATTTAGGTTGTTTCCAGGTTCTGGCTATGACAAACAATGCTGCTATGAACAGAGTTGAGCACATGTCCTTGTGGCACGATTGAGCATCCTTTGGATATATACCCAAAAGTGGTATTACTGGGTCTCGGGGAAGGTTGTTTCCTAATTTTTTGAGAAATCGCCAGACTGACATCCAAAGGGGTTGTACCAGCTTGCATTCCCACCAGCAATGCAGAAGTGTTCCCTTTACCCTACAACCTCTCCTGCATAAGTTGTCATCAGTGTTTTTGATCCTGGCCATTCTTACAGGTGTAAGATGAATCTCAGAGTTGTTTTGATTTGCATTTCTCTGATGACTAAGGATGTTGAACATTTCCTTAAGTGTCTTTCAGCCATTTTAGATTCCTCTTTTGAGAGTTCTCTGTTTAGGTCTGTCTCCATTTTTTTTTTTTATTGGATTACTTGTTCTTTCGATGACCAATTTCTTGAGTTCTTTGTATATTTTGGAGATCAGACTTCCATCTGATGTTGGGTTGGTAAAAATCTTTTCCCATTCTGTAGGCTGTCGTTTTGTCTTGTTGGCCACGTACTTTGTTTTACAGAAGCTGTATTTTTAAATGTCATGAACGTCCGTGCCTTGCTCAGTACACAGAACTACAGGACTGCATAGTATTTCACAAGTAGTGAGAAAAAAAGAGAGAGTTAACGTGGATGTGCCCGTGCCGAAGAATCACTCTGTCACAGCAATCCTCTTTCTTTATTCAGAAGAACAGGATCAAAAACACCACTTTATCAGCACAAGTACTCGGTTTGTTTTCCTACCCCAACGCATCCCGTGTGTGTGTAAGGGGGGGTGCACCCCCGTGTGTGTTTTTAAAAGTTTAGTAACTTGTATGTGGTCCATTCACATATAAATAACCACTAGAAAAACTGACTCAGAACCGACAGATGTGGCAATTCAAATTCTAAACAATGCCTCATGGGTTGGAAGACGAAAATGTTCCTTAAATTCTCAACCTCTGTGGCAGTGGTGGGGATCCAGCAGACAGACCTGCTCCTGAGTTGTTTTCCAGCTCCTTTCTCCTCAGTGGGCTGAAGAAAAACTTACAAGGATGCTCGGAGTCATAGCACAACTACACCTAGCTCTCACTCATGGATCCTTCACAATTGTATTCTCGAATGATCTAAAATGTCTAGTAGATCTATTTTAGGGTTAAAAAGCATCAGAGCTGACACCGATTTGCTAGAAAGAATCACTGCCTCCAGTGATCTCCCAGCACGGCTTTGCTCGCTGGCCTATCTGCGCAGAGTCAATTGAATATGTTATATAAATGATGAGGATGATTATGTTGATGATAGTGGTCTGGCCTGCTTTCGCAATATTAAGTTTTAATGTTTTCTGTGCTTGAATATAGAAAAGTTTCTCAATGATTGATTAGAGCTGCTCGCTGGCGACTTCGGAACATTACTTTAAAAAACCCTGTGTTGACAAAATAATTTATTACTAAAACTCTGGAGATTACTTCGGAAACACAATCAGTACCATGTGATTTTGAGAGCTGAAGTCAGTGGAGTTAGTGAAGTGAAGAGGGGGAGTTAAGGCAATTGTCTTAATGTTTAAAGTCTGTTCCTGTCCAGGAGCCAGAAAGGCTATGTAACCAAGAGCCGTGGTAAAATATTTGAAATTCCCGGCAGTTTTCCTTTCATTTCTGCTACAATACCTGAGAAGCAGGGCTTCTACGAAGGGAAGAAAATGATTTCCCCTCACTTTCTTAGTACAGATTGAAACAATTTATTTCAAATAACTGGAAAGATAACATGAAAAATCTATCTGTTTATATAAATGATTAAACACGATTATTATAATAATAGAGAAAAGGAAACTAAATCAATCAAGAGACTTTCCTTCAAAATAGGTTCTCATATTTTTTTTCTGGGAATTTGAATTACCTGGGTAATTATTACTGAATTCTACTGTTTGGCCTAAATAGGCAAAGCCCATTTCCAACAGTAAATTCAGTTAATGTAGCAGATGGCACAGGGCTACCAGGCCCATCAAGTTATTGTTTTCTTGTATCAATAATAATAGAGTAATTTCATCATGTTTCATGTTGTTTTTAGTTCCAGGTACTCAGCAAATATTTATCATTGCAGCTTTCCTACCAAAGTGAAAAAAAATTTTAATAAACAAGATATAACCAAAAAAAATGAGATTAATTTATTTGAAAGTATCCGTGTAGTCACGCCGAGGAATTAAAACTATTACATGTTTATATTAATTATAAAGACTGTATTATAAAAAGATTAATTATAAAAATTTAAAGAAAGGTAGCGCTGTTTTATTGTTCACTCTCTGTGGAACAGAAGGATTTATTCGAAGGGTTTCAGTGGGCGAGGAGGAGGGCAAAAGAGGGCCATGGAGGGTTGCCAAAATAACCAAAGTTCACTCTATAGGTGTGTGAAGTTGTTGAACGAAAAGTAGGCATAACCGGGAAACTTCCCTAAGGTTGTCCTTTCAAGAGTGTCGATGTGGCAAACAGGCATTTTCTCAATCCACGCGCCTGCCTTTCTCATTCCTTCAATCTATCACCTCAAACCATGGCTTCTCACCAGCTAAAAAACTGAAAATGAAGGAATAAATAAAATGTTCTTTCTCATCCTTCCATCTGGGTTGCTCGTGAGCTACCTCGGGAAGCTTGAGGATCACGGTCCAGACGTTTGTTTCCATAAAGGATGGTGCTGTGGAGCTGAAACCACGCTAGGAGACAGCAAGGTGTCTCTGGACCGGTAGCACCCGGGGCTGCATCCTTGGGGAAGACATGCGCAGCCGCAGTTCTCCGCCTCCTTGCGGTGGCCCCGGGCGCACTCTGGTCCGCCTCCGGGGGCCCGCAGAACGCGGGCGCAGCGCCATCCCGGGTGCATTCTTTCCTTACCGGGCGTCTTTCCCGGGCTTGGGTCTGTGCTGTGTCCGCCCAGAGAGAGCAATGCAACGGAACCCAGAGAGTAGAAGGGGCCCCGGGAGCACCAGTGGGCACCCGGACCTGAAGAATCTCTCTCTGCTGCGGTTACTCCACTAGAGAGGGGCACAGCAAATACACTGCTGGCCCCTTTTTCCCAGAGTCCCTCCTACAATAATTCCAAGGATTAAAAAAAAAGACACCGGAGGAAAGGGCTTCATGTTGAAGGTGGTCAAGCCCATCTGTCTTCGTGTAGTCTTTGTTCCTTAAAGTAAAACCCTCGTCCACCGTACCCAGCACGCTTCGGCTCCGAGACCACAGGGTCCCCCTCCATCTGCAACGCATTGGGAGCTTTGGCACTATGCGCACAAACCCAAACAGAAGTAAGTATTAAGGACAGTTGGATGTGTAACTCTGCCAAGGCTGATTAGCTATTTTGGCTCAGCGCTTGCTCAGTAGTAAAAGAAATAGAAGGCATCTCGGTTTGGCAAGGTCACTGTAAAGTCCTTAATCTGCCGCTAGAGGCTGCTCTGAAGTCTTCATACGTGAGGGCTAAAGTAGCGAGAGACCTTCCCACCCCCGCAATCGAGAACTGGCAACGTCTGGAGGTGGTCCTGGTTTGCAATTCATATTGCAATGTTTCATCCCCACGGAGAGCCTTTTGTTTTTCCTTTCTTTCTTCCCGTCCTCTCCCTCCCTCCCTCCCTCCCTCCCTCCCTCCCTCCCTCCCTCCCTCCCTCCCTCCCTCCTTTTCTGTCTTTTCTTTGCTTCATACCAGTGTTTGATTTTTGTGGGCATCCAAGTAGAAGATAAAAACAATTCTTACTTTTGCTTTAATGCGTTTGTATTTCAAAGTAGTGTAGTATAATACCTGGAATGCTTGCGGCCTCTACAACTAATTATTTTTAATTTTGTTCTTAGAAAGAAACCTTTTGCATAAAAGGCAGAGTTCATGGCCAAAATGCACTGTGTCTGCTGCTGTTCTTACAGCCCACTACAGTGGGTTAAATGGTCATTCTCTTTTCCTCAGTCCCGTTTGAACAATATAAGGGATACTCAGAAAGGACTTCCAGAGAGGCATGATATAATTAGATCTCAAATAAGCAAACACTGGATGGCTCAAGGTGAAGATTTATGAACAGTTCCAGTAGCTGATGGAGGCTTCCTCTTCTTATTAGAAGCATATTGCGTTCAGTTCTGACACGTGAGAACTACCCCTCTGTGTCAGATGGCAAACTACTAATTTAACATCCATGAGTCTCACATGTGCACAATACATTAGTATGCAGGATGTGTTGTTTTACTTCGGTTATTTTAGAGCTTTTTGGGGGGGGGGAACTTATTTATTTTACGTGTATGAATGTTTGCCTGCATATGTCTTGTGTACCTAGTGCCTGCAGAGGTCAGAAGGGGGCATCAGATTTCATGGAACTGTTGTGAGGTGTCACGTGTGTGCTGGGAACCAAATTCAGGTCCTATGCAAGATGGCTCTTAACTACTGAGCATCTCAGCAGCCCTGTTCTCAATGTTTTCTGTGCCAGTATTTAACATTTTTATAAATGTTAATGTCTGATGAAGCAGATATTATAGTCTGTTTTTTTTAAAAAAAAATTGTGTGTATGTGCATGTAGGGTGGCAGGCAGGATGTGCAGAACCCTAAAGAATGTATAGTTTAGCTAGGCATGATGGGGCACATCTTTAATCCTGGCACATGGGAAACAGAGGCAGGTGGATCTCTGTGAGCCTAGTCTGGTCTACATAGCAAGTTCCAGGACAACCCAAGGCTATAGAGAGAAAGTTCCAAGACAAAAAAACTACAGAGTTTCATGGATCACTCCCAGTCTCCTTAGTGTCCCGACCTTCTGGGCTTGGGTCCTGGAACACTGACCCAATGATGAGGGAATGAAGAAAGGACAGAAACATAGATCCCGGTACAATAAAGCTGGCATCAGGTGGCATTTTCTACATGCTACCACTGCAACATGGAACTTCAGTGTGTTTATTATGTACAGCGTAGGGGAAGGGGTGAGGTAGTATTTGTAGGAGAGCTCTGTAGGCAGCAGTTTTAGGCTGTAAACATTTGGGAGGAGGTGCGTATCTCTGCTTACATGTGTCTGTGTGTGCACAGGGCCTGGAAGAGGGCACTGGGTGGACTTTTCTATTTCTCTGCTTATTCCTTTGAGGAGGGTCTCTCCCTAAAATCTGAGGCTCATGTTTTCTTGGTTAGCTTAGAGGCCAGCAAGTCACAGCAATGCTCCTGTCTCGACTCCCTCCGAGCTGGGGTTATTGGCATGGATGGGATGCCCTGCTTGTAACGTGGGTGCTTGGATCTGAACTCCCGTCCTCATGGCTTCACAGCAAGTGCTGTTGACCAATGAGCTGTCTCTCCAGATCCAGGAGCCTCCATTTTTAAGGACACGGTTGAAATTAGGAATTACCTCATTACTTAAACTTGGGGAGGAAAAAAAACGAAAGAAGGATTTCTTCCAGAGTAGCTCCTAGATACTCATAACATTTTCATCAATATTCTAGAGAACTTGAACAAAAATCCCAATTTACTGTCTCTAAAGTCTGCCTGAATATCAGCCCAGTGTTGAGCCTTCTTTGTGGCTAGCTTCACCCTTGCACTCATATTTTATAATTTCCCTTTCCTCTTAGCATCAGGCTCGTAAAAGACTGGAAGTTGACAAAACAAGTGTTGCCATTTTGATGTGAAGAGTTTTCCCCCAAAGGCCCAGGGGTAAATGCTTGACAACCAGATAGTAAACAATGGGAATTCCTGAGGGCTCTATCTTCCTCAGTGGATTCATTCATTAATTGATTCTTTATTTGATTGCTTTATTGGGAGATGAGGCCTAGATAGAGGAAGTTGATCACACTGGGGAAGACCTTTGAAGAATATCTTGTCCCTCACCCCCCCACCTCCTGTCCACTAAGAGGTAAGTCACTTAGCCACAGGTTATGCACATATTCTATCTCAACATGGACGAAACCACGGCCTGAAACCATAAGTCAAAATAAATATTTTCTCATTTTGAGTTCTTCCTTTCGGGTATTTTGTCGTAGCCACAAAAGTCTGGCTAGCACAGAAAACTTGTACCATAAAGCGGGAATGCTGCTGTGGTCACAAGATCATCAAGGGTTCAAAGTCTTTGCTACCGGTGGGTGGGGGAATTTGGAAAAGTTTGGAGATGCGGACTTGCAGAACCCTAGGATTCTCTAAGTAGAGCTCAGAAGATAGTTTTGATCCTTTTTCAGAAGACCAGAATGCCAATACGAATGGAGACAGTAAAGACGGTCCTCACGAAGTTTTGATGAGCACAAAGACTCCATTGAGAGTTAGGTTAGAAGCCAGGCATGTTGTGTTATATCAAAGAATTTGTCTACATTGTTTTGATGCTCTAAGACTGAGCTTAAAGATATTTTCAACAGCTGGGTGGGATGGTACATTCCTTTAATCCCAGCACTTGAAAGGCAGAGGCAGTGACCCCCACCAGTTGCAACACTTGTGGGGAGCAAGCCCTGCACCTCACCAGGGCAGCACAATAGCAGCTAGCAGCCAACCCTGTTAGCAGAGTTGTAGGTGAGCCAGCCCTGGGGCTG
Source organism: Chionomys nivalis (assembly GCF_950005125.1). NCBI lineage: Eukaryota > Metazoa > Chordata > Mammalia > Rodentia > Cricetidae > Chionomys > Chionomys nivalis. Next base: position 39,485,277 of record NC_080103.1, read on the forward strand.
TGAGAGCACGGGAGAGCTGTCCCCACTACTCATCTGTCATGTGAGTGGGGGGAGAGATGCCCTCCATACCCCTCATCCTTTAACACCCCCTTCTCCACTCTGCAACAGGAGAGAGAGAGAGAGAGAGAGAGAGAGAGAGAGAGAGAGAGCAGATCTTCCCCTTTACCCTTTACCAGCTGCAGCACTCAGGAAAGTCAGCCCTCCCTGCTCCTCACCTAGGCAACATAGCCCAGCTGACTCTGTTGTTGGAGGTGTGAGTGACCCAGCTGTGAGAAGGGGAGGTGTCCCCATTACTCACCTGACATGTGGTAGCATGGCCAGAGGAGAGACATCTCCCCCACCCACCCATCAACACCTGGGACAGATGGAGGAGCTGGCTCTGGGGTCCTGGGGACGGAAGGCTGTCCTTGCCCCCCACCAGCTGGGGTGCTCAGGACAGTGAGTGGCCCCTGTACCCTGCCTCAGCAACACAGCAGAGCTGGCTGGTCGTAATGGTGTAGGTGTGGGAAAGCAAACACTGAGGGCTTGAAGGCAAGGGAACTGGCCCTACCCTCATTGCTGCAAGGGGTAAATTAGCAGGAGCGGGGGAAGGGGAAGTTGGGAGGAGTGGGGGCACTGATGGAGAGCTCACCCTGGTGGTAAGGACAGCGGAGAACTGGCAGACTGACCAACCGTGCAGCTGCTGCGATCCAGAACAAGGTTACAACTTGGCCCTCCCCAACATCCACCCCATCTATGATCTGCTAGAGAATGCGAAGGTGCCTGACTCACAGACCTAAAGCTTCATGATCTCAACAGTCTAGGGCGACAACAGGACATCAAAGAGGAGTCCCAGTGAGGGCCCAGCATCTATAATGTAGTAGAAACCAGAAGCCTTGAGCCAGACCAATGACACGTGCAAGTAAAGATATATGGACAAAGGGGCTATCTGTGTGACTCACTGAGTCACACTGAAGCTTCTATGATGAGATTTTTAATTTTTTTCTCTTAAACTTTTTTTTGGGGGGGGGTTGCTGGGTAGAGGGCAGATGTGAAGGGACAAGGGAATGAATGGGATCAAAATGCATGATGTGAAAGGCACACAGAATAAAATTTTTAAAAAGTAAACTTTAAAAAAAAGGAAAAGAAAAGGCAAAACTCTGTGACTTCGTGACCAGTCTAGTTTACATAATAAACTCCAGGACTGCCAGGGCTACATAGAGAGACCCTGTCTCAAAGAAAGAAAGAAATGGGAGAGAGGAGGAGGGCACTATCACTTGATTCATCTCTGGAAGATATTTTGAGGAAGTCCAACATTCAAGCTGTGGCATGAGAATAGTTGCTCTTATCCAGCTTCAAGATGAGAATTAGGAGTGCAAATCAGAGCAGAAAAGCTTGAAATCCTTGGTGTTTCACCAGAAAATCTGGAGTAAAGGAGGAGCGAAAGAAGACATAGTTTCTAATGATATCATCACAAACAACAGCAAAAACCCAGGTCTTTTGCAAAGAGACAGTAGAAAAGTTGCTTTGAAGGCATTTCTAAAACTGGCCAGCCCCGACCCATTTTTCAGCTCAAGGGTATTAAGGAGTAAAGTGCCTGAAAGACTTTCCCTTGAGAACAGCGCGTCTCTTGTGTTCTCCACTTGAATAGTCTCACCTGAGAAGTTGTTTCTTCGGGACTCATTTCACCACGTACAGCTGTTTGGGCATTCAGAGGTTACTAAAGCTACGATCTATATGAATCTACTTAATGCTGAGCTGATGATAGATCTTGTCATTGTTTGTGTGATACTGACTTTGTTGCTATGAAGAACTCAAGAGTTGTGGGGTCATGGAGGCTTCCACCTAGTTTTCAAAGGAAGGCCCAGGAGGCCAGGTAATGTGTGTCAAGGTGAAGATTCCTTTAGGTAGCCCCAAAGACATAGAAAGTGATTAGAATAAAGACAGAGATGTAATGGAGACCCCAGGGAGATAGAAACGCCGGGGGTGTGGACTATCTGCTGAGGCAAGCAAAGCCAGGAAGGAGAGTAGCTTAAGAGAAAACCTGTTGTGGTAGAAGGGTCAAGCCCGTTGGAACACTCGCCATGCTATCTTGTGTGTACCCCAGGTGCTAGACAATGATTTAATGTTTGTCCTTCAGGTTTTAGCCTTGCTTTGATCTCATCTTTCTTTCCTATAACCCAGTTGCTCCCTTTTAGATGAGAACATTTTCTCTGTGACATTGTACTTCTGGCATATATAAATTGTTTAATTTCCCAGAGACTCGCGGCTTAAAATTTGACTTGAGTCTTGGAAAAGATCTTGTACTTGGACATTCAAGCAATGTCAGAATTGTTTAGGGTTGGGACTCTTGGAGAAAGAATAAAGACATTTCTGCATTGAGATAGACATGGACCTCTGAGAGGAATTTTATGATTTGGATATGAAATGTTTCCCCCAAAGGCCCAAGTGCTCCAGGCTTGCATGTCAGCTGATAGGATTTGAGCAAGCATTTGGACCACATAGGCACCGCCTTCATCAGCGTCTATCACAGAGATCTTCTTTATTATATATAATCAGCTAAGAAATTCTGCCTTGCCATGTTTGGGGCCAGAAGCAATGGGGCCAAGTGATTGTGGACTGAGACCTATGAAACCATGAGCCAAAAGAAATCTTTCTTACTGTTACATTATTTCCCTCAGCAATGTGACAAAATTACTTTTGTCACACCATTGAATCTTTGACCAATATAGAAGGTGTAAACCAAACAAGTCAAATGGCATGTGTGAAGCCAAAGCATACACATAAGATCTTATTATATTAAGTTGTGCACCTTAATACCCCTAAATAAAACACCTCTTCTCTCTAATACCAAACACACACACACAAAGGAAGTTTCCATGTAAAACTCTTAGCTTGGAAATCAAAATTAAGATGTAGGATATATTTTAAGGTAAAGTAACTTGAAGCATGAATTTAGGGTAAGCTCAAAGAGTTGATTCTGGCTGAATGGTAAGTCTCAACCATATAAACAAGGCTAACTATTCTAAATGTTGTAGGTCTTCTGCTTTAATTTCGTGAGTGCATGTTTGATTCTAAAGTTGAAGCCAAATTTTGATATTTTATGTGCAATTATTGACTAATCTTGGTTGGATTTAGAGCATAGTTTATCATCTGCATTTAAAAGAAAGACCAAAATCACAGCCTTTTCTTTACCCCCCCCAATTATGGCCCTGTTAGTCTATTTGATGCTTTGTCTAAACTTTTATGACTTCCTTCTCAATAAGCCTCAAGTTTAGATGTTTTGAAAAGTTAAAACATCATTTCTCATTAGATTGCAAGTAAATATTTTACAAAAGCATACATTTATTTTATCCTTTATTGATATTTAGATCCGGACCTTTAATTCCTTGGGTGAGAATCAGTCATGCTGACTGCTCAGGCATAATCGTTGTTACAATTTTAACACATGATCCTCCGATTAAAGTACATATTCAATTGATCTAAAAGTGTCAGTTGCAAAGATGTATTGATGAAAGTTATAGATTACATATTACTTTATCAAGAGCTGTTTCATTTCTCTCTTCCAAGGGGAAATGGCCAAGAAGAAAGCTTAAACATGTTTTGTAAAGCTTTTTAAAAAATTGGAGTCCTCCACTGTGTCCTGTAATTTGGGGGACTTTACTAATTGTTCTATGCATTAGAGCAAATGGATGCAGAATGATTTCTGTGGGACACCCTTACCTTGGCACAACTCTTAGACTGATTTCTATCTTGACAGGTGCTTTTGAGCTTTCATAAGTATTTGCCAGCATGGTCTCTAGTTCATCCAGTTATTAAGTAACAAGGAAGAATATCTGTATTCAAAGTCATTCTGGTTTGATAAAACTTACAAGACTGCCATTAAAATAATATTGGAGTCGGAGTTTTCTGAAGCATATACTTCATTCATTTTAATATTCTGAGTTTGGCTTTATATTAGCCAGTTGTCAGTTAACACTCCACTCGTACATTATAACCTGGACTTTCTGCACAATTGTCTCAACAATTCACGACTGACGTTAGATGGCTTACCTCAGCAAATACAGTTTTAGCGGATCACTGAGATCAAAGCCCTCGTAGAATGGGCTCAATGAGATCTCAGGTGAGTGTCAACAACCCATTAGAGAAATTTTGTGGGAAAGATACATCAAGACCTGGTAAAGATGCCATGAAAACTTTGTTGTTTTGTTCTCCCTTTTGGAAGAACAATGGTACATTTCCCTACTGATAGAGAGAGAAGAAGAAAATCAAATACTGATGACAGAAGAGAAAGAATGCCTTGTGGATTGGAATGATGATAGAGCCCAGCCCACAGGTAGAAAGCATTGCCCATGCACTTAAGCAGGCACTGACCTGTCGCTGGTGTAGTATTTTGTCCCTGACTGCTACTGACCTCCCCCTTCAGTGACTTTGCTTTTGATATAGTAAAGGATGTGGTCAAGTGAGGAAAAATGAAAGAGGCCACTCCGGTTGAGGGGCCACTGTTAGATGACACATGCTTGGAAAACAAGAGCCATAACTATTTCCAAAAAATCTATGTTGAACACATCTTTACCCCTGGACTTTGTGCCAGCTAAGAGCTGTAGAAGACCATGTTTGTGAACTTGGATGGTTATGTACATTCCAGAAGTGTGTGGATTCGGGGATATACAATTCGGCTTTGCAACTGACAGTCCTTCTCTTTCTCACCGAAAAGAGATTTAGAAAAAAAAATTGGTACCTGTCATGGAAATAAAAATTCTCCCTGGGCATTTCAAAATACTTGATTTAATACGACACATGGTTAAATGGATCAGCCAGTCCTTCAGGCTATGTGCTGTCTTGCTTCATTGTGTTTCTTGGTCCTTCCTGTGCTCTGTTTACTAGTTTGGGGGAGGGAAGTTCTTTCATTTGTTTTTCCATGGAATTTCAGTGATTGATAGACTGTGCTTTAATGATAACAAAATAGCATTGTGCTCAGCTACCAGCACACCATCTGTTATGGTGGGAACCTTAAAATGTCCCCCACAAACTCATGTGTTGAAAGTTTGTTTCCCTACTTTTGGGAGGTGGTGGGAGCTTCCAGAGGTGGAACCCAGTTGTAGGACGCAACTCATTGGGACCTACCCTTAAAGTGGATCTTGGGATTCTGGCTATCTTCCCTGACCTCAACTGCCCTGTCCACAAGGAGGTAAGTAGCCATCTCTACCAAGTCTTTCTGCCTTGTTATTCTGCCTTACCACAGGCCCCAAAACAACCTGGCCGGATAACCAGGCACAGGAAGCTGAGACAAATCTCCTTTAAGTAGATTTTTTTCAACTATGCTGTCAAGCAGTGGAAAACAGACCAACAAACTATTTCACTTGGTTTTAAAATAGAGAGAAAAACAAATGACTGTGTTTTCCCTGACAGGAAATAAATTATTGGAAAACAAATGAAATGAGTCATCGTATCTACACATAAATATATGCTGATAATTATAACAATACTTTCAGCTTTTTTCCACTCTCTATCTTCCCTGCCTCTGCTATTTTTCCTCCCGTTCATGCTTATTGGGCCTTTCTTTTAGCCTTCAGGATTTCTTTAACATAGCACTTGTCATATAAATATATATGCACATATATGTGATATATATAGACAGGTGCTTTGGAGGGTCTTTTTTCACTAAAATTGAACAAATAACTCAATGTACTAAATGAGCTTTAATGTAGAGATTTATAGGCCTATATTCTAAAGCTCCTTAGAATTGAAGCAGAGTCTTTGGGGGTCACCCTAGTCCACCAGTCTACACTAGACAGCCTTTATGGGTGAAGAGCAATGAGTAGCAAAACAAGCACTAGGTTAATGGAAACACAAAGCAAAATAAAATTCTGTGATTCTAATTTGTATCTTTCAGGGTTGGCTACTCTAGGTTTCCCATTTAACAGAGGGAATGAAGAACTTATCTGCCATTTAAGGGGCTTGAGTAGAGAAGAGATGAGTGCTAGGCTCCTTGTTTTAAGAAGTCACAACCATGTCTTTCTAATCCAGAAATAAATGAGATCATCCAGGAGTGAGTGAGTTAGGTGTCATGCTACTAATGCTTTGAACCACGGAGGTGTTAAGTGGGGTGGAGAAAATTAAACTGGTGGGGTGGGGGTAGGGGAGAAGTGGGGGGTGGGAGGACTGGGACTGGGAGTGGGGGGTGGGAGTGGGGGAGAAGTGGGGGTGAGAGGACTGGGGGCAAGGGTGGGGGAGAAGGTGGGTTGAGGGGACTGGGGGTGGAGGTGGAGGAGAAGTAAAAGGTTAAAGGGACCGGGAGGAGGGTAGGGGTGAGGGAGAGGGGGGTTTGAGCAGACTGGGGCTGCGAGTGGGGGTGGGAGTAGGGAAGAAGTGGGGGGTTAAGGGGACTATGGGTGGGTGAGAAGTCAGAGTTGATGGAACTGGGGCTGGGAGTGGGGGTGACAGTGGGGGAGGAGGGAGGTTGAAGGGACTAGGGGTGGGGGTAGGGAGAAGTGTGGGGGAGGGAGGGGACTGCGGGTTGAGCGGAGTGGAGGTGAGGGTGGAAGGGTCAGAGTTCAGAGACTACCAACTTGTGTTTTTCCTTGACACCCCTATCTCTCCACTGCCATGAAAAGGGCGACCCCTTTGATTACTATCTTCCAAACTCCATGCAGGTACACATCAGCTGTGGGTCTTGAGCTGTATGAAGACTAGGAAGTACAAGCCCAGCATCTCATCCCAGCCGTGCAGAGCAGGATAGGGTATTGCAGTGTTTGAAGGGTGACCCTGTGCGAGTGAACGCTATCTAACCAATCTTGAGAGCATATCGCCACGAGGGCATAAATGTTTTACATTTATCTGTGGCACTTTAATATTTAAAGATGTTCCAAAGAAGTCTCAGGACAAAACACGGGTTCTGAAGTCCATCCGCATCTATTCCACCCTGCTCTTCTCGTCCTGCCCCCCCCCCCCCGCTATGCCATCTTCCCATTTCTTCTAAAGCCACTTGAGGATCGCAGGCAGCTATCAGCATGGCACTGGAGTATGGGCTTGGAGTATGTTGTGTAAATAAAGTGAGAGCCAACAGTTTTTATTGTACACATGTGCCCCCAATTGTCATCAACCTAATCTTGAATTTTTTTAAAGGGCCAGAGTTTCTTTTCTTTTAAATTTATTCTGTATACAAAATTCTGTCTACATGTATGCCTACAGGCCAGAAGAAGGCACGAGACCTCATTACAGATGGTTGTGAGTCACCATGTGGTTGCTGGGAATTGAACTCAGAACCTTTGGAAGAGCAGGCAATACTCTTAACCGCTGAGCCATCTTTCCAGCCCCACCAATCTTGAATTTTCCAAGTAAACTTGGACTTTTTCTAAATGGAACAGATGGGAAGAAAGAAATTCGGTCTGTTCTGCCTCTTGGACTGCCATTGTGAGCTATTGGGCATCAAGGGCCACAGTCAATAGACCCCAGCCACCAGCTTCTATGAAACTGATGCCTTTCTTTCAGTCACGCACATAAATTAAAATTTTTATCTTTTAATTTAGTATGTGTATGTGTACGCATGCTCATGGGCACACACACACACACACACACACACACGCCACAGCACATGTCTGAAGGTCAGAGCATAAGCTGCAGGCATCAATTCTTTTCCTTTACCCCGTGGAGCCTGCGGATGGAAGCAGGGTGGCAGGCGGAGCCATCTCATTGGCCTACATGTAGAGATGTTATCAGTGGTGTTCTGTACGGGTTTGGATTTAAAGGTGTCTAGGTAAAATTTCCGTATAAGAAGACATGCTCTTATACATGCATCTGTGCTGGAGACAATCTCAAGTTTCTCCGTTTTCACACTTTTGTTGCTCGAGAGGGCAAAGCTAGATTTTAAGCCCTTTTGCTTTGGTAGAATAATCGGCCTTCTCTCCTTCCTGAACAGCTTCCAACTACTTTCCTTTCTCCCTATCAAATCCACAGAGCACAGTTAAGCTCCCCATTCCCGCTAATTTCATAGCGCATTTGACAGAGCTTTGTATGCATCAAGAGAGACGAAAGAGCATCATGCGTGACCAAGGCCAGGTTCTCGATGCATACTTATAATGTGCTAAACTATTTGGGGAATGCTGCCATTATGTACACTTCAGAGCAAGGGGACACTGGGAAGCAATTTTTTTTCAAGGCAATAATTTAACTTTATTTTTTTTAAAAAAGAATACAGCATCGTCTGATTGATTTAGTAAGAGCAAAGGCAATAGTCAATCATTTCTTTGGCTTGTTCATTCAATCCTTGAACAAAAATTAAGCCAAGGTTACTTTGGTAGGATTTAAGGCAGTGAGACATATGTGAATAAAATGATATTAGGTCTATGTAATTCTGAATAATAAAATAAAGATTAAGATGGCAATATGTCCCGCAAGTACTGGTATTTAAACTTTAAAAATCAATCAAGAGAGAAGATTAAGTGGTGTTTCTTTGGTACTAAAAATGTAAAGCTAGGACCAAATTGTTCTATTTTCACAGATTTAAGATACAAGGAATGATATTTAAAGACATTAATGTGACTATTAAACCCTTCAGTTTGTAAAGACATCCCTGTGAAGTACACTTAGGAGAAATCCCTGAGTATATGAAACACTCTATTAGTATCTTCCTTCAAAAAACAAAGAGGAATAATTTAACAGCTTTGCGAGACATAAACACAGTTCTTAGCATAAGCAGAACCCGTTTCCAAGGCTCCCTCTGCAGTCTGTAGACCAGGCCACCTCGGGCTCCACGGCACGCTGATTCACAAGATGAAGTACCTTAGCCGTCCTTCGGCAGGCTGTTAAACCAGTCGCTTATGGACTGTTTGTTTTCTTTTACCCACTCAATATTGTTTTTCACCGTCTCCAGCACTTGCTCTCTAGGCTGTGCTCCAGCTCCAGCATTTGGGTATTTTGCAAAGAAGCTCTGCATCTAGAAGAGAGAAGGAAATTATCAGGAGACCCAGCTGAAGGCCGCATCTTCAGGAATTCCATTTGGAAACTGGCTTTGTTGCTTCCTATGGGAAATTTGTTGCAGTGGCAGCTCCCGGTATAGCACTCAGAATGAGCTTGCCAGACACGTGAGCATTCGCTTCTCTTGGCTTTGGGCCCTGAGAGCCTGTTTAACCACAAGAGGCTAAGATAGGGAAGGAGGGCATCATGCCGTGGTTACCATGTCCACTTCTGGGGATTTCTCTGTTGTCCGTGCCTTTCCCAAAGTGTCCCATGGACAATGTGGCCTGTGGCATGATGGATTTTTCTCCAGGGGGCTGGAGAATTTCCTATACTTTCAGTTCATTTCTTAAATGAATGTAGGGAAAGTCTATCTTCACCATAGTTCTATATTCTTGCCTACTCTCCAAGCTCTGTCCCCCAAAAACTGAACTAGAGTATTATCTGCCATTTTCAAAACTAAGAATTATTTTGTTTCTTACCATATGCACGAATCTAAACAGCTCATCTAATGCACAGACATGGAGACTTCAGGACATCTCTTTTTGTCCTGCGTTAGTGGACATACTTTTTTCTTCACTGAGATTTCAGCAATTTAGGATTTCTTTCAAAATTCCCAAACTATCAATGCTGAGTGGACTCAAATCTTAACCAACTTATCCCAGAGTCACCAGCAGCTACCTGAATAGGAAGACCCACTCCACGTCCTTCTGTCACCCTGTCCCAGCTGTCCCAGCCTGTCCCAGCCTGTCCCAGCCTGTCCCAGCCTGTCCCAGCCTGTCCCAGCCTTCCCCAGCCTGTCCCAGCCTTCCCCAGCCTGTCCCAGCCTGTCCCAGCCTTCCCCAGCCTACCCCAGCCTTCCCAGGCCTTCCATTTCTCATGTTTTTTGTTTGTTTGTTTGTTTGTTTTGTTTTGTTTTCCTGCCTATTTGTTTTTTGGTTTTTTTGAAACAGGGTTTCTCTGTAGCTTCGGAGCCTGTCCTGGAACTCGCTCTGTACACCAGGCTGGCCTCGAACTCACAGAGATCTGTCTGCCTCTGCCTCCTGAGCACTGGGATTAAAGGTGTGCACCACCACTGCTCGGCTCCATTTCTCAGTTTTTAAAGCTGTTTTCATTTGGGTCACTTTGCAGGTTAGTAAAAAAGCAGCATATAATTGATTTGATATGAGGGGTTTCTCTTTCTTCTTGTGTCTGGGATTTGATTGGAGAAATTACCACGTCCCTTTTGGAGAAAAGCTTAAGCTTGTTCCTTCCTAGAGAAGCAGAAGGGGATCCGTCCCCATACCTGCCAGAGCTGCAGCTCCGTGTTGAAGGGCTCAGCGATGGTGACAATCCGGCCAAGGTATCTGTCATTGATTGTGAATCTGTAGAAGAGGAGTGGAAGGGAGTAAAACAGAATATTAGTGTCTGAGCCTGAAATCTCTTTTTCTATATGAAAAAGGTGTATGTGTGGATATGGGTGTGAAGTAGTTTTCCAAAGAAGCTAAACACACTAATAAAATATGATGGTGGCTCAGAGAATAAACGTGCCTGCCATGCGAGTCTGAGACCTGAGTTCAATCCTCAAATTCCACACTGGAAAGAGAAAAAAAATACCCAACTCCTAAAAGACATCTTTTGACCAATACACATATACAATCTATAAACATTTAAAAGCCAACACTTTTATAATCACATTCACGAGTGCTGTCTATAAAGTCCATACTTCGTCTTGCATATAGATTTCATACCATTTCTCAGACATGGTAGACTGCTTGTTGTATCCCCCAAAATACTTTCATTCCTCCTGATAACAAGGGTGCACAGATAATGACAGTGCTTCTCAGTCTCCCTCAGAACTAGGTACAGATGTGCAACCTAATTCTTAGTAACAAAACACAAACTAAGCGATATGTCGCTAGCCCTAAACACTGCTTTCCAAGATCACTAATTTTATGTAAGTACATTGTTTTTATCAGTAAAACTAACTGACTTTTTTATCTTCAATTTACTTAAATTCTAAGTGGCATCTGACAAGATATCTGTCTTGAAGAAAACCTCCCCTCTTGCCCTTAAGAGAAAACCATAAACACATACGTAGCAAGCTGAACCTTGCCAGAAACTCAAGCATCGCCCTTATTCCCTCACTTCCTCTTTTATTTTCCAACTCGCTGTGTTCTGTGAGTCCTTCACCTCCACCATCACTTTACGGTCCAGTTTATCACTGTCTTTTGCTGCCAGCTGACCCCTGTCTTTCTGGGACTGCTGCAGAAGTTAAGTGTGTTTCTCAAATCCACTCTGATCTCACCAGTGCCCATGCTTCCCCATCACCAGTGGAAGCACTCATTTTCAACATGAAACCATTCTTTGAGTTTCTTACAAACGTCTTGTCGTTGCTCTTAGAATAAAAGTCAGATTTTAACATGACTCTACTCCTTTTAACGGTTATATCTTTCTTTCCTGGTAGTCTCAGCCAAGATACTTCTGCTTCTGTTTACCTAACTCATTCCTGTCCTTCCTTCAATTCACTTAGTACTTCCTTAGACAGACCTCACTTCCAACTTCTTTCAAGCTGGTTAGTTTCCCCTTTGCATTATTTTAGTGTACTCCGAATTTCTTTTCTGGGTAATTGTGTGTCTGTATTTGCAAAATTCTTGATTTAATCTTGCTAGCTTTAATAATTCTTGACTTAATATTGCTCTCACCAACGTCAGGGGTTCTGCGAGGTCCATTTCTTATTGTAGCCCCAATGCCAGTTATCGAATCTAACACAAAGCATGGGAGTTACATGACTTACTAGCCAAAGAATTTAACTTAAAATGATATTTTAGGGGGCTGGATACATAGTTCAGTGGTTAAAAGCACTGGTTGCTCTTCCAGAAAGCCCCGTTCAATTCCCAGTACTCACATGACAGCTCACAACTGTCTGAGGTTCCAATTCCAGGGAATCAGACACCCTTACATAGACATGCAGGCAGGCAAAACATCAACACATATAAAATAAAAATAAATAAATAAAATGACGTTTTAGGAGTGAGAGAAATGGTTCAGCAATTAAGAACACTTGCTGTTCTTCTAGAAGACCAAGGTATAATTCTTAACACCCTTAGTGGTTTCATTTCCGGGGGTTCTGAAACTGCCTTCGGACCTCCCCAGGCACCAGACATTGTATGTGGTGCACATACATGCATATATACACAGTCAAAACACCTATAAACATAAAATAAGAAAATTTTTAAATTAAAAATATAGAAACAAAATTAGGTATTAATGAGGATATTTAAGAACAACACAGTGCAGGAACATACTGGGGAAATGGGCAGTTACTCTAAAATGTCATTTATCAGAAATCGCAATATCCTTTCTTTCAGTAGCAATACGTTACAAGAAGAATGAATCATAAAATCCTGTGGACGGTGTGACTCTGTGTATCAAGCCAGCAGCCATGGAGAAATGACTTAGGAATGAACCATGATGTGACAGCAGGAATTACTTCTGGCTGATTCTATTATAGATTACTTAAATATTCTTATTATCGCCTGCAGCTTCTGAAGAACCACACCTATCAGTTTTGTAAGGGGAGGGCAGGAAGCAAAAAGAAGGAAATACGTGTTGCTGCAAAGAGGCTACAAATCCCAAGAACAGATGCTAACTGCAAGTCATTGTTGTTTGAATGGCCTCTACTTCCTGAATTATTGTTGTTTTACTCTTAGTAATTAAAAATTAGAAGAAATATTTGGGAAATAGCAACATATACATCAAATAAAAACTCCAAATACTTGTGTAAACACTACCTGCATAATGTGTTTATCTCAGGGGCCTAATGTAATATAAAGTGCAGAAAATAGTGAAAACATACCGTGCCTTCATCAAAGTGGCTAAAACTATGGGAATTTAAAAAGTTAGATGACGTCATCTTCTTTGACTTCATATTTATATGCCCTAATATTACATCATACAGAAATTACTTTGATGTATTCAAAACTTATAATTGAGTTCTTATTAAGTTATTTTGAGATAATATTTAAATGTTTAGATCATGTTCGTTATCTCAAAATTATTGATTTTTTTTTCATCTATAGCAAACTAAAATCAAATTTGGTCAAACCCCACTACAGACCCATTGAGCTCATGGAGCTTCCCAGTTTCAGAGCTAAGGGTTTAGAAGACACAGGAACAAAGAGTCATCTCTCACAGATATTGGGCTTTGGGGTTAAGGCTTAAGCTGGAGGGCACAGTAGTGACCTGGCAAACAGCAGTTATAGAGGTCACATGGAAAAAGCTTGATAGAAAAACAGATTATTTATTTGAGGGAAACAATAAATTGTTCAGAAATAGGGACAGTAACACCACACAACTGAAAACTTGGAAATCATTCAAGAGTTTGGAAATATTTGAATAAAGCTTGGCTCATTTCAATTTGCTTGTCTTATTAATCTTTCACAGGAAAATTCTATTTCTTCAAACCAGACATAATTAATATTGCCTTTTGTGTAAAAGACATGTGGTTATTGTATGATCTGTGTGTTGGGGCCATCTGCAATAATATCTCATGAAAGTTAGAGCATCAGACAATGAAGAAATATTAAAAGCCTTGGTCAAGGCTTGTGAGCCTAGCTCTGACAATGGTTAATCAATTCATTGTCTTTGGAAAATAGTTTGGTTTATAAAATCTAATATGTTTATTTTAAAGTCAGATGTAGACGGTCTCTATAGCAAGGCAAAACTCATTTTTCTACTTATTAATTGATAAGACATATAATAAGCAAAAGATATTTTTATCTTTTTCACAAGAATTTAGAAGCAAACATTGCACTTCATTTATATAAATTTCGTGCAGCATACATAGACGTGTGATCTTTCAGCTAACACAAAACACACAGTAGGTATTATTAGGCATCCATCTTTCTAAGTATGCTCAGATAGCATGTTCTTGTTGAACAGATTCACTCAGTCCAAACCAAGCCTTTCACTGAAACAATTATAAACTGATAAACAATGGATATGAACTTCTATGTGCATATGTCCTCAGACTAGTATTTAGAAATGGATGAACATTGCTAGGCAGTGATGACACACATCTTTAACCCCAACACTTGGGAGGCAGAAGAAGCAGACAGATCTTTGTGAGTTCGAGGCCAACCTGGACAACATAGTGGGTTCCAGAACAACCAAGGCAGTTACACAGAGAAACTGTCTCGATAAAAAGCAAAACAAAACAAGAAATGGAAGAACAGTGACTCTCACCAGTTACAAGAATAGAAACAGCAAAAATCTATCAGCAACCGACAAAAGCAATGTAGAAAACTTCAGTTGAGAAGTAGAGATACACTGTGCATCTCAGAAAGAAAGGAAATACAGACACAAAGGCAGTGGGGAATTGCAGAAGAGAGAAGAGGGGGTTAAAAGTCATCCCTGTGGCTATGTTTCTCAGAGGACAGTAATTACCAACCACTGTTGACAGGAAAGATTAATACAGACAACAAAGAGATTTCCTAACATGAGGCTTACAGGTAGAATGACCTTTCGTTAATGTGTACACATTTATTAGGGAAATATATTTAGTCTCTATTCGATTTTATATTCAGCCAAAGAAATGTCTTTTTAACAGAAATTGAGCAATGTGCTTAGAGGACCAGAGCCAAGAACGGCAGCACATCCTCTGCATGGGGGCCAAAGAAATAAGAAGCTTGGGGAAACATCTCTCGTCTGTTCTACTCTTCGTTTGTCATCCCTAGTTCCCATTTTCCAAGCTGCTATTACTAGGCATGAGGGTAGGTCAGTCATAGAGTGTGTGCTTTATGCTTTGCAGAGAAAAGGCCCTGGATCCTCCAGCACCAACAAACCACACACACACACAAGACAGAGAGAGAGAGAGAGAGAGAGAGAGAGAGAGAGAGAGAGAGAGAGAGAGAGAGAGAGAGATGTGCACACACAAAATCTCCACTCACCCACCCCCAAAGTGCTATTGCCTAAGAAATGCATTCTCTTTTAAGATGCATTTGGAATACTTAGCTTATTATCTAGTTAATGAAGAAAATGGAGAAATGGAAAGTTGCTGTATATATGAGTTCTGGAGACGCAGGGTTCTATTTGGAGCCCAGCTCCAGGATGTCTCACCCCGTTCTCAGTGAACAGTACCTGAGAACGAAACATGTGTCTGACATTTTGCTATGTATCTATCAGTACAGTGAGCAGAAATATGCCAACTTGTCTTAATTAAACAAAACCTATTGCAGTTCAGTTCTCTCTCCAGGTCTCAGAATCTTGCTGATAGCTAGGAACAGCAACTTTCATCAAAAAAAAAAGAATCATGGCTAAAATCAACAGACCTGGAAGGGCAGTGCTCTGGTGCTTTACCTCTGACAATATGCCTTTTGGGTATGGTACAGAAGTCAAAGAAAGTACACGGAAGAGAAAAAGAAGGCACCTGCAGAGAGTGTCAAACAAAGAGAACAAGAAGCCATCATCCGCTCATCCCACCTGTCGACCAGATAGTCCCAGTTGAGTTGTATCCAGTTCCAGGCCATGCTCTTCCCGTAGCTGTTGTAGGAGATGTAGCGGATGACGGTGAACACATCCTGAGATTTGATGATATCGGGGTCTTTGAGCATTTCCAGATACCTAAGTGAAGGCAAGAAGAAAACTGTTTCAAAATGAACTTTGACTGTTAACCGTCATGTAAGTTTTAGGGCCACACTGCTTTCATCCCAGCAGCTCAATTCTTGAAGGATATCCTAACAGAGTGAATTAAATATGACAAATGGGGGAACGGGCTTTTTAGAAAAAAAAAATCAGTGTATTCAGCTGTTTTTAAAGACTAACCTCTAATTTTGAGGCGTGCTAAAATATAAGCATTTAAATCTAACAATTTTAGCTAATTAATATTAAATATTACAGCTATTATTGAAAATTAAACTAATATAAAATTTAAATTATTTGAAAACACCAAAAACAATTAAAACTAAATTTTAAATATTACTCTAATAAAAGAGCATTTATTGAATTGAATACACGTACTTATTTGTCTGTTACCCCACTGAATGTATAAGAAGTGTCTGTTAAATAAAAACTTTAGGTCTTATTCTATAGATCAGAGCTTATACTTTACTTGCTAATGTAAGCTTACATAGCTAGATTAGCTAGCTATAATTATAGGGTAATACGGAAAAGTCCAGGAAGAATTAAAGAACAAATGGGTAGATGTTCCTCAATGTTATGCTG
Source organism: Chionomys nivalis (assembly GCF_950005125.1). NCBI lineage: Eukaryota > Metazoa > Chordata > Mammalia > Rodentia > Cricetidae > Chionomys > Chionomys nivalis. The sequence continues at coordinate 39,501,417 of NC_080103.1, forward strand.
TGGTTTTAACTAGAGTTGACCTTCTAAGTCCACATTGCTATTAGAATTGTTTCTATCTAAATGAAGTTAACATGTTTTGTTTACTATGAGAAAGGCACCTCAAAAATATCTATTGCTGATAATCAAACATATTTTCATAATCTCCTCAACTTGTTCCTACTCATAGGGAAGATAAGGGGTTACTAACTACCCAAAACATGAGACATGAGAGATAAATTAGAGAGATGACCTTTGTCAAAAAAGAAAGAAATTTATAGATTTTTTAAAAAAGTTTTTAATATATCAATATCAAGTATACTTAATGCTGGAGTCTAGATATGAAATGTCCCCAAAGGTCTGTAGTTGAAGGCCTGGTCCCTAGGTGGTAATGTATTAGAAGTAACTGGATCGTGATGGTGCTGTCCTTGTCAGTGGTTTGGTCCATTGTGATGAATACCTAACTCAACAGGCTGTGAAGTGGTCCTGCCTAGTTAAAGGAGGTGGATCAATTTGAGAGTGTACACTGCCTGCCTCCTGTTTCTCTCTGATCCCTGGCTTCCACGTGGTGAGCAGCCTTCCTTCCCTTTACTCTTCTACTGTGATATTTCTGCCTTCTGTCAGGCCCAAGAGCATTGCAACACAAACTCAGATCTCTGAGCCATGAGCCAGAATTAACCTGTCCTCACTTTAATGTGTTCTGGCACTGTGAAAGGAAAGGAAGATACTTGATGCCAGAAATTTCCCATGAGACTGAAGAAAACACAGGCTTGAAGTTAAGCTCATATGCTGTGGGACATCAGAGTACACCAGTCTAGCCCTTCATTCTGCAGGGGGAAAGTTCTGTCAATCAACGTCTAACTTTGTACCACGCCCAGTGTGGAATGGGAGCTCAACGTTACATCATAGGCAAGATGAGGTGACTAGATTTATTGATTTAAGGAACACCCATGGTTCTTGGGCTTGTGAGCGGTGGAAAGGAACCCTAGACATATCCTCAGTCTTGAAAAGAAATGTGTAGGGATTCTGAAAAAGTCTCTGGTCAAACCAATGTGTTACACAGCATAAGTAATTCAGGAGTGGAGGATATGACTGTGACCACAGCATTCATCCCCAGAAGACAGAGTTCTAGAAGGTAAGATGGGACCGGTTAAAACCCAACAGACTTAGCCCAGGACCAAAATGGATAAACACCTTAAGAAGACCAGCAAGAAACAGAGCATTCCTTCCTCCATGACTACAAATGGACATCCTGCAATCTACAAATGTGTCTTCCTTGTATAAAAGGAAAATGTGCAAGGGATGAAAATATAGGGCACTTACTTTAATAGACTGTTTGAGCTAGGGTTTGGGTTTAATGACTCATTTTAAAACCAGACTTATAGACAAACAGCTGGTGTCAGTGGTTCCTCATTGTGCTGGCTTTTAGAACTAGTTGGAGAGAAAACAAAGGTGGTGACCTTTCTAAGCACTTTTCGTGTGAAATACAGCATGTTTACCATATGCTTAGATAAGCAAGGAATTCCAGAGGACCCCTCACTTCACCCCAAACTTGCAGCCAAACCTCCATTGGGTCTGGTCGACACCCAAGTTCAGGAGGACTCTGTGGATGCTTGAAATATCAATCTCAAATGTGAATTGCTTCAAATTCAGATTCTAAGGACCACTGGCCACAAAATTACTTTCTAAGGCAAATGGTGCAAGGTAGAGCAACCTGTTTTTGACAATGAATGTCTTAGGGGATTATTTTAGCACACTAGACCATTGAAATTCAAGAAACTATACTGATGTGGTGGGCCCTGAAGTTGTGTGTGTGTGTGTGTGTGTGTGTGTGTGTGTGTGTGTGTGTGTGTGATTTCTCTTCTATATCTACATCCACAAGTGTCTCTCTAAGACAACTAAAGTAGTTGCTAAATTCCTTAACAAATATAATTAGCACCGTGCCATCTAGTAATAATGCTTTGACGTATGTCAGGATGGTTATGTCCTCTTATTTAGTCTAAACCAATTTTATTTTAGTCATTTTTAACTTTTGAAATTATTTCCTGTGTATGGACATCTTGCTTGCATGTGTGTCTGTGCATTACTTGAGGGCCTGGTGCCCATAGAAGCCAGAAGAGGGCATCAGTTCCCCTGAGACTGGAATTAAAAGGCAGTTGTGAGTCACTCTGTGGTTTCTAAGAATCAACTAGGGTCCTCTGAAGGAGCTACCAGTGCTTCTAACTGTTGTGCCATCTCTCCAGTCCCCAAAACTTATTTTAAATTACATATTAAACATGGCAGTTCTGGTGGGAAGCAGAGGCAGTGAGATTGCCTTAATGTTAATCTACAGGGCCACACAGTGAGACCTTGCCTAAAAAACAAAATTAAAAAGGAGAAAATTAAAAATAAATTACACCTAGTCTGGAAAGTGGTGGCATACACCTTTAATTCCAGCACTCGAGAGGCAGAGGCAGAAGCAGATGTATCTCATGAGTTTGAGACCAGCCTGGTCTACAAAGTGAGTTCCAGCACAGTCAAAGTTATACAGAGAAACCTTGTCTCAAAAATCAAACAAAAAAGTAATAATAAAATAAATTATACCTAAGTGTACGTGGTAACACTAGAAGACTTGCCTGGCATGGACAAAGCTTTGGTTGAATTTAATCCCAAACACCACAAAGCAAACAGAAAGAACTTACCTTGCCAAAAGAGTAACATCCTTGATGGAAGCTAACCCATAGAGCAATTTTTCTTTTTCTTGTGCTAGGGAGGTTTTCTGGTATTGCTCTAGAGTATAGTTCCATGACCTCTCATCGCCAGAGTTCTGCATCCCGTAGCGGTACACCAGAAGCCGAAGATTTACAGGAATGCTACCAGAAGAAACAATGTTTCAGGAATTTCATGTGTTTACTCCCAACTCTATTGAAATCTTCTAGACAAGCAAACAACATGAGTAGTCACCTTTTTCCCTCTTGTACCCAGTCCTCAAATAACTTGGAAGCGTTGGCCAAGGCATCTCCGTCTCCCATCTTGCATGCAAATCCTAATGCAGAGGCACGGAGTAACCTTAAGAAACAAACAAGCACAGAGCCAGGGCCTTAGCACATTTTCATCATATTTTAAAACACAAACACACAAATGTTAAGTAAAAATTAGTTTGTAAAAGGTAAGGAATAACTTTTGGATGTGGCTTCCAGTATCGTTCCATCCCAGAGAATCCGCAATGGGCTTCACTTGACTTTGGAAGTACGTCTGAAATAGAAGCAGAATATACCATGAGTAAGAACCTGCTTTCTATCTGCATTTTGTGTCACTTAGAATTCCCCACTGCAATCTCTGTCCTACTAGTTTTGAGAAGCTTGGGTCAGCACATAGAGAAAGAAAATGTTCACATTTTATAGCACTGAACTTTCCTTCTGTCCTAAACATAGAGATCATCTAGATCTTTCCTCAATATGTTCTAAAAATATTAACTGAGACTGCCTTTGATGCTTGATTGTCAAGTTGACACAACCTAGAGTCACCTGAGAAGGGAGATTCAGTGGGAGACTGTCTAGATCCGGTAAATCTATGGGAATTTGTCTTGGTTCCATTATTTGATGTGGGAAGACCCAGCCCACCATGAGTGGCACCATTTCCTAGAAAGGGCATTCTAGGTTAAGAGTGGAGAAAGTAAACTGGGCAGTCATAAGCACGCATTAGTTCTTTGCTCTCTTCTCTTAACTGTTGATGTAAAGGGACCACCAGTTGCTTCAAGTCCCTGCCACCCTGACTTCCTGGCAATGGAGCGTGCGACAGTTTGAATGTAATTGCCCTCCAAGATCTCATAAGGAATGGCATTAGTAGGAGGTGTGGCCTTGTTGGAGGAAATATTTCACTGTGGAGGCAGGTTTTGAGATCTCATATATGCTCAAGATATCATCCAGTGCCACAGTCCACTTCCTGTTGCCTTCTGATTGAGATGTAGCCAGCACCATGTCTGCCTTACTCCCTGCCATGATAATAATTAACTGAACCTCGAAACCAGGTGGCCACCTCAAGTAAATGTTTTCCTTTATAAGAGTTACCACGGTCATGGTGTCTCTTCATAGCAATAGAAACCCTATCCAAGACAGACAGTCACCTGGAATTGTGAAACAAATAGACCCTCTCCCTTAAACTGATTTTATTGGGGTATTTTTCACAGCAACAGGAATAAAACCCCAACTATTTCTTCATTATAGTAATAAGTAGAAACCACCTCACATGCTTCTGATACTAAGATGACTGTTTAAGCGTCGATGAAATATTAAAAAGTGATTGCTATTTAGATTTACAAAGATAATTTAGGAGTCCTCACTATCCCATTACTACAGGCAGGCAAGTACTAATGGTTCCTGGTACACAAATGAAATTAAGCCTCACAAATATCAAATCATTTTTTTCAAAGATCTTTCATTTAATACACAAAATAGCCATATTTGGATCTAGGATTTATTTAAAATTGCAAGCAGCCTGCCAAAGTCCTATTGAAATGATAAAAAAAGGTAAACAGAAATGACAAACTTAAAGGAAAATCCCAACGTGGAGATGAGAGTAAGAAAATATGGTTTTCTTATTTTGTTAAATTTTGTCAAGAATACTAGTTTTAGCAGATAAGTCCATCTTAAAGTAGTTTTAGTTTATAGTTTAAAATGCTATAAATTTAAATAAAATAGTCATATACATTTTGATACTAAAATGCATACTCTTCTGAGGTATACTGAAATACAAATATGAAACACTTCAAAGTGGAAAATATCAAACCATCTGTCTGCTTTACTGAGACAAGTCCTCGTACATCTCATGATTTCATGTGTTGGAGAGATAGCCTGCAAGAGCCCCTTTCCTTAGAAGTCACCCTAGTTTACTGAACATTTACATTTGTGGTATTCTCAGAGCATCAATGTTACCTCTATCATGGGGTACAGCTCCGTGTCATCTTCAAACATGCTAATGATGTAGGTTACGGCTGAAATGGCTCTCTGCCATGGCAAGAAATCCTCTTCTGATTTGAGATACTGAGTCAATTGCAGAGCTTTTCCATAGTTCAGAAGTTTAGCTCTGAGAAAGAAAACACATCGGACAACTAACTGAAACCTGGACTTTCAGTGGAAAGGACCAGTATGGCGAGTCCAGCAATTCACGCTAGTTACAGTCCTACCAAACAATTAAAAAACTGCATTTATGAGCTGCAGAGATGGCTTAGTGGTTAGAAGTACTTCTTGTTTTTGCAGAGAACCTAAGTTTTCAGCCTCCCTGTCAGGAGGCTCACAATCTGCTTGCAATTCTATCTCTAGGGTTTCAGATGCTCTCTTCTGTCTTCTGCAGACTCCCACACATATGTGCAAACACACACACACGTAAAAAGCTAGAATATATCTTTTTTCTTTTTTTTCTTTTATTTATTTTTTTTAAGAATATATCTTTTTTAAAAATTGCACTTATTGTTGAGACTCAAGAAAAAAGTTTTGGCCAAAGCTGAGTGATGGGGAACTTGCCTGGTACCCTGATAGTCAGCACCACAAAAAATTATGAAAACATATTTCTAAAAGTTCAGTTCAGATATATTTGAACAGAATATTAGCTAGAAAACTTGTCCATAACATTTTGAATGTTGATACACACAGAAAATGCTACTCGCAGTCTTGACTAGAGAAGTCTCTCTAGGTGATAAGCAGAGGAGAATGAAGAAGATGCATGGCTGCACTAGGAGCTGAGATTAAGAGATGATTGAACATGCAGTTCTAAGTTGGACATCTCTATGTTTCCCTGTAAGGTTCAGGAAACACTGCAGAAGAGGTCCAACTCAGGAGAGTTTTGGAAACACATCTTTGCTGTTAACAAGCTGAGGTGTATGCACTTTGGTCAAGTAATAGATGATAACTTGCAAGGAGGATCATCTTTTATATCCCATCTACCTATTTTCTCATTAATTACTTACAATATGTAGTCACCTCTAGTTTTCTATAAGGATATCGATCCAGACAGAGGTTAAAAGGTGACTCCAATTTCTACTGAACCAGGATTTTAGTCAGGTTCAAAAGTCTATTGTTTAACCCTTTGGAAAACGTCAACATTTTTGGACTTCTGATGTTATCAAGGAGTCCACGTCAAATGTTTCTGCTTAAAATAGGAGCCATCAATCTGATTGGCTAATAATTATTGAACAATAACTCCAACAGTCACATATTGCAATGAGTTGGGTTTGGATGCCCATTCTCATAAGAGGATTTCTTGGGCAGTATGGACACTAATAAGTAATGATTATGCAGTACAATGGTTAAAAAAAGTGGGCACCTAAGAATAATGCCCAATTCAGGCAGAGGAGCCAGAAGAGGTTTCCTAAGGAATCCACATCTACCCTCATGCTTAGACAAAGCTGCTGAAAAGCAAAGAAATCAAATCAGCTGTGTATTTAGCTACTGCAGAGAGTCAAAAACTTAAATAATAAATTAAAACTTAATAAAAATTATTAGGGTCAGGTAATCTGAAAAACATCAAGAAGTTGCTTCTCTCTCTAAGTTCAGATCACTCTCAGATCATGAAGAAAAGTCAACTCTCCAAAACAGTTCCAAAATGCTCACCAGCACAAGAGCACTGTGGCTTGTCCTTCTTGTCCCAGTGACTTAGACCAAAATTCATAATGCTAGACCAAAATATCTAAGAGTAAGCTTGGGCTCACAAAACTAAAACACTGTATGTCTGTTGAATCGAGTTATGAAGGTATATTTTAAAACAGTGTCATTTGTATTTCACTTGCTTTATTTTGAGGGGGATGGGCCTGCCACTGTGTGCATGTGGAGGTCAGAGGGCAGTATTTTGGAATTACTTCTCTCTATCATGTGGGTCCTGGGGCTCGAACTCAGGTCGTCAGGTTTGGCAGAAGCCACCTTTACCCTTTGAGCCATACCATCAGTTTCAGATGCACGTTTATTTTAAAATATTGCTAAGCAAGCCAGAGACCCTGATATGGAATATATCACACCTCATGCCAGCAAATAGGGATGGGAAGCTCGGGTGTCTGTGAATAGCTAATATTAGGATTTGCTATAAGGTTCATGTGAAGCTTTTTAAAAAGAGCCCCATAAATAACAATAATGTCTAAAATACAGACTGTGGATGTTTTCAATTTTTAAAAATTTTCATACTTAAGTGCAGTTGTTATTAATTTTGAAGATGTATGGGAAAACTCATGGTATTGTAAGTGGCCCAACCACATCGTGAGACATACCTTGCCAAAGCAAAAGCATCGTCAATAAAACTTGCACGGTCAGCAGCGGAGAAGCTCTGGAAGAGGAAGGAAAAAAGCAAAAGCCATGATTCTCAAAAGCAAAGAGCATTGGAGGAAAAAAAAATAAAGAGCGTCTTTAAAATGCTGTTGTTGGGACAAAACGACAATAGTTCCTAGCCACGCTGTCTCTTACCGAGTGGCTTGAGGAGAGATTCTCGGCTATCTTGTCCCAAGTTACTTCTTCATAATTTACACGGTAAAACCCAATGTGATCTGGGTTTATTTTGAGAAAATCTTCTGTACCAGGACTAGGAGTCAAAGTGATTTCTGTGGTAGCAAATAAACACTAATGAGAAACATGTTTGCATCCACTGTAAACACAGAGAAATTAGACCCAGAGGGCAAAAAGGAAAAAAAGGAAAGAGAAGCAATATTAGCTCAAAGAGTAGAGTTTGATTTTGACCCAAAGCCCCTAAGCCTAATTTTTATTTAGTTGTCTAACTTTAGAATGTCACTGGAGTGAGCGAGATGAACAAGAAATAAGTAATGTCAACAAGCATCCTGCCATTTGTAACTTACACTCCTCCCTGGCAGAAACTTGCCACATGAATGCAATAACTCTAAGTTGGTCAGTCCTGCAGTAAAGAAAACGATGCCCAAGCACAAAGAAATCCATGCTTCCTAAGAGGAGTCCTCACATTCCCAAGTGTAATGGATTAAATGTGTGAAGGCTGTGTCATTAGGACAACCTGGAGAAGGAAGGGCTGAGAGGCAAACCTTTAAAGAACACCTTTTCAAAATCATCTCGGAAGCGGGACCTACTGGTATATGTTTAGAATTCCAGCTACTCGTAGGACTGGGGTGGATTATATATTCGCCACGTGAGTTCAGAAGCCAGCCTGGGCAACCTAGTGAGACCTTGCCTCAAAATCAAATTGAAACCGATCTGGAGATGTGGACCAGTGGTGGAGCATTTGCCCAGCAGGAGGGAGCCCCCAGATCTAATCCCCAGAACAAAATGGACCCAGATTGTTGCTCCGCGAAGTACTAATGGGAAAATCACGACGTGATTAAGGAGTCAGGGTGCGCTGCAAACGACTTGGTTCCCAAAGACAACGTTCTTACTTGGCAACCCACTTCCCACACGTGCTTTCAATTTTCTTGGTCTTTGCAAGGTCGTCTAAGTCCTTATCTCAGTTGACGGTGATAGTGCTTTTTTATCAGTAAAGTTAGCAAATTAACTTTCTTCCCAAAGTGCCACCCAATACACACATAGGGCTCCAGCGTCGAGCTTTTAGAAGCCCAATGCTGAAGGGATGGAGACTTAATTTTAGGTCGTATAAACACCTTGAAAACAATAGCTGTGCTCAGATACCACAAGGATTTGTCAGTACTGCGTCTATTAATTATATGTTTTGTCTGCATGGAAAGTGGACTATTCAAATAATGGTGTGGCGACATAGCATGTGTGCGAGATCTCAAGGAGTTTACTGTGGTGACAACGTAAGGAATAACGCTGGAAATAGCAGATGAGGCTGGCAAAGAAGACCAGAGTTCCTGGCACATACCAGGTGAAAGAAACCATCCTTCGAGGGGGAAAAACACAGAGAAGATGGTCAAACAAGGGAACAACATGCCTGAGTCTGTTTTCTAGAAAAATAATTTTGACAGTAATATGGAAGATATTCTAAGACCAATTTGGAGCCCAGCTGTAATAATCTGGGACAAGAAAGGGTGAGAACTTGGGCCCATGTGGCCACAATGAGAACAGAGCAGAGACACGGTAGAGAGAAAGCCGGCACAGCCCTCCTTCTGCCTGGGAGTGGGGAGGGCAGGGCGAAGGCCTGCACCGTGGGATGAGTGATGGTGTTGCCGCCAGAGAATAGAGGAAGGCAAGTTTGGGAGGAAAGATGATTTAAATTTTGGAAGCATTTGTAAGGTCTGGAAGATATCCAGGACACGGTAGTTTTTCATAATATATAAGTAAGTTCTTCAACAAGACAATCGGTTTCCTTAGGAACCTTCGGAGCAGGTACTTGACAAATTACAAACCCTTACCTCACTCCCACAGTGTTCATCGTTCTTTGTCATTTGGCCATGAAGAAGTTGTTGAAAGGAAGCTAATCTTTTGGCAACCTCACCCTTTGACTGTTTGTACTGGGAGGAGAGTTTCTTGGTAAGGGTAAAGCCATATGTTACTGAAGATAGAACAGGAACTTCTAAGTTTGACAGACCTGGGATAAAATCCTTTCTACGAGACTGGCAAGCTGTGTAACACCAGCCAAATCACTTGACCTCTCTGTGTTCCAGATTTCCAGGAGGAAAACGGGGATCAAAATCCCTCTCGGGGCTGTTGTGAAGATTAAGTAAGATAACGCAGATAAAGCGGGGTCACATCGTTAGGTGTTATGTGACCAACAGGTGGTAGCTATCCCCATTATTATGAAATGGGATAGGCTGCCAATTCTAGAAATAGCCAAGCAAATATAAATAACATTGAGAAGTTCCTGGCAATCCATCTAAATACTGCGGTAATTTACTGTGCTTTCTATGTGCCGAGTTAAGCCTGTCTAACGTTACCGTGATTTTTCTCACTTTATGGATGAGGAAGCTGAGACCCAGGAAGTCGGTAGTTAAGGACTTTCCAAGTTCATGCTACTTTGAGAACAGTTGGCAACAGCAAACTGTAGGGTTGCTCCATGATGCAAGGAAGCAGGTCGAACTGAAGAACTGATGCCCACTTACGGGTAAGAGTGAGCATCTGTTTGTATTCCTTTTAACGATTGTAACACTAGCATGCGTTCTTCACGGGATACCCAGGAAATAAAGTATAAAGAATGCCAGGTGGGGTGGCACATGCCTGAACTGCATGCAATTCCAGTACTCATGAGGCTGAGGCAGGAGGATGGCTGCAAGTTCGAGGCCAATCTGTGCTGCAGAAATGATCCTGTTTCAAACAGAACCAAACCCCAAAAAAGTATACATGCTAATATAAAAGTTAGTCATCAAGCTTACTTCTTTAAAATTTCTTTATGTGTACATGTGGGAGACCCTTCCACACGTGTAAACAAGCAAACACAAACAAGCATGATGGTGCTCCACCTACTCTTTCCATGATTAATAATCTTTGGTCATTTGAAGTTATACTCTGAAGTCTTATATTTTGAAAATGGATTTGCAAGGACCACCGGGACTCTTATCACCCACTTTCTAAATGCTTTTGTTCTGTTTTCACTAGTTTGGTGCAGCAAATGCCGAATAAGTTATCCCCGGCTGAGGGCTCTTCTAAGGAATTTCACTCCCAGGGCTGGTGATCCAGTGAGTGAAGGACTGGCCACACAAATGGAAGACTCGAGCTGTGGTCCCCAACATCGCCTAGCAGGCACACACCTGTAACCCCAGTGTTGAGAGGGAAAACAGAGGTGGATCCCCAGGGACTTTGGCCAGCCAATCAACCCAAAACGGTGAGGTCCAGGTTGAAAAAGAGATCTTTCCTCAAAGACTAAGGGTGGAGAGTGCCTGAACTCGAATCTCCATACTCATACACATAGTTGAGGGTGTGTGCACCAGTGCACACCCATGCCTACAGCACGCACATACACGCACAATAAAATTTTTTTAGTTAATTTAAATTTTCCACTCTCTAAAATTGAGTATGACCCTTTGTAAAATGGACTTTTTTATCCACTTGCGGTAATGTTTTCAACAAAAATTGTGCCGTGTGTGTAATTCCAGCTATTCGAGAGACTGGTGTAGAAGGATCATGAATCAGGAGTTGAAGGCTAGCCTGGGAAACTTACTGAGATCCCAGAGTGGCGCAAGGGAGAAGAGAAGAGAGATGGGGAGGAAGAGGGAAGCGAGGAACTGAGCCATGATTGTGTGAATTAAAATTACAGGGTTTTCCCCCAGAGTTTAGCAATCGACACAGAGCATTTGCCTGCCAAGAAAGTCGCTTGCATTTGTTTGTTCTTTGGCTTTTGAGACTAGATTGTGCTACATGGCTCAGTCTAGCCTGGAACTTGCTGTATACCCAAGGCTGACCTTGAACAAATGACCCTCCGTCCTCAGCCTCCAGCTACAATTTTAATACATAATATGCAATTCAAGAAAGTCTGAAAAAAAAATGCAACCTGTCTATCATGAGGAAGGGTTTTCCTTAATGGTCATTTGGGTGATTCAGAAGGATACCTACAAAGAAGAGCTGGAGGGTGAAGATGTGCTGGTGTGTCTCCCACCTGCCCCAGGACACAGGTGCCCGTCTGAGCCCGCACGGGCATTCTCACTTCTCTTAACCTCTGAGAGGTCTGGTTCTACAGTCAACAGCATTCATGGCAGAAACCTGCTAGCTGTCCCCTTCGCTAGGTAAGAGCCAGACTGTATATACTAGTCTCCTTCACTGCTGAGTAGCATCATACTATTGAAAATGAGATGTGAAATGTAGACAGAAGTGGTCGTTTAGTAACCCTGGTCCCTCTGGCATCTTTCTGTGCATCTTGGTTGGAAAAGACCCATGAAGGATTCCAACATCCAGGTGGCATTGGGCCTACACAATGGAAGAAAACAGAATTTCCCAGCTGTTATTTGCTCGACAGTCACCTGAAGATGTGGCAAGTCAGAAACACTTCTTCAAGCTTTTGCATCTGGAATAACAACTTAGGCCCCCTCCAAAACCTCACTCCTAGAATAATGTCTTAGATTCTCTCCTACTTCTTAGGCTATCTCCTATAGTAATGTCTTAGGTCATACCCTATAGTAATGTCTTAGGTCGTCTCCCATAGTAATGTCTTAGGTCTTCCCCTATAGTAATGTCTTAGGTCATCCCCTATTGTAACATTTTAGGCCATCTCCTATAGTAATGTCTTAGATTGTACCCTATAGTAACATCTTAGGCCATCCCCTATAGTAATGTCTTAGGTCATCTCCCATAGTAATGTCTTAGGTCTTCCCCTATAGTAATGTCTTAGGCTGTCTTTTAGACTCCACACCTAAGGTAATATTTTAGCCCCTTTCCTAGCCCCAGTCCTGGAGTAATGCCTACAGAAACAGTGTTCAAGCAAGACTAATAACTCCTTTGTCCTGTGACAAATGTCATCTAAGTAATAGGATGCAACAAATCAAAGCATAAAGATGGCATCCTGCTAGATGTAGAACACAGCTAACATCGAGGGAGAACAGGCAGGGCAAGCAGCCCTCCGCTAAGCAAGTGCTTGCCGAAGTCATGTGCCATGTGCCAACAACCTAGCAGCTGTTGATAATCGATGGGGACAAGAGATACAGTAAGTAAGCACCTTGCATCTTCCAGGAGCTTATAATTTAGTTGAAAAAGAAGAGAGAGTAAATGGAGTTTGAAAAGCTATGATTTTTGTCCAAATACCAACCACTAACACTAAGAATAAAAGGATCCATGATGCTGCCAGAATCAGCTATATAAGAAAAAAATACTTAGGATGATTATCTTGCCAGTGACCACAAATAGCAGCAGTAAAGGAAATATATGTTGATAAAAATAAATTCAGTTTAACGGGGTTAAGACAATTTAAATGAGGGTGATTTTTTTTTGTCTAGGTTAGAACAGCCAGAAAATACATATATTGGTGTGATGTACTTCTCTTATTAGATACCACATATTTTCTCCCCATTGATTAAAGTATTATGTATAATACTTGTGTAAATAAAACATCCCGGAAATCCTGTTATTGCTTGGGACATTTATAACTGATGAGTCATCAGAGTGGTCAAGAGCAGGGATGTGAGATAGGTAACATGAGCTGGTTGCCCATCCAGTCCACTCAGGACATATTTGTCATCTGTGCCCTGGGCTGAAGACGTTCTCAAACAGGAAGCAGGAACTCGTGGCACAGCCTGAAAATGGAGCAGGCCCTTTGAAATAAGAAGAGGTGTCTAGTGTTTTTCTGACCAAGAGACTAGTCGTGATTCTGAAGTTTCAGATAAAGGGAGGTCTGGTATCACAGCTCCTTAGACACCTGAGCCCTGCATGCATTTATTTATTTATCCATTTATGCATACAATAAATAATCACTCAGTGTCTGCTGAAGCAACAGAGCAGCAGCCACAACCAGAAAGTCATTCACTTCCTCTAAAGAACATTCTATAAGGAAGAGAGGCACAGATACTCCAATAGAGACACAAACGCCGTGTTGGACTTGTCTGAGAGCTGGGAGGGAGCAGGCAAGTTCCCTCTCCTCTCGCTGTCTGAGGCACAGACCTCCTCTGGACTTCATCAGTCTGCACCCTCAAACTCTAGTGAGGTGTAACTAACGAGACGTAACTGAGTTTTGACCTAGGTATTATGTCCACAACAACCTTTCCTCCACCAGTCCTTGTCCTGTGAGTGCCCTTTATCACCTGCGTCACGGTCACAGTTATAACAGACCTCTCTGTTGACCTGCCCTAGGCAGGAGTCTACAAGATAGGAATGGTTGAACTTCGCTCTCCTGATGTTCATTCCCAAACTGCACCCCAAATTATTTTTTAAAAAATATTTATTTGAGCTAGCAACATAGCTAACTTGATTATTACAGTGCTTGCTGAACAGGCACGAAATCTTAGATTCCATCCCCAGCATGGTATAGAGAAGGTGTATAAGCTCATGCTTGTAATCCCAGCACTCAGGGGGAACAGGAGAGTCAGGAGTTTAAGGTCATTCTTGACTACATAGCAAGTAGGAGACCAGCCTGACTCACATGAGACTCCGTCTCAAAAACAAAACAAAACAAAACAAAAGTTGCCTGAAAGAATGAACTAATGAATTAAGGACTGAGTATCCAAAAAATTCTTTCTAATAAATATATAACAAATATTAGGAAAAAAATGTTTATTCTAAACTCTTGACACTTGTTTTCTGAAGAGCTTTCACTCTCTGGAACATTCTCTTAAATGAAATCCTCGTTCCAGGAAAACACTGGAAAAATTATGTTAGAATGGATGAATTATTCATGTTTTTACATTTGTAAACAGCAAATCAAGCTGCTGCCGAGACAGTCTTCCTACCCTCAGTTAAACACAGCGACCAACGGGGAACATGTGTGGTGATGATTCAGTTGAAGGCATTGAAACCCTAACCATCTTATTGTGCCTTTTATGAGTGCTGCGGGACATTTTTACTGTCTTTTATTTCTCTTTCTGTCCTCTTCATTTTCCATTGGCAAACCTGCCTGTAAGTAGGAAAACGGTCAGCAGACAGACCGCAAGACATTCAGCTACGAACTCAAGCACAGCGTAAATATGTGGACTACTGAGACAAAAAGGCATTGATCTGAAATTTCTGGAACGATTCAGAGCCATTGGCCACAATGTCATAGCAATCATTAGCATAAACAATGAAGAGGGAATTTTCCTACGATCATATTTCCTGTCAGGAACAGCCCAGAGATGAGTCTTACCTTCATAATAGCCAGGACGGAAGAGTTGTCCATAGAACTAAAAATGTAGGAGAGTTTATGATAAAAGGAAAAAGGAACAGCAAGTGATATGAATATAGGATGATATACATCCAGTATGGAAGGGAATGAATCACTGATCCTTGCCACAACATGGATGAACCCTGGAAAACCTGCCTTAATTGAAACGAGATGGTAGAAAAACAGTCTTATCATTTCATAAAACAGATCTCCAGAACAAGCTAAGTCCTCATTGGCACAAGTCCAGCAATTGCTTAAAACCTGGGCATGTGGGCATGGAGGGGAAGTCACAAAGGGTCTCTCTTTTTTTAAAAAAAAAATTTTTTAACTTTTCTTTTTTTATTGATGTTTATTGAGCTCTACATTTTTCTCTGCTCCCCTCCCTGCCTCTCCCCTCCCCCCTTCAACCCTTCCCCAAGGTCCCCACTCTCCCAATTTACTCAGGAGATCTTGTCCTTTTTTACTTCCCATATAGATTAGATCCATGTATGTCCTCTTAGGGTCCTTATTTTTGTCTAAGATCTCTGGGATTGTGGTTTGTAGACTGGCTTTTTTTTTTTTTTTTTTTTTTGCTTTATGTTTAAAAACCACCTATGAGTGAGTACATGTGATAATTGTCTTTCTGTGTCTGGGTTACTTCACTCAAAATAATGTTTTCTAGCTCCATCCATTTTCTTGCAAAATTCAAGATGTTATTTTTTTTTCTGCTGTGTAGTACTCCATTGTGTAAATGTACCACATTTTCCTTATCCATTCTTCAGTGGAGGGGCATTTAGGTTGTTTTCCAGGTTCTGGCTATGACAAACAAAGCTGCTATGAACATAGTTGAGCACATGTCCTTGTGGCACAATTGAGAATTTTTTGGATATATACCCAAAAGTGGTATTACTGGGTCTTGAGGAAGGTTGTTTCCTAATTTTCTGAGAAATCGCCACACTGACATCCAAAGGGGTTGTACCAGCTTGCATTCCCTAAGGGTCTCTTTCTGAGGTGATGATATCACATAGTTATAACCTTAACCAAAAAGATTGGATAATACACTTTATTTTAAAAAAATATTTGAGACAGGGCTTCATGTAGTTCAAGCTGCCCTGGACTGCAGACTGACCTTGAACTCTCCAGGTAGCTGATGCTACCCCTGAGCTTATGATCCTCTTGCGTCTAGGTCCTGAATGCTGGGATTCCAGCTGCTCAGCACCATGTCTGGTTATATGTGCTGCCACCAACTGAACCCAGGGCTTCGTGAATACCGGGTAAGCATTCTACCAATTGAGCTCTAACCCCAGCTCAGGTGACCCACTTTAGACCGGTGAATTTGGGGACAAGTAACCAGGTGCAGAAAAAGGAATGTCCGTTGCTTTTAGCTCCCAGAACCCCAAGGAAAGGGTACAGAATATGCTGTTCTAAGACCACATTTCCATGGGACAGAATGAAGAAATCCAGTCTGTCTTAGATGAGAAATGTTTTGCGACTCAAAACAACTACAATGATCACATCATAAAAGCCAAGATTTTCCATGGTTTGGTTCCTGTGATACAAGGTGTATTAATGTGGTCTTTACTCTCAAGTGACTTGAAATCCTGCTAATAGGGCAAAGTGCACAAATAAAGTATCTCCTAAAAAAGGGAAAGTAAACAAGATTCTCCTGGGATCGACGCTGAAACCTCCCTCACTTATTGGTTTCTCTTTTTTTCCAGGAATCTTGAAGTTTGTGATAAGACCTTGTTTCTAAAGAACCCTATATTTTTTTTTTCAAATACTGATAAGAAAAACCAATGGAGAGAGAACAAGAAACGTGTCGCAAGCTGATTGTTCTAATTGAAAGAGAACATCTGAAAAACAGGCCATTCTTATGACATTTTAAGAAATCCAAATGTCTTCTTTGATTTAAGAGCAGAAGAAGAAAGAGAGTTGAGGAAAGGAAGAAGGAACAGAGGGATGAATTGGAGGAGAAGGAAGGTAGGAAAAGCAGGAATCTTACAACTTGGTTTACCAATGACTGGCAGGTCAGGAAGATTCCTTTAGCTTTGGCTATGTATTCCTGTTTGCCACGATAAATTACTCAGAAGATCATGGAGGAGGCTATGTTCCCATTGTAGACAAAGTTTTAGATTTATTGATGTTATTTAAGAGATGATTTTTAGCTGAAATTTATAAGTTTGGGCTTAATTGCTGCTTCAGTGTATTTGTATTCATTTACTGAGATGTATCAATTCAAAGAAGAAATGAATGTGTTAAATAATATAATAATATTTACCTTCTGTTGATCTGTTGAAAACTGTGACATATGACTGGTTATTTTCGGTCCATTTAATTGGAATATTCCATCTGTAACTAAAAATTTTAAGAAAGGAACATTTAACTTAATCATGAAGGGCTTAAATGTCAAAATCAACAGACAGCATTTTTCCTTAAATGTGATGGGCCAGTGTGTAGTATCCAAAATATACAGTTTGTAAAATGAACTTCAGGGAGGAAGATAGGTCATGGCACTGACAGCTCTCGGTCTCTATATACCCATGAAATGCAGAAATTTGCATAAAAATTAGATAAGGGTGAAGAAAAGTGCTTGGTAAAAAAATAATTTGTTTTGAAACAAATATCTTGCATTACTTGCACAAATGTAGCATTTTATGTCACAACGCAGAACCTCTGCATTCAAGCCTGCATAGGTTCCGGCATGATGCGCTTTCTGCCCAATTATATTGGATTTCTACTCTCCTACCCACTCAGTGTCGCAGAATGTGCCCTAGAAATCACTTAAAAATCCCAACCATGAGAATCAAGGCTGTAAAGGAAAACCACCAGGTGAGCTTGTTTCTGGGGTGCCCAAGTGTTCTGCTTGTCTCTTTTACGGAACTGGAGGGTTCATTTAGAGCCTCCTGCATGCCAAGGAAGCCGCTTAACAGTGAGCTACTTTTTAACTTCATTTGGTGACAAGGCCCCTCTAAACTGCTCAGGCTGGCTTTGAATTCACTCTGCAGCCCAGAAAGGTCTTGAATGTGCCATTCTCTCATTTCCAGGAGAATGTCAGGCTGCATGTTTCAGAACACGAGTATATGAATGGTTTTCTAGGTCCTCCAGTGGATGCCATGGGTGCTTCAGGCTTTTCCAATGCCACCTCCTTGCAGTTTTTTTCCACCTCCCTACTCAAGTATACTTTCCTGCCTGGCTAACTGGGAACCACCTCAGGCTGCTGGAGCCCAAAGGCCCAAAGTTCCAGGAAATGTATTCCTCTGGATGTGGCGCTTTGCCATGGTAGGATGGTAGCGACAACCCATCTTATCTAATCTCTCAGGTACATCTGTGTGGGCTACAGAGCTTCCCTGAAAGCTGGCAGCCAGTTCCTCTCTACTGATGTTGCTTCTTGCAGCACCTCTGCTGGGCACCCCCACTTTCCAGCTCCCCACTTTTGCTGGCATGGTCATCTCCAGGTCTGTTTTTAGTGAGCCCTACAGCTCTTCAGAAGAGGGACAAAGAAGTATTGTAAAGAGCACCATTCTGTGTTCTTGCCGTGCTGTTAGTGCAGTGCCAACCGGAAGACAGTAGACCACACTTTCTTCTACTCCATCTTGCACAGTGTCAGCCTGGCCCAACACGGACAGTCGGGGGCTTCATGATCTGTGTGCACAGTCTACATATGGTAGTATCCTCTCTGGAACTATACCATACCAAAGGCTGGTAAAAGCTGCGCTACTTACTATAAACAGGTACAAAGCATCTTCTCCTGGGGTGTCTAAGAGTGTCTTAAGTCAACATGATAGAAGGCAGGGCACTACTGCTTTCCGATTTTAGCTTCATGGTATCACACCTGATCTCGACTGAATAAAGGAAAAGATTTAGGAGTATAAAGGGCCGAAGGGTGGAAATCATGTCAAGGAAGTGATAAAGGGTGTTACCTGTTATCTAAATGCAGGGGTACCAGGAACTGTTCCTGAAGGTATAATTAGAGCCCTGGCTTCTTACAGGCTCCATCAAAAATGGGCACTCTAATTTTCTCCACTGCCACTGATTTAGTCATCCAAGAAGGCACACCCGCTCCCATTCTTCTGCCTCTCAATATGGAATGGGCACCCAAGGCCCCCATAGGAAGAAACCCCACTGACAGAGATGAGAAATGGTCCATTTGAAGAGATGGTGACAGCCACAGTGTGACCCACCTAGGGCTCGTTTGAATGATAACACTTTCTGTTCACTAAGCTTCTCCTCATCTTGAATTAAACAGAGAGAAACACTCTCAGAAGACACAGCTCAGCTCCCAGCGCAACTGTGAGTGCACTGTCTACCAAATAAGAGCAACTCTGAACAGATGGGAGCAGGCCTTAGTGCAGGAGAAGAACCAGCTTTATAGTTTCTGATTTTGGATGAAGGTACTTTTCAGACTTGTTTATTAGTGCATGTTAATTGTACAAGATAATAGTCTGCCTGGAAGTATTTATTGTAATCTAATTTTGCTATTTTTTTCCCAATACAGAATTCCTCTGTGTAGTCCTGGCTGTCCTGGAGCTCACTCTGTAGACCAGGCTGACCTCAAATTCACAGAGATCTAGTTGCCTCTGCCTCCCGAATGCTGGGATTAAAGGCGTGCGCCACCGCTGCCTTGTGTAATCTATCGTTTAATATAATGAAACAAAGAAAGCTTGCTTCTGGTTTAAGGCCTCTTGCCTTCTTGTTCCGTTACTGTTGACTTTTTAACAAATGTGCTCACTTGGGAGGATCCTATTTTCTGTGTCTTTTCCTGTGACTATATAATTTTATTTTATAAACATGAGACAAATAAATCAATTATATGAAAAATGATCTCTAAAATTCATGCCTCTAGGAATTAAAATAAAATGTGTGACAGTATCTGGTTAAAACTTCAAAAATATGAACATAAATGCTTAGTTTACTTGATTATAATTTTTGGGGGGGTGGGGGATCTGCATAGAGAGAACGTGATAGCCAAGTAGTTGTTTTTCTAAAACAAAACAAAACAAAACAAAACAGAAAACTACAATTCTGCCAGCTCAAACAAAGCCAGGGATGACTGGCTTTGCTTTAATAAATCAGTGGGTACACATGACTGGAGGAAACAATTACTGGGAAACTTGCCTAGTGCGAGCCTGTTTTGCAAGACAGAAGTATGCTGCTGTTCTACACATTTTAAAATTCGCACATAGGCAAAATTATATATGGTCAATGTAGTTTGCTGAAACAAAAACAGCACCTACAAGTGAAACAGCTTAAAACTGTTAGTGGAATCAGATACAAAAACAATTAAGTTGACTTTTATAATTGAATTATCACCTGAAGACAAGTCAATCTATGCTTTAATCCAGGTGTAATTAAATAAAGAGTGAAAAGCAGCTAGTTTTTTTTCCCATCATAGCCATCTCTAAAGTAAAAAGAGAAGAACATAGGCCCCGGGGACTCACACAAACGTAGGTCTGGGGAAGCGAACGAACTTCCTCAATGCCCGGTGTTGCTTTCAAACTTTGAGACCTTCATGCCTGTTATACTAATCCCTCTGCACTCATTTTCCCCTTAAATACTAGCCCCTGGGGAAACCTGTGATACCTGTACACTTCCCACACCCCTCCAAATCAGTGCACGAATTCGACAGGAGAGAACGGTTGTTATGAAACTTCCCGGTGGTGGCGCACGCCTTTAATCCCAGCACTCGGGAGGCAGAGGCAGGCGGATCTCTGTGAGTTCGAGACCAGCCTGGTCTACAAGAGCTAGTTCCAGGACAGGCTCCAAAACCACAGAGAAACCCTGTCTCGAAAAAGCAAAAAAAAAATAAATAAAAAATAAAAGAAGTGTTATGAAGCTTCCCAAACGGGTACTTGGTCCACATTTGAGAAATACTTTGGAAATAAAAGGATCTAGCAGTATTAAAATTGACCAATCAGCTTTACTGAGACAAAAGAAACCAATTTATGGCTGTTAAAACCCTTCAAAATGTCTTCTTCATATCCTGTCATTCTCCTCCCTCATATTGTAGGAATTACTCCCAAATAATTGACTTGAGATCATTTACATGTGACATACAATGGCACAAAAATAAAAAGTTACATACAATATCATCAAAGTTATCACTAAAGAGACGCAAGGGTCTTTCCAGTAAGAATCAAGCCGTGTAGACTGCAAGGTGCCTGGGAAGTGGGTAGGTGCGGAAGTCTCTCCACTCAAACTGAATATTAAAAACATAAAGGAAGGTCATAAAAAAAATTGGATGTGGGTAGGACTGGTGCGATGCCCAGGGATTGGCGATGTATTATCACATTCCAGATAACCTAAGTGCATGCTGGGAAGGTTGAGCTGGACTAGAATGATATCCTTGGGATGGTTACTGCAGCCAGAATCCCGGGGCTGGTCCCAGGCCTTGGTGTCCTGACACCCTAGCTGTCTTCCCTTCAGTGAGAGGGCTGTGGGTTGGTCCCTCAGAAATGTGTGCAAAATAACTCTGTAACTGTGCACATGTCTGCAGACTGAGACAGAGCTTTGGCGACTAAGACTCAACTGTAATAAGTTAGGAGATAACACGCTTTAGCCGACTTCATGTTCTTTTAAAACATTTTCTAAAAATCGAGCAAATCAAAGAGAATAACATATTGGCTTATAATTTTAGTTGAAATTCTTAAAACATCTGACCTTAGTAACTATGTTTAATATTGCGGGGGAGAGGATCTTGTTTGGCAAAATTGTGGGTTTTATTTTTTTTAAAATATTTATTTATTTATTATGTATACAATATTCTGTGTGTATGCCTGCAGGCCAGAAGAGGGCACCAGACCTCCTTACAGATGGTTGTGAGCCGCCATGTGGTTGCTGGGAATTGAACTCAGGACCTTTGGAAGAGCAGTCAGTGCTCTTAACCTCTGAGCCATCTCTCCAGCCCTGTGGGTTTTATTTTTAACGGATGAAATGTCTTTGGATATACTCTGTATGTGGGATTAATGTTTCCTGCGTGTATTTACTTATTTATTCAGTGGGGGGGCACACATGTGCAGGTCAGAAGACAACTTGCTGGAGTTGACAACTCTCTCCTTTCGCTCTTTGACCTCCAGAGAGAGAACTTGGGTTGTCAGGTTTGACTTCAAGTCCCCTCCCCAATTAGATCCTCTCACTGGCTCTGTATTTGTGCTTTAATTAGATTTATAAAAATACATAAGAAATAAAAATGTAGATGATATAGAGTTATACAACTTAATTGGGTGTTCATACTTTGAAATTATTGGTTTTTGGTTTTCTGAGACAGGGTTTCTGAGGCCCTGGTTGTTCTGGAATTCAATCTGTAGACCAGGCTGGCTTAGAACTCAGAGATCTGCCTGCCTCTGCCTCCCAAGTGCTGGGATTAAAGGCGTGCCCACCACTATCTGGTTTAGGAATGACTTAAATTAATAAAGTTTTAATTAGTAGTGTTTGGATGAACTAGATTTTATTTATAAGTTTTTACGCCATATGCAAGAGAATTTGATTAAATTTCTAAGTGCAGTGCTGCTTGAATGATCAGGGGACTTTGACTTGTGCAATTTGCTCATAAATTCATCACTAATCAACAATACGAAGAGTTGGTGATGAAAACCCCAGGCCCTCACATCCCTCCCTCAGGCAAGGGCTTCTGGTTTTAACTGCGGTTTAATTTTACTAATTTATTCAGCCAATATGTTCTAATTTATCCATGAGAGGGCATGGGTTAGCTCTCTTATGTTCCTCATCCTTCTACCCTGTTAACAAAAATACTGAATAAAATAAACGCTTTTTCAGGCTTCTCTATGCGTCACAGGCGGACCTCCGAGAGGGAGTTCCACCCCCCCCCCATTCTGGCCTTGTGGATTTTGACATCACTGCTGTTTCTGTAAATTGATACCGGCCACTGAGTGTTAGTTGATGCTTCACAACCAGTTCTTAGAGGATATTTCACAGAGTTTGCTCGTTTCCACAAGATATGCCCATGGTGCCCAGGGACAAGCGACAAACAGTATCCCTGACATTGGGAAGAGAGACAGCCCTGGATCAGCTCCTAACCTTTTCTTATAGACGATGCCACTATGCCTTGCTGCTTCTCTGAGGGTCACCTCTTACTCAGGCACAAGGTTTTCCCATTTGTCTCCTTCATTTTGCCCATTACATTGTGTCTGGTTTATATTTTTGGAGACTCTCTCCCAAATTTACTTCGACTAAATTTTAGTCTGCCTTCTGTGTTCTCAATTTGCCTTTCTTAGACATTCTTTCTTAGATGATGAGCAAAATAGCTTTTCAAAAAAAAAATCTCTGAATACATTTCAAGTTTTTTTTCTATGTTTTTTTTTAAATATTTATTTATTTATTTATTATGTATACAATATTCTGTCTGTGTGTGTTTGCAGACCAGAAGAGGGCAGCAGACCTCGTTACAGATGGTTGTGAGCCACCATGTGGTTGCCGGGAATTGAACTCATGACCTTTGGAAGAGCAGACAATGCTCTTAACCACTGAGCCATTTCTCCAACCCCTTTTCTATGTTTTTTTGTTTTGTTATTTGCTTCCTAAATTATGTCCACAAAGTCAGGAATTTTTCATTCGTCTATCCACACAGGATTTAAGCTTTTATATTTAGAGACTTTTATGTGCTCTGACTTTCTATTGTCTACTCATATTTTAAAAGGAAATTGAGCTGATTATTGTTTTGTGTCTGCATGTATGCTGCATGTACCTGTCTGTGTGTAGACACACATGCAGTAGCACTTGTGTGAAGGTCAGAGGATGACACCAAGTGCTGGTTCTCACTTCCCACCTTATTTGAGACGAGGTCTCTCTATTATCCACTTCTGTGTATGCAGACTAGCTGAGGATCCCAGGATTCTTCTGCGTCCACCCCGCATTTTACCACAGAAGAATCGAGGTTACAGATGCTCGCATGGCCACACATGGGTCCTAGGGATTCTAATTCAGGCCTTCATGCTTACATGGCAAGTCTGTTACCAGCTGAATCATCTCTCAAGCACAAACTGATTTTTCTTGGGGTCAGGATGCCATCTCTACTGTAGGCTTTGGAAACAAGCATCTCCCGTGAGCAGGTCTTAGGGGAACCAGCCCACCTGCCTTGCATGTGCAAGGAAAGCTTTGCACTGGGGCCTCCACTGTGGAAGTCCTCGGCTGATCTCTACTGTTTTAGTCTATTTGGGGGGGGAAACAAGCCATCTGGATTGCTGCCCGCTGTCACTGCCAGATTCTGAGAGTTCTCTACAGCGAGGCAATGGCGATGATTGGGAACAAAGAGAGGGTGGAGGCCCAGCTGGCACAGTCTGGACTCATGACTCGATCTATTCTCAGCTTCCTTTCACATTGCTCTCTGTCTAGGGACGGGGAGACCCTTGTCATTATCCAACAGCATCTTTCCCTGTTCCCTTTGGGCCACTATTTCTCCTTCGGCCTTCCTCCAGCATTCCATACTGCCTACAGCTCTCCGCCATGCAAGTTCATCCCCATCACAGCTTGGTTTCTTCTGCTGTTTCTGTTCTTCTACCAACAGCGTCTAAGGAGAAGGGGTATAGCTGTGGATGCTCAGCCTGTCGCTTAGCGAGCTCTGGACTCTCTGTCGCCCAAAGGCCGTGCCTTTAGACTGTCACATGTCAACCACACAACGAGAGTAGGACCTGAGAATGCTAGCAGTATCTCTGCTGAATAATTTCTACTGTTCTTTTAAGTGTTTTGTCATAAAGCCTTACTTAAGTGCTGATGGTGGCTGGGAAGGATCAGCTTTGGAGTCCAGCAGAAAGCGTGCCTGCTTCAATTTCTGCCTTTCAGACACATTGACCACAGGGTAGCCCATCTGGTTAGTCCAGGTCGCCATAACTTCTTCCACTGGTAGTTCACTTGCCTGTTGTTGGAAACCAATGGAGAGCCATTAGTTTAGACATAAGGGGGAAGTTAAAGATTAGTGATATTAAAATGTAAATCACTTTTAAGTTGGACAAGGAAAATTTTGAGGGGGTCGCCTTCCTTACCTCTTTCAGTGACTGCCAAAAGTCTGAAGTTTTTGCATTCTTGAACTGGAATTTTTTCAGATACTCCTGTAAAAGATGAGCGCTTTAGATGCCAGCCTTGTTCCTCCACAGCCTCGTCTAGACTTCCCCTCGACTGCTCGTCCTGCGTCCATGGTATGAGATGAGACACAAGAAACCACACATTGTGGCTTTCTTGTAGAAAAATGTCATCAACAGACACTGCTATTTCGGTGTTGTGTGATTTCCTTATTATCAACCGTCCCTTCCATTTCTCAGCCGTGTAAAAGCTAGACACATCTTTAGCGCTTGAACTTTAGAAATGGCAGAGGCTAAATTTGTTGCACTAAGGAAATGAATATGTATGTAGTCTTCTGAATAGCGATAAAGATGGTTATGAGTAAGTGGGAGAAATTACTCACTGTGGAGAGTAAGTCTTTAATCTTCAAATACCTTTAAAATATAAATCTTTTAAATAAAAGGCTGCCCCTTTGTCAGTTCTAACCATAAGACCCCTCTGTGCGAGGAGACATGGGAATAGGCCCCCAGAGAACATTCCCAGTCTTTTCTCAATCCCATAGTTGGTCATTCCTGGGGTGTGGTCTTCCAGAGATCTGCCAGTGTTTGCGATCTCTGTCCCCATGGCTTTCCAGACCTGTGCCATCTAACACTTGGGAATCTTACCTAGAAAGCAAACTTTGACTAGTGCTCCCAGCGCTTAACTTTGTATGTAACATTGTATCTCTAAATTGCTCTAATGTTCCAGGAGGGTATATATCTAGGTCATATTATCTTCAGGATTCTTCTTTATTTTTGGGCACGTAAGGATAAAATAAACTTAGAATCCCAGAAGGACTCCAGCATCCCTGATGTCGGTTTGGAATACTGCCCCCGCGTTCTTTTGGTTAATTCACTTCTCAACACTACCACCAGAGGGCAGGCGAAGGAAGGCAGAGTGTGCCTGTGTCTGGTCTTTCTTCCAGACTCAGAAACTTTATAATAGCAGCTATAACTGTAGCTACAGATTCATGCAGAATAGTGCCCTTCGGAAACCATCTTGGAGGACCTCATTTGTTCAGTGGATGTTTGGTTATTGTTTTTCGTTTATTTTTGAGACAGGATTTCCCTGTGAAGTAGAAGTTGGCCTTGACCTTGTGTCTAACCCTCCAGCTAAATGCATTTTTTGGATACTTACAAGATCTTGAGCTGAGAAATAGGCAAGTCATCTTGGAGCTGGATATGAACTTAAATATTATTTACTACAATGCTCCTGTTTTTAGAGGTGAAAGAAATGGCCATGACCGAATGTCTGTGTCCTTGGAGGAAGAGAGACGCCCCTGAAACTCGTGGGCAAAAGACTGAGTGCTGGATCACTGTGGGTGGATTCATCGAGTTGTCAGGGTTTTTTCTTTACTTTAGTTTATTGTTTCTCATGAAGCAGAAGCTGAACTGAACTTTCCAGAAACACTGCTAAAATGTGCCGCTTTTGTTTTGTCTAGGTCAGAGTTCCATATAGTCTATACTAAGAATTTCTCTCCTTTTCCATTATCACAGTCTCATCATCTTTCTAGTCTAAATCACATGACAACCTGGGCCTTGCTCCCCTTGCTAGTTGGTTGGTTCTGGTGAGCACAAAAGAAAACTGAATGGTGTATGTTGTTAGTATCCTAGGAAGGAAAAGGCCTCCCCAGCTCAACCGTTCTTCTTTTCCAGGGATATTACTAATTCATTATAGTAGAACAAGAAAAGATATATACATTTCTCATGATGATATTTTGCTGCTAATGTCCAACCATGTATGTACTTTTAAAATGCGTAATTGCAGCCACGGGTCTTCCAGTTAATGGCAGCATCATTTTGCTGTGTAACATTGTACTTGGTGAAGAGAACACACATGCAAACGCAGATAGACAACTAGTCCACTCAGATTCTGCACTGGCCACCTTTTCTAATGGACGACCAGTCTTGACAGAAAGCTAGAATCTGTAAAAGAAAGTCCCTGAACTCCAGTTTCCCCAGACCATGGGATGTTGGGACAACAGCCACAGTGTGAGGACGAGCAGCTCAAGAGGGATTCTGATGAGAGCTTCAATGATAATGTGAGTGCTTCACTGATATCTGAAAATATCAGTTTGGGTTTGGGGTTTCTTTTTCCTATAAATTCACTCCACGGCACTATAATTGTATGAAACGTGTTGCCTATTATCCATTGTTCTGGGATAAATCTTTAGGATCATAATGATTAGAGGCTGTTATAACTTGAGCTTTATTAGTCCCAGGTGAGACTTTTAAAACTAGTGACTATAGGTCAGGCAGGTTAAAGAGGAGTGAGCATTTATTGAATGATTAGTGCAGCTGTTTATTTTAAGGGCTTTTTTGATAGTTCTCTACAAAACTTGACACAAAGGACCATTTAATTTAAAGTATCAAGAATGTGTTAGTTTAAGTGGCAAATTAAGATGAAATCTTTGCAAATAGAATTGTAACAGTCTTTGAAAGCAAGTTTTCTTTTTTCTTTCTTTTAAAAAAGATTTTTGTTGTTGTTTATGTTGAGGGTCGCACTCCAGAGCCTTGGATAGCCTAGAACTCACTATGTAGATCAGGCTGGCCTCGAACTCACGGATACACTTGTCTTTGCCTCCCAAATACTGGGATTAAAGGTGGACCCCACTGCACCTGGCTTCTTTTAAATTTCTAGTGCAACACTATATTATAGGTATTAACAAACTGCATACTATAGATATCCACTCAGGACAATCTACTGGATCACTGAATACGTGAAGAATTCTATAGGCCTGAGGACATAAGAGACAGGGCCGCCATGAAGATGGTCACAGTAGGGACGTGGTGACCATGGAGTTGGAAGCTCAAGGAAAGTTATATAAGCACACAGCCCCTCCCTTTGTGCCATTTGTCCTCACGGGACAACTTTTTAATCATCAAATTGTCCTTATGGGCACCCTAAATACTTCCTAAATCTTACTCTATTCTTGTTTTGGTAGGCACAGAGGCATTTTATGACAGCTCCCCACAGAGATTTCCTTTTGGGATATCAAAGAGACAGATAAATGCCATTCACAGAGACAAAGCCACACGGAGAGCGACTGGGGTAGTGGTGGCATTGTCCTGTAGTGGCATGATTCCTGGGAAACAAATGACAAAGAACTAGTAGTCAGTGTGGAAATTGTCTCTCTTATGTTCTGTGGGCCGCAATCCACCAGCAACAGCTTATCAAGTTCCCAGGTTAGCACAACAGGAGGTTGGAGGTTCCATTTCTAGGTTGAAATGGGCCCAACCAGATGATGGGGCAGTTAGAAGGACACATTGTAGTGACTTCAATAAAGGTCAGGAGACACTAACCCTGAGATTACTGACATAGGGTCTTTTAGAAGAATGAAAATGAACTGGAATGTCCAGTGTAGTGCCATGCTAACACAAGATGTGAGCAGAACATCAGAAAAAAAAATTCTTGTTTATCTTCCCAAAGGGAGCAAGATCTCCTTATTCACTGAGTTCATGAGAATATGGCTATTCATATCAATAATTTCCCAAATCAATATTAAGGAAAAGACCTTATATTTTCTTCATAGGAAGACTAGTAGAGACAGATTTAAGTGTCCATGCCATGCTTATATGAAGCCAATCATGTCCCCAGCCCCCCAAATTCTTACATGATGGCCTCAGAGCATCTGGAGGGCATCTGGTTGGTATGAGATAATGAGGGTTTGACCTCACAGTGAGATTCATGTTCTTACAGAAGATACAGGACTGCTTGTTCCCTGTGACATATAAGGACACAGCGGGGCTGTCTACAGAACAAAAACACCCTCACCAGGAACCGAAACGGCAGCACCGTGACCCTGGACTTCATTACCTCCAAGGCTGTGGGAAAGCGCATGTCTGTTGTTAAAGCACCTGGTCTACCCTGTCTTTCCATGGCAGCCCACTTGCAGACGGCGTGTGTAAAGAGTAAAGTCTCTCTAAGCAGTGCACTTGACCTGCTCCATGACATTTCTGGTCAGTGATCATTACCGAGCCCTAACTTGATGTGAAGTCACTGTTATCTCTTACTTATCTGTCCAAGTGAGGGAAGGAAAGAAAGCCGCTAACCCTAATTACCCGTGATTGCCAGCTTCGTATCAGTATGGTTGTACTTCTGCTACAACTGAGAAACCATACCTGACATCCTTTTTGAAATTTCTCTGGTGTGATCCAGTCTTCGAGCATTCTCAGAATAGAAGCTCCCTAGGATGAGAAAAGGCGACCCATTAAAGTCAGCACATTTCATGATTATATCCGAGTGTTTCTTGAAGAGCATTCTGATGAATTACATAATTATAGTACTGTAATTTCGGGCAAACAAACAAAAACCCCGAGACTTGACACCCTTCTGTGTGTGTTTTTAAATAACCAAGTGATAAAGAGATCAAATATGCCTTGCTACCAGTGACTCAAGACCCAAATGGTTATTGCACTTCCCCAAGTGGGTCGACAGGTGGCGCTTTGTTAATGAAAGAAAAAAATGGTCTCCTTGGCAATTCTTAGGCGAAGCACTAATTTCAAGGTAAAATTATGGCAAATTATTAAATCTACCTCCACATAAGAGACAATAAGTATATTTAACAGAAGGAAGTACAGAGGGAAAGTAATGTATTAAATAGTATGAATAGATACAAAATGTAGCCACAAAACCAAAAGCAGTTTGTTTCATTTGGTTTTATAGATCTCGGGAATTTGAGGAATGTCCTGATTTCCAGATTCTTCCATGTGGGTTAATACGAAGGCACACTACGTCTAAGATTTTAAGATAAGTTTTCAAATAATGTACCCGAAAAATATTACTTCCCACTTAACTTGCTAGTTATTACTACATTTCCCAATTATTTTAAACTGCATTTGGACACGGCAAGAATAAGGCTTGGAAACATATTTATTTCTGACAGTATTTTAGCCTCTGGAGTACGCAGGACTTAGAGCCCGAGGCTTCCTTTGTGAGTTACCAAGACAGATAATCATTTAAAAGAAGACAGAAAAGACGTTGTGGGAACAATATGTGAAAAAGTTAAAAAAAAATTATGGCACCAACATCAAATAATAACTGTTTCTCATTTAAGCTGATTTGATACATATTCATTTTGATAATTATAAGTAAACACAACTCTGTCAGGGTTCATCCAAGATAACAGCAGCACGGATATAGGCCGATCCAGGAGGAACTGAGCTAGGAAGTTACCCAAATAAAGATATCAATTATATTATATTTTTACAAGTCTGAAATATGTGTGGAGGAGACACTGTGGGCGGTATGTATTGTGAGAGAATGTCCCAAAAGGCTTGGGCGGACCGTTCTCAACTAGAGCTCCTCAAGTTTCAGTGGCTAAAAACTGCCTTGTCTAGCAGACACAAACACAGTTATCTTCAACTAACTCTCTCTCTCTCTCTCTCTCTCTCTCTCTCACACACACACACACACACACACACACTAGAATATCTGCTCTGAACATTAAAGTGCTCTCCTGTTGAAAGTGCCCATGTAGATGGGTTTCCTCACAGACCACACAGCAAAAAAAGTAAGATCTATCATCTTTCAGAAAAATCAAGAACGGGCTGGTGGGATGACTGAGTGGGGAAGGGTGCTTGCGGTCAAGCCTGGCAACCTGAGTTCAATTTTCCATATCCCCAAGATGAAAAGAGAAAAGCTGCCCTGCTCTCCACGTTTACATATATGGCCCCTCCACCACAGAATAAATTTTAAAAATTAAAGAAAGCAATTAAATTGGATGTTTAAGGGATAATTGCTTATTTATCAAAATGAAAGTCGTTTTAAACAATAATGGGGAAAAGAAATTCGTTTCTGTGTCATCAATTCCTTCGCCTGCAAAATATCAACTATTTACTATTCAGTCCTGACTATGTTCTCCACTCTTTTCCAGAGCTCACAGCAGAATCAAACCTTTTCTTACAAACAATTTGTTGGACATGTACTGAACGTCAGTAAATAGGGAGATGTTCAAAAGCAGCGCCGCGCACCTCCTACCTTGCTGTATGAGATTCCATCAAACACAGACGTTATTTCAGCGGGAGTTGACACTGTGACAACCACTGGATGAGAGGACATCAAGGAGTCGTCTTCCTGCACCGGTAACACGTCCTCAATCAGCACCTGACTGAGCTGGAACGACAGAAAGCAAAGGAGGGCAGCTCGTCCTTCGGATCGCTTCCCACTTACACCATCGCGTGTCATCAATGTGGAGGAAAGAAAAGAAAACGACCCCAATCGTACAATGTGGTCTCTGGGTCTTCACATGAATCCCCTCCCAGAAGCTGCTCCACGCTGGTTTGGTCGTCTAGCTAGAACGCTTTTGACTCCTGTATGACAGACCCAGCAATATCTACGCCTGCTGCTGCTATGCTGCCCTTGAAACTGGACCACACTCTCTGAGTTTCCAGTCTGTGTAACGGGAATGATGTCAACACACAGGGTGGTTGTGAAAATTCAGAGGCAGAGAGTTGACTGGCCACAGTTGCTTTCTTTTACTTGTCATTGGAATATGGAAAACTCCTAACTAACCACAGGAAACCCTGACTCGTTCTATGGTTCCAGTGATCAGTATGATTTAGTCTTGGTTTTTTTCTCAGCCACGTCGAGCGGGTATGGCCCTGCAGTATGGTTAACCTTCCGGGTTGAGAACACAGCCTCTCTATCTTCTTGATACATCACTTAAACAAGCTCCCTGACTCACTAGCAGTCCGAGCACCTTCTCTTTGGACTCCTGCACAGGATTCAGACTCCAGTTCAAGGACAGCAGCACCTGACATAGTGCCTGGAACTCAGGGGAAGCCAACAAAGTGGTTATCATTGCTATTTTGATTAATATGGAGTAAGATTCTGAAAAACCACTCCATTAAACTAGTACTACTTTTTTAAAGATCAAAAGTTTTATTCCTTCTGTTAATTTAAAATATTTCTGAAAGGGGAACTTGTGTATAAAATTATGACATTTGAGTGTTAGTATGTTATAATTTCATACAAGTGTTTGATATAGGTAGGACGGCAAGGTATTTTAGAAGGAAAAAATAAAAGACAAAAAGAGTAGAGGAGAAGGGGCGGAGCAAGAAATATTCCAAACCAGAAATGCCTAAAGCACACTCCCTAATTTACTTTGAAAAATAGAAAAACTGCCGGGCGGTGGTGGCGCACGCCTTTAATCCCAGCACTCGGGAGGCAGAGGCAGGCGGATCTCTGTGAGTTCGAGACGAGCCTGGTCTACAAGAGCTAGTTCCAGGACAGGCTCCAAAAACCACAGAGAAACCCTGTCTCGAAAAACCAAAAAAAAAAAAAAAGAAAAAGAAAAAGAAAAAGAAAAATAGAAAAACTGATTTGCAAAAATTGTTTCTTTCAGCAATCCAGTCTCGAAAAACCAATATATAATATATATATATAATATATAGTAATGACTGCTGTGGACCACAGGAGTCAGTTTCTCCCAGGAATGTGGCCACGGAAAGCTACCCAAGCTCCAGCAGTTCGTCCTACACCAACGTGTTGCTTTGTTTAATTAACTTTAGTTTCATTTTGTTTCTTAAAGGACATAAAATTGTGAAGGGGAAGTGGGGGCAGGGGGTAGAGGAGGAGACAGAAGGCAAAGAACCCAGGTAGAAAAAAATTACTTTTTAAAGATGAAAAGAAAACAGTTACAGACTGTTGAGCCCCAAGAAAGTTAAACTTCTGTTGGATGGTGTTTTTCTTAATTTTAAAATTTGCCTTTAGTAGACTTTTACGCTACTTAGGATACACTAAAGTTTAGGAGTCATTTAAAATTACATTCAGAAGTCAGAAAAAGATTTTTAAAAAAACCCTCCAAGTTAAGTAATCCTGTTTATTTTTTATCAAATTCACACAGAAGGCTAATCCCCTTTGAATACACTTTATTGTTCATCTTTACAACAACCCAGCGAGGTAGTTCTTTCTGTCGTCTCTTTAAATGATACAGACAAGGTAATTAAACATTACTCACTGTTAAGAACAGTTGTTCCAGTAGAGGGCAGTATTCTACATACTTTACAGCTATCTACCTCTATACAGAGCTAGGGATACACATCTCCAGCGTGTACATACATGCATATATACATACAGTCACAGAAGAATGCTCACATGATCTAAAGACAGACAAGAAAGCCTAACTTTCCTAAAGAAAATTCGGTAGCATTTCTGGAAACTTTTATCCCAGGTCCCTCGCGGGCACATTGTGTGACTATTCACTAAGCAAGCATGCAGTGCGGGAACTAGGAAGCTTACTTGACACAGAACAACACTCTCATTGGATGTTAAAGGGAGGCCTGACTCAGAGGTGACACCTTGTTCATGACCACGTGTCCTGCTGTGTATCTAAGAGATGATGAGTTAGGATTCGATCTGGTATCTGACCGCTAAGTAGATCCTTCATCTCTTTACCACACTCCAGCAATCTGCTTGGGTAAAGTAGCTAATGGAAAAGGACTACTTCTGAGGGCAGCACTATATTCGCTGAATGAAAGGCGGGCATTTTCTACTCTTCCTTCTCCTACACCCCTCCCTTCCCGACAGGTGTTTGTCTATGACTCCCAACTGGCTCAATGACTGGATAAAGGCTCCTGGCAAAGAACAGCTCAGGGGAAGCCACCGGCCCCATCCTATCCTCTCCACGGACACCTGTGACCGCCATAGTACTTGACCCTGACCCAAGACCTCCTTCAAAGGCTTCAGTCCAGTTTCCACTAAGAAAATATGTTCAAGAGAGTTTGTGTTTAAGACTCACCATTTCCCAATCTTTCTCTGCATGGTTTACTCCCAAGAACTCGAAGAAAGAAGCAAATCCTTCATTCAGCCACAAATCATCCCACCAGTCCATGGTCACAATATTTCCAAACCACTGGAATAAGAAGCAAGGAGGAAGTAGTCAGACGTTTATCCTTGTGGTAGAAAGATGCGTAGGAAGCTTTGTAGCATGGATTTGTAGCTGATGTAGAAGTGGCCAACGCTGAACCTAACAAATGCTTCACACTTTATCTTGATCTGAGAATGTTAAACTCTCCAGTTTATTCCCATATTTTAAGGAATATAAAATGTTATAGGACAGTCTCTTGTGTGTTTATTAAAGGCAAAACAGTCTAAAGCAGTGGTTCTCACCCTTCCTAATGCTGCGACCCTTTAATACAGTTCCTCACATTGTGGTGACGCCCAAGTGTGAAATTGTTTTCATAATTTCATAATTATGAAACTGCTATTTTTCTGCTGTTATGAATTCTGATATAAATGTCTGTGTTTTCTGATGGTCTTAGGTGACCCCTGTAAAAGGGTCATTTGGTGCCCCCCCCAGGGGTCACTAGAAAGTTTCTGTACAGATCAAGGTTAGTGAAGGCTGATTGGTTTCCAGACAGCATTTTTCTGAGCTGCCCCTTCCCACTTCTCTATTCAACCACACTTTGTATTACTGCTATGTAATACAAAGGACAGTTTTAAGAGACAGTAGACTTGCTTCAGGCCCGTACCTGGTGTACAAGTTCATGGGCAATCACACTGGCCACTCTTTGTTGGTTGGATGAGGCTGATTCGTTGGGGTCAAACAGCAGGTTTGTTTCCCGGTAAGTGATCAGTCCCCAGTTTTCCATGGCACCGGTGCCAAAATCAGGAATAGCGATTTTATCTATGGAAAAAAGACAGCCCAGTGAGAAACGGATTCTTTCCACGTGTTCATAGCGTTTCTTACCAAATTAGGTTATTTGGATGACTTTTTTAAGGCTAAAAATAATTTCTCAAAGTGAGAAACAGGAATCATTTATGCAAACATTTTGGTCCTAATGCACTCGGCATTCCCACGGAGCAGTTCCTCTAGGCTCCAGACTTCAATGGGTCATCCCCTCCCCCCTTTTTTGCTTAATGGTTACATGACTTTTTCCCCCCAAAGCCCGTATAATTTTATGTCTTTCTTCTCTGCACAGTGCTTCATTTTTATTATGTCCCCATCCCCCATTTATCACCTCGGTTATAAACAGCACCTGTTTGGGAGGTGTACTGTTAGGAAGAAAGAAGTCTTTCCATGAGGACTGAGAAAGACAGACCTTATGAGTTCATGAAAACAGCTCACACGTCAAGGCCATAGACTTTAGAAACCCCACTACCTCCAATGCTATACAATATGAGGACAGTGACTCTCAATCCATCTACTGCCGCTTCCCCTTGCCATCCCTAAATTTTTCTCCAGTTCTAAAATGTTGCATGCTACATGAATTTTTATCTTTTGTGTTCTCTAAATTTTAGACAGAGCCATCCAAAAAGAGGATGCAGTGTTGGGTACTTCCATATTAAATTGAAAAATTAAATAGAAAAATGTTGGTTAGTGGGAAATAGAGCTTCTCTGGACAATGAACTATAATCTGAATGCCATTTTTTATTACTACTATAATTTAAATGAGGAGCAAAATCCAAAAAAGTTAAATTACTTTCTAGCATGTGAGAAAAGGGCCTTTCTGGTTACAATAAAATTTCTTAAAGATTTTTATAGAAGAATAAAAAGTATATATCTTCAGTAGAAATCAACTTAACAGCGATTTTCTTGCCATGCTGTGATTATGGCATAAGAATATCACTAAAGATTGAGAAGGTATTTTTTCACATGTTGGAAAGTATAATTTACACAAATCTTTCTGCAAATGAAAGTAATATCTCCTCTGGTGAATACAGACATTATAATTAATTGACATCAACTTGATTACCCTTTGATATAAATGAGGACACCATTTCCAAAGACCTCTATTACCCAGCTAATTCTGAAAGTGTTGAAGATGCAGAGAAAAATATACGGTGAGAAAAGAGAAGAGGAGGAGAAAGGAGGGAATTGGTGTGGGTCCTGCATCTCGGGTCATCCTGATCACTACAAGTGAGGAGAAGATGAGAAGACCCATGGATTTGGGTTCCCCATTCTTTCAAAATTTCCCTTCTGACTATGGAAAAATAAATAAATAAATAAATAAAAACTTACTTATCTTTCTGTCTCCTCTAATAACTGCTAAGCAACATAAAAGTCCATTGAGGAGAAACTGAGGCATGCACACACACAGGGCAATAGAGCCTTTCTTTTGCCTTCCACAGGATTTATTATGGCGGTAGGAGCTGGATAGGGAAGTGGGTTCTTGGTTGGTTCAAGTTACACCTTCCTTACAAGTTCTTCAAGGGACTTAGAGTTTTACTCAAAGCAGCCACTTAAGCTTGTTATTAAAGTGCTTCTGCTCTTGATGGAGGCTCCATCATTTGGACTACGGTCCTTCCGTGCTTCACAGAAAACACGCCTCTCTCCGTATTAGAGGGAAGAACACTCTGGAAATGGAACACTGATGCTTCTTCCAGAATTTTCTTCCCTCTAATACGGAGATTGCAAATCAAAGATGGTATCTTCATCACATGAGAGTAGAGAAGGCCTAGACATTTTAGAGGAACCTAGAATGGATCTTTGGGCTTGTGGTAAATGTCAGACATGTAGCACCTGTAAAAAGACTCAGGAATGATCAGTAATCAATGGTAATCTAATTAGACAGTCTAGGTTAACTCAGGTAAAATAAACAAAAACAAAGGCAGCTTAAAATGAGGAGATGAAAGCATTTTCTCACCCAGTTTAGGAAGAGAATAGTTCATAGCAAAGTATTCTTCAAAATAATCAAACACAATTTTAGTTACGTTCGCAGCGTACTCCGCCGTTTGAGCTTGCTCCGGCTGGACATAAATACTGAGCTGGTAAACAAAAGACAAACATTCAGGGAGGTGAATCTTCATTGATAAAACACATGCACAAAGTGAAACATGATACCATCGGAAGAAGAAGGCCTTTGGATCAGAGCATCTAGATTGAACACCAAGCCTCCTTCATAGTAGGCTCATCCCCAGCAGCTTTGTGCAGCCTTGGGCAGATGACCTCGCTGCTCTCAGACTTGGGTGAAAGGTCACTAAGATATAACTGTGTGCCATTAGTAACTAGAAATAAGTAAATAAATAGGAACAGTGCCCCAGACATTAAAAGATATTATCACTTTTTTGTATTTAAAATGTGTGTTGTCTGGGGTGGGAGAGATGGCTCAGCAATTAAGAACACTGACTGCTCCTCCACAGGACCTGGGTTCAAGTCTCAGCACCCACAGGGTAACTCACAACTGCCTATGAGTCCAGTGCCAGGAGATCTGACATCCTCAACACAGACGCACCTGCAGTCAAAACACTAATGCACATAAAATCAAATTAAATGAATCATCTTTAAAAAGACTAAAAAACAAAACACAGCCCTATGTATCTGTTTACATTTCCTAGTATCCTCTGACTTGTCTTGTTATGCGGTTCCTTGAAACAAATTCATTCTGTTTTATTTTTCATCTAAGGTGCGTTTGACTACACATTTCCTCTTTGGGATAGTCCACTGTTTTTTTAATTGGCTGTAGCCATGTTTCTATTTTACTCCCTGAACCTTAAATATGATGACCTAACTTTTCCCAAGATAGAGTGAGTAAGCTTCATCAGTTTTCTGAGTTGCAAGGATATTGTTTTATGCCTCTATGACCTAATTTACGAATTAAACTGAGTACTGAGTGCAGACATTTTTTTCCAATTCTAATCATGCACGACTTTATTAAGAAAGGTTAAGTAAGAATCCTTCTAAGCAGACGAACAGACGCTCAGGAACCTTCTTGTTGCTTAGTAGTTTTCCGTGAGTGACAGAGAAACAGCGCTTCATCTGGCAGTCTGTCTGCTACCTCAGCAAGAAAGTCAGATGAAACGCTGGCGTGGGCTAACCCGGAGACCTGACCCAAAGCCCTCGGGCAAAGACCGATGCCGTCATCATAGTAAGTTCAAGACCATTGACCCAGCGAGACCAGATGATTCAAGATTAGAAAAACACAAGAGAGGGAGATGAAACCTACTCATTTCCTGTTCCCACTGAATTACTGTAAGTGATATTCATTTGGACACACGCATCCGAGCCCATTTCTTAGAAGAGAGCTCTGGCCACAACCTAAAGGACAAATGATGAGAGAATGTCCCTTATGTGGAGTTCTCACCTCTTTTGCATAAATAGAAATGAACTCCCACCACGGTCAGTGACCCCCTCCCATTCCTTAAGGCTTTTAGTTTTTACTTGTCAGAGAGAGGAGATAATCCATTCCTACCACCCTCTCCTGTCCTCTTGGTAAGCTATGGCATGCCTGCTCCAAGCAATGACTAAACCTAAGGATCTAGCTGGTAGCCACTGGACAGAACAACAGAACCTGGCCATGAAAAATCAAAGCCAAACCGGGTGGTGGTGGTGCACACCTTTAATCCCAGCACTTGGGAGGCAACATTCATTCACTGGGAATTGGAGCAGTTTTTTTCTCACGTGTTTCTAAGAGAACCTCCCTCGCCCATCCCCACACAGAAGAGTGCATTGTCTGCACCCAGCTAGACACAGATTTCCTGTCACCTTTACAGACAACCACTGCAGGTCATATTTTTTAAAACACAGATTCGCTTTAATCCCAGCACTCGGGAGGCAGAGGCAGGTGGATCTCTGTGAGTCTGAGGCCAGCCTGGTCTACATGAGCTAGTTCCAGGACAGGCACCAAAGCTACAGAGAAATCCTGTCTCAGAAAAAAGCAAACAAACAAACGAACACAGATTCAGTCAATGAGCTAAGGAACCACAGGACAGCATGCTGGTCGTCTGTCACAATCCTTGTACTGGCTCCACAATCCCTTATCTATAATCATAACATCTGGAGAATCCTCAAGATTTTGCATTTAGCCAAAGCACACTCATGAGTATATTTTCTCTGTCGTGTGTTAGAAACATATTTCGACATGGAAGATTTTGTGAACACAACAACTCAGTTGTCATTTGAAGCCCATGCGTGATGTATGCAGCACCCATTCAGTTGCAGACCACCTGTGCTGGTTTGATTGAGGACTTAGGACCACACCATCCCTTCTGCAGACATCCTCACCCCTGCTCCCTGACTGTGGCATTGGCATGCCCCATTCCTGCACCTTCTCCTTCCTCTGGGCTTCAGCAGACATTAACCTTTCTCTGGCTTCTTAGCACATGTGCCCAGAACAAAGTCTCCCTGAATCTCCACCACTTTTACTAATGGTTCTCCTCTTTCCAGTTCACACGCTTGCTCTCAGGGAACCTTTTAATGGTTAAATATGAAGTTTAAAATCTTTATCAGTAAATGGAAGAATTCAAAAGCCTAACTGTAGAGCCTAAAAACATCTATTTTCTAAAGTAGAGCACCTTCTCAGAGGAAATTAAATTCCTGATACATACCACTACTTCAGAGGACTAGCCCCACCTCAAAACACTAAGTCTACCACACGGTCTGGACTTTCAAAACTCACATCGGCTCGGCCATTATTCTAGTTGCTTTTCTCTTATCATACTGGACCCTCTTATAAAGCAGGCTTAATATTTTAATGCCTCATCTGTTTTATTTGCTGTGTATGAGTGTTTTGATTGCACGAATGAGAGGCTTGGCATGTCCTGTGTACCATGTGTATGCCACGTGTACCCGAGGAGGCCAGAAGGAAATGTCAGATTCCCTAAAGGTAGGTGGTGGTGAGCAGCGAATGTGAGTCCTCCAGGGCAACAAGTGCAGTCAGGTGGTTTGGCGCACACCTTTTATCCCAGCACTCGGGTGGCAGCAGTGGGTGGATCTCTGTGAACTCAAGGCCAGCCTGGACTACAGAGTGAGTTCCAGGAGGGCCAGGGCTGCACAAAGAAACCCTGTCCTGGAAAGAGAGAGAGAGAGTAACAAGTGCTCATAACCATTGTGCCAGCTCTCAGCCCCATAAGTAGGTGTTTAGATTTTATGTCTTTCCAGTGTCTCCAGCAATTTGAGGGGTGAGACCTAAGCTCCGGAGGGTTGCTAGCTAGCGGATCGCTGTCTCTCACTTCACGTGTCTCTTTGTTAGACTCGATCATCATGACTGACCAACTTTTCCTAGAACAGCTTAATGGATCTTTACACCATCTTCCCCCTCAGTTCCTGTTTATGTCTCTAAACCTTAAGCTTTGCACACACCTCATCGGTGTTTACCTACGAGCGTCACCGCAGGAGATGCTCTCGGGCCTTCTCCTGCAAGGAGCTTGTCACGCTACATGTCAGTCCTGTGAATTTTGCACCACTGCTAATAGAATGCCGTATTTTATGTAACTTCTGAGTATTTTACTGAGAGTCTTACACAGATCATGTTCCCACAACCTCTTAACCACAATCAGAAAATCCACAGAGTTCTGAAAATCAAAACATCATCTATCTGAGCTAATTTGGTACTATCACCTGACCTGAACTGATAACTGATAGATGGATTTTCATATCTTCCCTTTTCCCCATTTATATTGCAAATGCATATAGATATATGGAAAATACATCTATCCTTCTATCTATCAATCTATCTATCTATCTATATATATATAGCACATGTATAGGTAGAGATAATTAAACTATGCACACACACACACTGTTTAATTATCAAGTCCCGCGAAATGTATCAGTATTTGAAAATCAAGCCTTCATGCACATCCTAACACACGATTTCTAGCATAAACCAGCTCCAGAGATGTAGACATTTCCTTAAAATCTGAGAGTTCAAAGGAGATTTACAAGTAAAAGTGTGAACGCTGGCAAGTGAAGAGAAGCGTGCGGTGACTCAAGTGAGAAAAGCTTCCCCAAGCTCATGTTTGAATACGTGGTCCTCTGTGGGACCGTTTGGAAACAAGTGGCCTTGTTGGAGGGCGTGTATCACTGGGGATGGGCTTTTTCACACGCCTCCTGCTGCCCCCACTGTTCTCTCTGCCTCACGCTTATGGCTGGAGATATGAGATTTCAGCTGCTCCACCCACTCAGCTTCATTAGGAAGACAATGAAATGTTGAGGCTGTATGCATTAAACACACACACATATACATGAATTACTAACACATGCACAAAACAGGTCATAAAATAGGAAACGGAAAATGAGAGCTGCTGAAATCCTAAGAAAAGGCTGTGGATTAGTCAATTGTGTTATATAAATATTCATTTCTTAGTTTTAAAGAAGGAATGATAAATAGTCATGTATGGTATTGACACAGTATAGCAAAGTGTGAATTATTTCAAAATACAGTGTTAAAATATACTCCATTATTAAAACAGCATTTTCTAGTGAGATAATTCTTATGAAGTGAAATGCAAAGGTTAAGATCCCAGCCCAGTTAAAACCTAGGGCTGGAGAGATGACTCAGTAGTTAAGAGCGCCGGTTGTTCCTCCAGAAGACCCAGTTTCAATGCCTTGCACACACATGGTGGCTCACAGTCAGATGTAACTCAAGTTCTGGGAATCCAACGCCCTCTTCTGGCTTCCATGGATACCAGGCCCCCACATGATATCCAAACAAAACACTCATTTGCATAAAATAAAATAATAATTAAAAGAACTTAAAGCCTTCCTAAATATAGTCTATTTCTTTGAAATAGACAGATAAAATCCAGCGGCCAACATAGTCTTTGACGAAGCATTTTTTTTTTTTTTTTTGATTTTCGAGACAGGGTTTCTCCATAGCTTTTGGTTCCTGTCCTGGAACTAGCTCTTGTAGACCAGGCTGGCCTTGAACTCACAGAGATCTGCCTGCCTCTGCCTCCCGAGTGCTGGGGACGAAGCATTTTCATTTAGAAACCAGTGAACTAAGATGAGAGTGACAGAGAAATCTAGTGCAAGTAGCCCGGCTTCATCCGCAGGAGGAATTCGGGACACACTGATTTGGGAAATGTCCTTCCACACTTTGGGGAAGAAAACTCAGTACAGTCTCTGAGAGTTACTGGAGTTGCCAGGACTGTAGCATATATCTACACTGATAGACACTCTGATTTACTCCTTCACTAGGAAAGCCAAGGGCACTCCCCAACAAGGTAAATACTCCTTTTTATATATGCTTCTTTACAAAAGACAGGAGCCAACTGCCCCAAAAACATTTAACTTGGCCTGGACTTGATTCTTTGGAGCTTGCTACAAGGACAATACATTCTGGAAAAGCTACTGTACATCAACTATGTCAGAGAAGGCACCGCAAACCTACTAACAGGAAATTATTTCATTTGTGACAGTTTGAAAATTTAAATTTGTCTCAGTTCCTGTTTTCTTCTAAACTATCTATTAAATTGGTGCTTAAGGAAAAAATAAAACAATATATTTAAATCCAAATTGTTTCTATATTTGAAAATGAGTTGCAATATATCTAAGTGAAACTCTGAAGCAGAAATATTTCTAATAATATTATTAGTAATTCAGCTAATATATGTAATTACGATGTGACTTCTAGAAGGACGATGGCAGTTTTTACACCCACAGCTGTACAGTTATTTCACACAGCTAAAACATCATATACTTTCTCTATACTGTGCCAGGTTCAGGGTCAGTAGGTTGGTCTGTTTTCCTAAGGTGATATCATTTGCTACAAACCCTTAACCAATCAACTAAATGCCAAAAAGCCTCAGGAGGGGGTTGTTTGCCAAGAGCTAGAAAAAAAAAGGAAACAAGAAAGGAAGGGAGGGAGGGAGGGAAGGAGGGAGGGAGGGAGGGCATCTTTCTATTTGTGCCTAGTCAATAGTTACAAAACTACTGTAAGTAATCCTTCAAATTTCTCTTTTTATTCTTTTTTTTGACATTCAGTTGATTGAATAAAAACACAACTACTCTTCCAAAAGAAAAAAAGAAAGTACAGAAAATCAAAAGTTTTCTGAGCTATCCTGAAACTCCATATAATTTATTCTCACACATAGGGAAACACTTTATTTTCAACCAACAGCGCCACTACTGATGCTCACTGTGTCCTTTCTTCTGGTTACAGTAA
The DNA here is from genome assembly GCF_950005125.1 of Chionomys nivalis. NCBI lineage: Eukaryota > Metazoa > Chordata > Mammalia > Rodentia > Cricetidae > Chionomys > Chionomys nivalis. Next base: position 39,543,905 of record NC_080103.1, read on the forward strand.
ATTACAGACCTCAAGTTGCTGATAGTGGATGGGAAGGAACGCCTGTCAGAGGGTCGACTATCTACAGCTCACCGGGTTTAATGAGTGTCCCAGATTCACGTGTTATATAGTAGAAACCCATTGAACGGTTGACAGCGGGTTAATGTACCAGAGCTGTATTGTCAGAAACGGTGTAGATAAGAATGGCCATCGGCTTCACTCAGTTTCTCTGAAGAATGCCGTGTGCACGGCAATGATCTAGTTCCATCCTTAAAGGGTTTACTGAAGAAGTAACAGGACTTCGGGTCCATATGGTGCAGGAAACGGTTCTCTGCCGCACCTTCAGAGATCCCAGCATGCAGCAGTGGTGGGTAAAACACAAAATGGGAAGCCCATTCCACGGAGCAGGCTTTAGCTGATGCATCTCTGCGGAAGTTGTGATGAGAAGCAGTGGGTGGAGTTGAAGCAATAGCTTCCCGAGTGGGTACAGGACCCCACCCCTAACCAAGAAGCTATCTGTAATTGATACCCACTGGCTAAGGAAAACCAGGTTTTCTTCAATGGTTTATAACTGTGTCTATCAGTCACACTCCAGGGCAGGCTCCATGCCCAGGAGTAACCAGCCAGTCAACACAAAATAGGTTCCATTTTTCTCTTTTTTCCCCCTGGTTTTGTTTAGTTTTTCTGTGTGTGTGTGTGTGTGTGTGTGTGTGTGTGTGTGTGTGTGTAGTTTTGGTTCCACTTTTGGATTTGTTTTTATCATTTTACCTTATTAGTCTTTGATTTGTTTATTTTTATTTTCATTTCTGTGTTTTGTTTTTGAAAGTGAGAGAGAGTGGGGAACTGAGAGGAAGATGTTAGGTATAAGATGATAGATGATAGATAGATAGATAGATAGATAGATAGATAGATAGATAGATAGATAGATAATAGATAGATAGATAGATAGATAGATAGATAATAGATGGATAATAGATGATAGATAGATAATAGATGATAGATAATAGATGGATAATAGGTAGATAATAGATAGATGGATAGATAGATGGATAGATTGGATAGATGATATAGATAGATAGATGATAGATAGATAGATGATAGATAGATAAATAGATAGATAGATAGATAGATAGATAGATAGATAGATAGATGCAGTTGGGTGGGGAGATGTGGAAGACATTGGAGAGATTAGGGGAGGGGAAAACATGATCAAAATACATTATATAAAAAAGAATTTTAAAAAAGATTTGTTAGCCTTGAATTTGAAAGGGAGTTAGAGGGACTATGGAAGGGCTTGAAGGGAGAGGACATAGTAAGGGTTGGAGGGAGGAAACAAAAGGAGAAAATGACATAATTACATTCAATTTAAAATGTAAAATTAAGCCGGGCGATGGTGGCGCACGCCTTTAATCCCAGCACTCGGGAGGCAGAGGCAGGCGGATCTCTGTGAGTTCGAGACCAGCCTGGTCTGCAGAGCTAGTTCCAGGACAGGCTCCAAAGCCACAGAGAAACCCTGTCTCGAAAAACCAAAAAAAAAAAAAAAAAAAAAAAGTAAAATTATTTTTAAAAAATTGAAGCACGTGTAAGATGATGTAAGAATGTATAATGTCGTAAAGGAGCAAATCTTTGTAATAGAGAGCACTAGTACATAAGGGGCAATAAGTTTTAAGTGGAGAATTGTTTTCCTCTCTTTTTAAAAATATATTTAGGTAAAATAATCTAGAAAAATTCCAAATGACAAATATTTGTGCCCATGATCTAGGAAAACCCATACATGGAAGAGTCCATCAATGTAATACAGGAAAACCAGTATGGGGGAGAACCTATCAATGGGGTGAAAGGTTATGGAGACCTTTATTCACCTCTGTCTGAGAATCACTTAAGAGGACAGGAAGGGAGTCAGAGAAATGCAGGATAGAAACTGCCAGGGCAAGGTGTCATTCATGAAGCTAGACTGACTGCCTAGCTGACTGCCGGACTGCCTAAGTCATTCATGATGCTGGACTGCCCGATGGCCTAACTGTTCTGTCTTACCTCATTCATGATGCTGGACTACCTGATTGCCTAACTGCAATGTTAGGTAATTTTTGCAACAAATTGATTGTAACACATTTTTAAAGGGTTATAAGACTTAGGTAAGTTTCTTCTTTGTCACACTTCCGTGGACCTATGGAGGCTGCTTTCCTAGCGCTTCTCTCTGGAGTTACACACCGAGAGAGCTTTCTTCTGGGGTGCCGACATTAGCCTTCCATCCAGAGAAAAGGAAGGAGCTTTGTGAAGCGTTAGAGTCAACATTAAGTGCTTCAGGTCCTCAGAAAAAGTTCTGCTCAATTTTTAGGAGACCACCTCACTGTGTACCAGAAGATGAGGGTAAGGCGCCCCCTAGCTCCAGCTCCGGGTCACTTTGTTGAATTCTGACTAGAGGATCTGGGGAATTTCAGAAGGCAGTTGAGGTCTCTTGTGACCTAGGTGGTCAGAAAGGAATGCCACAACAGGAGACCCTTGCTCCCCTTCCAAAGTGCAAAAAGTGCTGCCTGTTTTAGAAAGAACCTTCTGCTGCCAGCTTTCTCAGGGGAGCCGTTTAAGAAGTATTTACCACTGCTGAGAATCTTCGGCAAAACTGTATTTTCCACTACGCTGCTCCATCTCTTTACTTGAAATCCATCTTTAGAATCTAGCCAAAAGCTGCTACATACCGCAATGACTCACCCAGCCAGCAGAACTGCTCAGGGAACAGTGAAAGGAGTCATCCGGAAACTCAAGCTCATAGTTGCTATCAGGAAAGTCACTAAGAGAGTAATGTCCTCTGCTGGCTGCCTGGCTGCAGTCTTACTCGTAAAATTATATGAGCAGAGAGGAATTGCTCAGCCTTTCTGCCTTGTCTTGATGTTCTCTTCAAAAAAAAAAATGCTAAGAATGTAATCATATTGTAAAAATTAATGTGAAAAACACCTGTATGTGACGGAGTGTGGTTCTAAAGAAAGCACACAATAAATAGTCCACACGAGCTATGACAGTGGGAGAAAAACATGAACTCCACTAAAGGACTCAACTTTACATCAAACCAGAGATAGATATGCCATCGACTATGTGAAGGGGCGGAGTCTAGAAAAGCAGCATCCTCCATCCTCTATCAATGCCGTTTCCCCCATACTCAGTATTATCTTTAGGAACTGGTGGTGCCCTTGATCAAAGCAACGTAAGTGACATGAGAAAAAGTCGAGGTGGAGTCCCATGTGAAAGGTCACCGTGTCCCCCACTCACTATGGAAACCCAATTTTAGCATGTCTCAATAGCAACTCCATCAATACCTAAATGGAGGCGGTTTTTTTTTTTCCCCCAGGAACAAATTTCACAGAAAGTAAAAGCATCTGGCCCTTCCCCTGCAGTGATTGATGAGGAGGTGATGAGATTTTCAGAGCATCCATTTCCCAGAAACCTTAGCAGAGCATGGTGATTCAGAAAGAATACAGAACGGGAGTCCCTACCACCCCTCAGATGGCTCTTCAGCAAAGCATTTGAACTCCCTTGGCTTCAAGTTTCTCATCTGTAAAATGGAGTAGTGACTTCTTCCTTATAAATGCGTACTGTGAAGAGTATATATGGTCATATACATATATATGTGTGCATATATGGTCATATATATGTTATGAAGGTAAACTGACTTGATTTCTAAGCAAAACAAGAATTTAAATAATAACAAAATGAGGGCTCCTAAAACAAGACAAAAAATTTAAATATTTATTTTATTATTATTTTATGTGTATGAGTGTTTTGCCTGCATGTATGTGCATCATGCATGTGCCTGGTACCTGAGGTAGCCTAAAAGGGCCATCACGTTTCCTAGAACTAGAGTTACAGATGGTATTGAGGCGTATGGGTGCTGGTAATCAAATCTGGGAACACTGGAAAATCCAGTGATTTTAAACTCTGAGCCATCTCTCTAGTCCCTAAACCAAAAAAAAAAAAAAAACTTGTAGGTAAAAATGATTTTGGGTTTTTCAAAGGAAATCACTGGGACAGCAGGATAAATTGTCAAGTAAAGGGACTTGGTGACACTCTGACACTCTGAAGACCCAAGTCCAATTCCAAGAGCATACTTGGTAGAAGAAACTCCCACAAGGTGTCCTCTGACCACCACAGTATGCTATAGTGCACACATGCGTGTACACACACACATACACACACTCATACATGCACACAGGCATACACACACATGCACACAGTAAATAAATAAGCAATCATAAAAATAATTTTAAAGAAAGTTATTGAAACTGTCACCTAAAAACATATGCTTATACTTTCAAAATACTTCTGCTATTTTGTTGACTTTTTATGTTTCTGTATCAATTTGTTGATTTAAAAGTTACATAATTTGAAATATATGTTTGTTTCTCCTGAGTCAGGATCTCAGGAAGCTGCTGCCTGATTTTAATTATATAGAGAGCCAGGTGGTGGTGGCACACACCTTTATTCCCAGCCCTTGGGAGGCAGAAGCAGTTGGATCCCTGAGTTCAAGGCCAGCCTGATCTACAGAGGGCGCATTCCGGGACAGTCAGGGCTACACAAAGAAACTACCTCTCAAAAAACAAACAACAAACAAACACATAGAAATGGCACTGTAAGTGTCCAGCTCCTGTTGCTGGCAGAATATTTGCCTGTCCTCCCCCTCTCTGCCTAAAAGCTCCTTCTAACATGTATGCCTCACCTTGTAATGCAGTTGGGTTGAGCCACGTCATCTGACATATTTATGCCAGTCTATATGGGAACTAGTTTTGGATTTTTAGTGAATTATCCTTTTAAATTATTTCAAGGCTGTGCATATTTATGCCTGTCACCTTTGTTTATCCCCCATGTCCTTGTGGCTGGTACTTTTCTATATTGTTTAATATATTACTAAGCTCCCCAGACCTGGTGGCTAACGAGGGTTTATTAATAAATAAGAAATTATTTTTTTAGAAGCCAGAAATTTAACCACAAATGCATTGGTGGTGAGTTTTTGAAATCTAGTAAGACTCACTGGTTTGCCACTTTTGGACGTCCTCTCTATCCGGGTGAATTGATGTACAGCAAAGCACACCAGGTAAGTGCTCATGGGGACAGACTTCATAAAAACTGTTCTGTTCCAGTTGTTATCCACCGTCTCTTCTCTCTATGGAAAGCAAAAGATAGTCTTATTTATCATAAGATCAATCATGAATAAGACAAGCAAATGACTACCCCAAGCCCCACTCCCTACTCAAAAGTTCATTTTCAAAGTTCCGGGGTCAGATGATAAGCGGGAGTGGTAAAGAGGCTGTAGGAAAAGTCACCTTGTTTTCAAGACTGGGGAATGACTGAATTGCACACTGTTTCGTATTTCTCAGGAGAAAATAAGTTTAAGTGGCATATCAAGTGAGCAGGAGTTTATCTCTCTGCAAACACACACACACACAATGCTGACCATTTTTTAAGGGAAATTTGACCCCTTAATGAAGATCAGGCTGAAAGTCTTGAAGAAGAAAGAATTAATTGGACAGCAGCTGGTTTACTGTGTGTAAAAGGTTAACTACTGTGTGAACAACCAGTGTTGGCTTCTCTCTTGCAACTGCAGTTGTCCATCTATATGGAAGACCCATGCCATGGGCACTAAAGTCAATGCCCTGGTGACCACCGTCAGAGTCGTGTCTATTGTTTAACACAACTACTAATTCTTCTGGGTTTTTTCATTCACACCAGTTCTGACACCTCCCCCTCTCCCACGTCAATCAATGGCCAGCCCTAAGCACCTGCCAAGTTCTTGCTTAAACGTCTGCACGTTTTCATGTAACTACTCTCTAGATGGGACCATCCTTGCCATTTGTGGCTAAGTGCATGCTCCCGACAGAAAAGTTACATCACAATAAAAGTCTACTGGTATCAGTTTAGGTCTACCTCTTAATGACCCAGAGAGCCAGCCTTCTCCCAGCCAGTATCTGAATCTAGCAGAATTAAAGATGCATAGTCGTCTGAAATGACTAGGTCATGAGGAGAGATGGACCAGGATGCCTTCTTTCTCCTCCCACCTCCATCTCCCTTCATCTGCTCCAAGGCATTCTGGTGCCTCCTGTACACTGAGCATATATTTTTAATTGATGTGTCCTACTTGAATTTTAGCCCTTTACTTTTTCTTCTCTTATCCGTACTTCACTTCTCAGGTGCCCAAAGAAAACAAATCTGATAAACAGATTTGTTCTGGAGCTGGGGACATTTTTACATTTTAATCTTCATACATTTGCTCCTTTTGTTTGGTTTGTGCTTTTCCAGGGTCAATTTACTGATAGAAGGATGAGTTTAAGTAATAACTCAGCTAGTGAATCAGAAAGATGGAAAGTAAAGAACAATTAATACTGTAGAATAAGCCTGGTTCTCTTATGCATCAAATATGTGATGTGTATGATAAGCCTTAACTTCAAGGTTATGATTTTTAGCTAACTATGCCACCCATTATGAAGAGGAAAGATTCATGTGCTAACAAGTATCCAGGCAGAATTCAATGTTTGTCAGATTCTTTTAGGAGGAAAATCTATGGACATGGTATTTTTAGGAGTTGGTTTGCACAATCAAGAATTGAAGTAATTTTTTTTTAAATAGCTTTAACAAAACAACAACAGCAACAACGAAGACGGTTGTATTAAACTGAAAAGTCTAAATTGTGAGTATGGCCACTTTAAGTGCATCATGGATTTTGTGTGTGTGTGTGTGTGTGTATGTGTGTGTGTGTTTAATTAAACAGAGCCCCCACTCAGTCTATATGTATAGTATATATCTTTCTTAAAAATTTCAAGGTGACTTTATTACTGGATTGTGATGCTATAAAACTGACAATTTCCTTGAGTCAAAGAAAAAAGGATTGCTAGAAGGTCTTCTTAGTCTTTAATAGCTATAGTTCATTTAGTTTTAGGATTCAGAGTTCCCTTTCATAGTGAATCAGGCAGGTCAAGTAGTGTTGTAAACAGTGTATGTGCAGAAACAAATACTCACCAATACTGGCATATTTGAAAGTGCTGAGTATTCTTTGCGGTGAATGATGGATATATTGTAAGTTGCCTTCTTGTTGGGTTCATCAAAACAAGGGAAGGACTTCCTGGCATCCGTCGGTTCATGGTCAGTGGCTGCTATGCTCCTTAGGAATGAACACAGACACAATGCATGCTGCTGCTTCTGACAATCCCTGTGTTTCTATTGCTCTAGAAGACATGAGCCATGTTATTATAACAGCTACCATTTCTTTTCACGAGAGCCGTCTGAAAGACTATCAAATATCTGTCAAAGGGCTTTTAGAATTTTGAGGGTATTCTACCCAAAGCCACTGAGCCACAAGGAGGCAAACACACGCACACGCAGTTGCCTGTTTCTGTGTGGGGAGCTGTGAGCAGGTGTGTCCTTTCACAGAGTAGAGGAGTATCTCCTCACACCCCTCCTTCTGTCCTACTGGCACATTCTTCCATGTTTACACTACAGCAAGGACAGAACTGCTATTCATCTTCAGACAAAATGGATGCTGAGCCTTCTCCCTAGTGAGGGAAATATCAGCCTGGTCCAAAGCCCCATTTTGAGGGCTGAGGAAAGAGCTCAGTGGTAAACCATCCACTTGAGACATGCAAGGTCCTGGGTGCAATCTTCTGCATGTTTTTTTAAATTAAAAAAAAACCCCACATTTGAAAAGACAGCAGTATTCCTGAGGGCTGCTAGTAGGCACATGTATTCTCTAAACTGTTAATGTTTAACATTTCTAGACTTTCAACATGAAAATACTATTTTTAAACTTTGTATGTATATATGTACACACACATATATAAGCATATGTACATACACATATAAGCATATATACATGCACACAAACACATATATAAGCATATTACAGGAAGAAATATAATCACATATTTGCTCGTTCGAAAGAACAGCAAATAAAAGCAACAGAAGCAAGGTAACATTGATCGACATCACCAATAATCTGAACAAAGGTAACATGTGTTCTCATGAACTAAAGAAGCTGTATCGCAATTCTAAGCTAAGGAGCCAGAAGGGGAGTTTCACCTTTGTAATCTCAACACTGGGGAGGCTGAAAACAGAAGGTTATGTTGAGTTTCAAGCTAGTCTGGGGTACACAGCAAACCCTGTCTCAACAACAACAAAAAAGCTACACACACACACACATTAAAAAAGAACAACAAAAAGAAAAAATTCATCACCACAACAAAAAAGCTAAATTATTAGAACTTTTCATTTATTCTGAAAGTACTATTATGCCCTATGCTTACAGAAAGACAGACAGATACACACACACCATACTCATAATAATAATACACATTACAAACATTATTCTGCTCCCAGATGATGAGTGCCAAATGCAATTCTCTCCTAACAGGAGCCAGGGCTCCTTAGAGAAGGAGTTGCTTCTAGACTAGGTAAGAAGTCCATGACCACCCGGATCATCTTGTCACACCAAGAAAGTAAGAAATGCTCAGAGAATCATGGGAGTAAGTCAAAAGGACACGGGTGTCTGCTCGACACGATTACTACTTGCCAAATCTGTGGGAACTGAAGCACCAAAATCAACAGAATGGAATCCAACCCATTGGATAAACTAAGAACCCATGCACCCTTTCTTTTTCTTTTTTTAAACTACTTTTGAACACTTTATTTATGGTATGTGTGATGGGGTGGGCACCCTGTGGCGGAGTGTGAAGAACAGAGGACAGCCGCGGGAGCCAGCTCTCTTCTTCCACCACGTAAATTCTAGGGATCAAACTCAGGCCATCAGACTTGCCAAAGAGGATCTGTGAGTAAACTGAGCTAGTGTTCTGGTTAGATTTTTTTTTCCAACTTAACAAACTAGAGCCAGACGGTGGTGGCACACGCCTTTAATCCCAGCACTTGGGAGGCAGAGGCAGGTGGATATCTGTGAGTTCGAGACCAGCCTGGTCTACAAGAGCTAGTTCCAGGACAGGCTCCAAAACCACAAAGAAACCCTGTCTTGAAAAACCAAAAAAACAACAACAACAACAACAACAAAAAACAAACAAACAAAAAAACAAACTAGAGACATGTAGGAAGAGGGAATTCCTTAACTGGGGAATCACCTCCATCATACTAGCCTATGGGTGTGTCTGTGCGGCATTTTCTTGAGGGCCCAGCCAATTAGGGGTGGTGCTGCATCAGCTGTGGAGATGAAGTCACTCAGTAACATTCCCCCATGGTTTCTGTCTCAGCTTCTACTTCAGATTCCCACCTTGAGTTTCTCCCTCGACTTCTGACTTTGACAGTCTGTGACACGGAAGCATGAGCCAAACCATTCTTCTTAAAGTTGGTTTTGGTCAGTATTTATCCCAGCAACAGAGCAGCTGATTAGGATAGCCCATGAACTCTTTGTTTGATTGCGAGTTTGATTTAAATTCTTTTTTAAGTAGATTATAGACATTTTCTCTTGCAATCCTAGAGTCTGACCTTGGGGGTTTATGCACGCTAAGCACGCACCCTGCCAATGAGACCCATCCCAAGCCCTTAGAGAGCAATACTTTTAGAAGGACTACCAGATTCAGAAAATCTTCAGAAAATTCTTTACCCAAAAGAATTGGGCGGAGATGTGTTTGCATGTTTCAAATATTCTCTGGAAAAATGACCTGTAAACCCCGTGACTCCCACTCTGGAGAAAGCCGTTGGAAATGACCAGAAGGGCACGCTTTAAAGGTAACATCAGCAACAATAACTGACTTACAAGCAGTTGTACCACCTCCCGAGCAGGTCACAGCCTCCCTTCTCTGATACTCCTGATCTAAACGGTTCTCTGGCATTAAAAAGAGCCACATAAATGGAAACCTAGGGGGCATTCTCCAATAACTGGCCGTCTCCCTTCAGAACTGCTGACATGGAGAAAGACGAAGAAAGGTTGGGGGGAACCTGGGTTTGAAGGACTTCATAGTGCTGTACACACTTCCAAGATGGGATACTGGGACCAGGAAAGAATTGAAAGGCCATTACTGGGTTAACTGAAGAAGACTGCTTTTGAACCCTGGGTTACATAATTGGATTGATGCTACATTCTTTGATTTTTTTTAAGCTGCTGTATAATTGTTAGACAATGCCTTGTACTTGAGAAATATACCCTGTTGTCAACATGTAAATGAGTTTTCAGAGAGAGAGAGAAGAGAGGGTCCAAAGGGAGAAAAATATAAATAATTGATGAATCTGGTAAATTATTTTTAGAAGTTCCAAATACCATTCTTGTAGCGTTTCTGTAAGTTTGAAGTGGTTTTCTTCTTGTTATTCTTGCTTTTTTTTTTTTAAATCAAGTTATTTAAAAAAAGCCTAGCCAAGAGTCTGTTCTGCAACAGAGTGATTATTGGTTAGGGTGGTGTTAACAGTTCAGTAAAGAAAATTTCGCTGTGCTTTGTTTTGTTTTTTTGAAACAGGGTCTCATTGTGTAACCCTGGCTACCCCAAGAACTCACTGTGTAGACCAGGTTGTCCTTGAACTCACAGAGATTCACCTGCCTCTGCCTCTGCAGGGATTAAAGGCATGTGCCACCATGTCCTGCAATAAATCTTAATTTTATGCCTTTGGTAGATTATTCTGGATTGGAAATACATCAGTCTACGAAGAATGCCTCAAAGGTCTCATGACAAGAAGCAGCTAGGGACAACCCATGCTTGTCCAGATTCCTTTTCTTTTTGGAGTTGTTTTGACTTCTGAGTCCCCACCCTCCCGCCCCCACCCGGGGGACCGGGGGGGGGGGGGGAGGAGGAACAATCCTGTTGCAGTTTAGTCCTCCTCAGAAATAAGCCAGAAAAGTGATAGACTCTGTATGTGTGTGGTGTGTGTGTGCGCGTGTGCGTGCGCACATGCGCGTGCACCCACATGCATGTACACGTGCAAGCACATCACAAAAACCCAGAGTAAGCAGGGCATGGAGCTGCCCTTCTGGGCAACAGTCATTCATTTTGTGTAGATTTTACAAATGTCAACTCTCTGCAAGATGCTAGAGTATAAACTCCTGAGAAGCCAGGTGAGAGAAGAAGGTTGGCTTAGTCCTGTCACACTCCCCTTTAAAAGGATCTCTGACCAGTTGTTCTAATTTAGATGGCTCTAGCTCTTGTTTGTGCAGAGAGCAGCAGGTGTCCCTATGCAGTGGGTTTTCTTGGCCTCGGTGGCCTTTTCAGCTGTCACGCTGAGTCTGACACAATCACAGAGACCTGGCTGTGTAGGCAAAGTGAATGATATTTAATTGCCAGCAGGCAGGCAAAATATGAACTGGGTTTCCTTCCCCTTCCCCCTCCTCATCCAAGTGCAAGAGCCCTGTGATTTCAGAGGAAAAGCTCTCTAAGAGGAAAAATTCCGAGATTCTATTCTTATCTTAATTAGTTCTAATCTTAATTCTAATCTTCCCACATGTGACCTTCAGCAAGTCACACCTGATTTAGTGTCTTCACGCGGTATGACCTGCCCTTACCAGAGTAAGTCTTTCCTGACACACCTTAGGGATTGTCCCAGGAGGTGATGTCTTTGAAATGGGTATAATAGTGCCAAGACACACCCCATGCTATTCCATGTAAATCTCGTGATAAACTATGCTTCTTATGCTTCTTCTTCTTCTTCTTCTTCTTCTTCTTCTTCTTCTTCTTCTTCTTCTTCTTCTTCTTCTTTCTGTTTTTTTGAGATAGGGTTTCTCTGTAGCTTTGAAGCTTGTCCTGTAGACCAGGCTGGCCTCGAACTCTCAGAGATCCGCCTGCCTCTGCCTCCCGAGTGCTGGGATTAAAGGCCTGTGCCACCACTGCCTGGCTAAACTATGCTTTCCTTGTCTTTCTGAGGCAGGGCTGTGCTGGGTGGTCCAGGTGAACATTGAACTCCTCACCCTCCTGCCTCAGCTGCCCCAGAGTTGGGATTATAAAAATGGGATGAACTGCCTCCATTTTTGGCTTAAAAGGATCTTATAGTAAAGATAAAATAGGTTCAGCCGGGTGATGGTGGTGCATGCCTTTAATCCCAGCACTCAGGAGGCAAAGGCAGGTGGAGCTCAGGGAGTTCGAGGCCAGCCTGGTCTACAAAGTAAGTTCCAAGACAGGCAGGACTGTTACCTGTTTTCAAGAAACCCTGTCTTAAAAAAAAAAAGATAAATTACATTCATTCATGTTTATGATTAAATTTCTGTTTCTCAAGGATTGGGCTATGCCCTTCCTGTAACCTTTGCTATAAATGGTTCTGTACTGCCTGTTCCAGAAAAAAACAATCATGCCTTTATTTCAGAAGGTTATGACATCCACCTGTATATGACTGCATTGGTATGACCACCTTGCAATCATATCTTTATTTCATGTGTTTGTTATGACTAACTTATTATGTTTATGTTCTGCTTCTGTAACCCCACTAGCCTGCTACATCCTCCACTTGGAAACCCCTTATCCCTAAACTACAAAAACATTTTCTTCCTCACTTCCAATGCTGATCTCTTGAACCCCATCTTTAGAGGGAGACAGACCCTGTACACAACTAAAAAAGCTTGCTTTAATTAATTTGGCCATGATGATTTGGGTTGGTGGTCTTTTTCTTTGAATCCTTGGGATTAACACATGGACTACCACACCAGTCCCAGACTTCCTGACACAGTGCTTTCTGCAATCTAAAATATTTAAAATCCATGTATTAGCTGGACTATGCACTGGAAAAAATATGTTATGTGTAAGTCCTAACAGTAATACAATCATATTGTAAGATGGCAACTTATGCCAAGCATGATGGGTATGCCTTTAATTCCATCACTTGGGAAGCAGAGGCAGACAGATTTCTGTGTATTTGAGGCCAGCCTGGTCTACATAGTGGCTTTCAGGAGAGCCAGAGCTACACAGTGAGACCCTGCCTCAAAAACAAAAACAGCACAAACCAAAACAACAACAAGAAAAGCTAACTTATTTCTTGTTTCTTTGGTGGTCTACTGAAGAACTCAGAAGACTCTGTTGATAGATGGCCAGTTCTTTGAATTGCCACCAGAATTTCCTAACTGCTAAGCAAATTTGAAAATAAGATATATAAGATAGCAATATAAAGAGATTTTAGATCACAATCTTTATCTCACAATTAAAAGTCCTTTTAAAAAAATCTGAGCCGGACTGCAAATGGATGAGGACTGCCTGAGAACAGCGGCAGATACTCGTCAGTGACTCTGCAATGTTCTGAATAATATTACACCAGGCAAATGTGCTGAGCAAACCACTTCTCTAGGGGGCCTCCCTGGGCCATGCTAATAAGCCACTCACTGGACTTTAAATCTTACTCCTAGGAGCTTATTAACTTGCCATCAGGGAGAGTCTCTGTCTGCCTTCCTTGACTGCATCAAACCAGCATGCTTTCGAGAAAGTTATAGAAGGAGATGCGATGCCTTGCTGTAACTCTCAGTCCTGGCCACTCTGAATCAACTTTAGAAAGCAAAACCCCAAATGACTGTGTTATCTCATCAATCACTGGCACCATGCTCCCAAGAATGTCTTCCAAGCTATGTTCAGCAACTTAATAAGGTGAGCCAGCAAGACACACAGCATAATCTGGCTAAAACCCTTAAGCGGGGGGGGGGGGGTGTGCTTATGCTGTAGGGGTAATAACTACCAGCACTGTATCTACAGGCTGTTAAGGGTTCCCACGTCATGCACATGAGCTGCTCGGTTGATTCAGGGTGGTCCCTCACATCTCAGTGGAGTTGCATGTTGGATTGAATAAACCAGTCCATTATTTAATTCCAAACTGTGTTGCTTTTTATGCAGAAGATATTCAAGGCCAGGCGAAATTTCCTCACTTCTGAAGTAAAGAAGAACCAGGAGCCCCACAACAAGCATACAAGACCTCCTCCTAAATCTCACTGTGTAATCTCACAACTTTCCACGAGCTGAGAATCATCTGACTAGAGCTAACATTTCGAGATCCAAACCTCACGACGGAGGATACACATTTGTGTGCGATAATATATTTTCCCACATATACCCTGTTTTCACACAGCTACTAAATCATACCGTAAACGTTAGCTTTTGGCTTCAGAGGTGTTTCCCCAGATTCCTGCTAGCTGTGTCTCACAGGCTTCAACAGGTCTCACACTGACCTTCGACACCAACCTCTCCTTCCTTCGACACCAACAACTCCTTGTGTTTCCAGCATCCACTAAGAGGCAAGGCCGGTCACCCGGATGCTACATCTTGAGCATCCTGGACCCACAACTGCTGCCCTCCTTTCCTCATCAGTCAACAAGCAGGCCTGAGCTGTTTTCCCTCCAAGTTGTTTTTCCCTATGGGTCCTCTTGATGTCATCTGGGTGGCCTTTCTCTCCACCCTGATCTGCAATATCTTCTCTACGTGGATGGAGCTTTCTGCCTTTCACCATCCATGACTCCTGTGTCACCCTCACTAATTCTTCCCTTGTCCCCAAAGTGACCCTTCCCTCTTTCTCCAAAGTTATCTCTAGTGTCCTCCCACAAGTTAGCTTCTGTATATACACCCCAGCAACAAAATCGCTTTCTTCTTCCCATCATGATTTCTCTGGCCTTTTATCTTCTCATTTGCCACTACGTAAACCCCACCATAATATCAAAAATTCAGTTTTCACCATATCTATGGAAATCACCAGAAAGCTCAAACTGAAGAGAGTCATAAGTGATTGTTTATAAGGTTGTTCCTTACATTGTGTGTGAGCAACTTAAATAGCTACGCTTAATGGAAAAGCCGGGAGAATTACATTATGTCTATCGTACCCAAGCGTGTGTCCAGCATGTCATTTAGTGGAAGAATGCTGAATCACAAGTCAACTCCTTGGTGAATGTTTCCTTTTTAAACTTTCACTGTTTTGTCTTTTAGGTTCACTGCAATGACTGTATTATTCATGCATAAAGAAAGTTAAGTGTTAAAAATTTTTCTGGTATACTTGACCTGGTAATTCAACTTTTAGCATAATAGCCAACCTAGGGAAATAAGCAGATGGGCATATAAAAGTGTATTTACAGTGATATCCTTCTCTGATGTGTTAATAATTAATAATAATACACTAGAAGCAGCACCCATGTCCAACAATAGGAACTGAGAGAATCAGTGCATTTATAAGATGAAATACTGCACAGATCTTTAATATCAAATTCTTGTAAATATTTAAAGATAAAAGAAAAGGTTTATGACGTATTAAATTTTAAAATCCACACGGATAGATACAGGAATATAAATGTAACAGTTTCCACTTTGATTGCCTAGGGAAGTATTAAAGTACAGTTTAACACCTTAGTGGGTGATACCATTGAGCCCTGAAACTCTTTCTAGAGCTTGCTATGCTGTCATTTTTAAAAATAGGAAAAAAAATCAATGAGCTTGCTAGCATGGTAGATCTATGTGATCCCCCTGATGTTTTCTTTCAATTATTCTTTCTCTACAGTTAATCCATGTGCCACACAATAATGCAAAGTTGATTCAACGTTTCTTATTCCCTGAGCCCCTCTGGTTAAACAATTGGAAGAAATTTGACCGAGAGATTTTGCTTTGTTTTGCAAGATGCTTCAGACAACAGAGGAAAGGGATTCACAGAGGACTGGCCCCAGCTCCCATTGTTGATTGGTGACACCTAGTTTTTTTTCAGTCATTTAACTCTGTAGAATCTGTGCAGGCAAATGTCCATGCAGGGTCAAGTTCAGTGACAGCTCAGATGTAGTGTCGCCTGGGTCCCTGGCCTTGTGATGGCTTTGAAGTTCAAGGAAGGCCTTTATGCCTTTTACCGAGATCTGATAATTCACCGATTTATGTGAATATCAGAAAGATAATAGATTAGATTAGATTGAATAAATATATATTAGTCTTATAATTATAACTATTTGATGTGTATTATAAACACTTCTGCTTGGAGTGCTGTAGGGGGAAAAAAAATTTGTGACTGTCTTTTATGTTGTAAAGGTTTCACTAAATCATATCGCAGGCTTCATGATAGCGAGCAGCTCCAAGACTTATCCATACCCCATAAAGGGTTTGTCTTTCCAGAACTCCCTGTGAACCTGCTTCTGAGCACAGACAACCACAAGACACAGCTAGGCTTTTCTTCTTGGATGAGCACCTAAGAACACGTCAGATCTTGTCTAATTTTCATTAAGAGCCTTTGCTGGGAAATTGCAAGAAATAACAATTGACGTTTAATGCAATTGTCATTTCAAATGAAATGATCACTCCTTGTAAAATTGTTGTGATATGTCCCCAAAATATCAGCAGTGAAATTTTCCAAATAGATACCTTCATAAAAATCCGAGGTAGTTTGTGTGGATGCTAAATGTAGGATACGGTGAGTGGTACTCTATACTGCTGCAGTTAGGGAAAGACTTCTAAAAGTACAAGGCTTCTCTACACCGGTCATTCCACTTACGACTTTCAAGCTTGGTGATAGAATTTCAAAATACAGTAAGGCAAGACATTTTGCTTCTCTGATGAACAAGCAGAATTGAAACCAAGGGCAGACAGGGGTCAGACCAACAAAATAAGAGATGGAAAGCAAAAAGGAAAGGAAAACAGATGCTGTAGAAGCTGAGGTCAGAGAAGCACAGCACCTACTTGACTTGCCCATTCTCAGTGTAGGTGGTTCTGTAGAATCCCACGAGGGAGCCGTTCAACCAGCCAGCAAACTCCATGGTCAGCAGGTAGACACTGTCGCCACTCGTGGCAGCAAGCTCTTCTTCAGCCTGGACCACCACATACTCGTGCTGCTTGTACTCAAAGCATCGTCGAACTGATACCTTCTGCCCAGAGGGCCTCACAAGCTCCGGCAGCTTGGTGATCTTGGTCTCCCTGATGTGTAGCCATAGGTAATGTGTGGGCCTGCTCAAGCTGATGGAGATGGTCACTGTGCCAGTGTACTTGTCTTCGTCCATCAAGGGCTTCACCTCCAGGTCGTAGTGGACTGGTGTGATGAAGTCTGGCAGCCTGAAGTTTGTCCACGGTCCACTCTCATCTTCCCTGGCAGGGCAGATGTCCTGGTCCGGGGGAGGAGTGCTGGTGGTGGAAGAAGCTTGGGTAGGAGCCGTGGTTGTGTCCTGCCCAGTGTCTCCAGAGGAGTCACACGACCTCGTCAAGCCCACCGAAAGCCCCACTATTAATCCGACCGCCACCACCACCCCGCAGATGATGGCCACATGTTTGCCGCGAATGCAGTATCTCTTAGAGCGCTCTTCCTCCTCAAAGTTCATCTTCCTGCCGAAGTCAGAAGTCACACATGAAAGGATGTTAAATTTAACTAACTATCATCAGCTGGCTTTCCTTTTCAATCGGAAGGAGTCCCCTGGTTTGGCAGCCTGGTTTTGTTTTCCCACACCTCTCTGTCTCGCGTCCAGTGTCCCTTTCTAGTCCCGCAAGTTCCCACCGGGCCACTCCGGGGATGAATGCGGAAACCAAGGAATGGGATGGAGACTCCCGGAGGGAAGCTGACTTGAAGGAGGAGTTCGGACGAGAAGGCTGGCCAGCTCTCTATAAACAGCGGCTCCCCAGGCCGGCCCCGCCTGCACTGGAGCGAGTTAAATATAAAACAGGGCTTGCGCCTATCGGCCAACAGGAGGAAGAGGTTTTGCCAAACCTCTGTCAGCAGCCTTGAGGGAGAAAGCTTTTGGCTAAGAGGCATACTTACGATAAAAAACACAACCTTTGCCACCAGATCCGGGGCTTCTTCCTGTTGTGTGCGCAGTCTGGCTCTCTCAGCCAAAGGGCTTCTTGAATTTCACTATTTTATTAGGTCACTTGCCAAAGAAGCTAAGTGATTTGTTTCTTCTCTTTTCCCTCAAATTATGTAAACATTCAAATTCTGCCCTCTGTGGAAATCATATCCTGGAGTTGCATACTTGGAGGGATTCTTAAATTTAAGGATCATTCAGCTATTCAGTGACAGATTGGTTGGCCCAGGTAGCCCAAGGAAGGCAGACAGAAGACAAAAGAGAAATGCAAAGAAACTGGCTGGTCAGGGAGACTGCAGAAGGTGAAAGAGTGAGCGAGAGGATGGAAAGTTTGAGAAAACAGAAAGTCAAGGAAGGGTCTCTGCTTGTCTCGGAGTTTGCCTCCACGGGAGAGTACGTTCTAGAAACTTTGATATAGGAAGTCAGGTATGGAGCAGAAAACAGGTGCCCACACTGGCCTGTGCTACCCATTAGCAATGATCCATTGGCCGTGAGTGAGGTATGTGTGGAGGCTTCCAGCTTCTGCGCTTGAAAGCAGCTTAGTGGCAAACACTAGCTAGCTGCCTCTGACAAAAGCATAGCAAACATAATTACAGAGGTTTCAGTAATTGTTTACACCCCATGCGCTGTGGAAGGTACTTTAGAGAAACTGGCATTTAAATATTTCCCACAGCCCCAGGCAAATGGATCTATTTTGATGCCCATTTTAGAGAAGGTGAGACTGACGTTTAGATGTGGGTGATGAGAGGCACCTGACTGGCGAGAGCAGAATTGGTGTCTGAAGACGGGTTATTTGAGTTGAAGGTCCATATATTTATGGCACTGTATAGATTTTCTTATCTAAAGAGGAGGAATGTTCAAGGTGAGATGATTACAAGAAGCTTAGCATTTTCAAAAGAGCGGTCGGGTAAGATAACATTAAATCTCTGGCTGGGGAGATGGCTCAGTCAGTAAACACTTGCCTAATAAGTCCAAAGACCAGAGTTTGGTTCCTAGAACCCACGTTAAGAGAAAGAAAGGAAAAAGAGAGCCAAGTGTGATGGTATAAGCCTTGGAATTCCAGTGTTGGGGAGGTGTAGGCAAGCGTATCCCTGGGGCTTGCTTACCCCGCTTAGCCTTTTTGATGAGTTAAGGTCAGCGAGAGACTCTGTATCAGATGTAAATAATGTGTTCAGCTGCCTGAGGAATAGCAGCCAAGTATGTCCTCCTCTGGCCCCAACATACATGCATCTGTACAGGCACACACACACACACACACACACTTAAGAGTCTTCTCTATTGTCCTCTTTCCTTTTTTCTTTCTGGAGTCTTCAAACCCTGACAATGTGAGCTTCCGAGAGAGAAGGAGCACGCTATGAAGTAAGTTCCCACTTTAGCTGCTGTGACCGTTTGCTCCCCATGCCCATCTTGATCTTCTAGTTTTTGGTGAGTTTTCTGCCCTAATCTACTTTTCTGTGTAGGAGTGTTTTGCCTGCATGCATGTCTGGGTACCACGTGTGTACTTGGTGCCCAAAGAGGCAGAAGAAGATGTCAGATCCCCTGAGACCGGAGTTCCAGACAGTTGTGACTGACATGTCGGGGCTCAGAACTGAAGGGTCTTCTGCTGAGCTATGTCTCTGGCTTTTGAATAGTTTATTTATTTATTTATTCATTTATTTATTTATTTTTAGGGAACTTGTGTTCTTCCATGGAACACATTCTGAGAAAAGCTACTTTAAACTATTCTAAATCTCAAATTTAGAATAGTTATAAGTTTCAAATTTAAACAAGCACTAGAAAGAGATGAAACCCTTTAATGTCAAAATAGAACATTAATCTCTAACATTTGTGGAATTTTCTCATGAAATAATGTTGAGACAAAGAACGGAAGAGTTATGTTTTCTAAATTATAGATCCATCTTGTAACTATTAATTTCATATTCTGAAGCATCTTTTTTGTTTGTTTGCTTTGTGTTTCCAATGGTAAATCAACATTTTAGCTTGTGAATTCCCCTTTTCCATTTTATTATGAAAATCATTTGAGATTTCACTAAATGTTTGATGGGTCAATCATTTTGAAGTATGTCTCCTAAAGCAAAAGGTAAGATGAGTATCAAATTTTCTTAAACATATTAGAAAAATGAAGAGAAATACTATTTGAAAGAATGTACACACAATTACATTAATCTTGAAGCATTATTTTTATTTCAGGCCAGCTGACGTGTATATTTCCATAAATTCTGCCCTGTCTGGATACACAGTGTCTCATCTCAGGTCTGAGTCTGTGCTCTGACCTGCCAGAGATCAGAGGTGGAAGATCATAGCAAGAGGCCTGAGAATGGCCACACTGCTTGAAACGCCAAAAGGAATTCATTACGTAAATGTATTTTTTTTTCTAGAAGAAATGAAACATGCCTCAGGTCCAGTTAAAGCCTAAATATCTTTATTCACTCAGGATCAGCATATCAGGGTTGCCTAACTGACAGAGGTAAAACCCAGACCAATGACGGGGCCAGCTGAGCAAGCAAGGGCAGTAGACACTTCTAGAGTCACCGGCAGGGTTGCTTCCTTAACTCCACACTTCTTCCGACTGCAACAATTCCTTCCTCTCCTTCCCTTCACTGACAATGGAGGACTGGGTTTACAGCCAGAGGTTCTTGACTAGGAAAATCCTCAGCCCATATCCCACTCACAGTGAGGATCAAGGCAGCCACTGGCGCAAGGATTTCTTCCTGCAGGGAGACCAGTGAATCATCCCTCACCTCGATTAAATAATCTGTATTGGATAGCCTTGTCATAAATAATGGGGATAATAAGGAAGAGTCACCCTGACCTGTTGGTTCCCACTTATTAGGTTCTGGCCAGTGGAGTAAGTAATTTACTGTGAGTCCTCAACCCATATTTCCATGACATTTTAACAATACAGACAATCTTCTATTTGGAGCACAAAGTTGAGGTTCTGTTCTCCAGCTGACAATAAATGCTTGCCGATTGCTTAATGACTCAATAAGCTAAAAAGAGGAAGAGAGAACCAAGAGCTCACATAGGGAAGAGTTTGTAGCTATCGTATCCCGGAAGTGTTGAAATAAAATAAAGATAAGATAAAAAAAAAAAGAATCAGTTCAAATTCCAGGGAAGACTGGAATGACTATGCCAGAGCTGGGAATTTTATCTAGGCTTGAACAGGAGGAAAACTTCTGGATATTTCCTCCTCACACCAGTGGCCTGAGGCCGGACTCTCACCATGACGTGGGACACCTAGCTAGTGTGAACCTCTCTTTTTCAGTGGGAGCGTAGGTAAACACTTTTCTTTTAGAGTCAAGAATTTCATATTCTGACCAGGCAGTGGTGGCGCATGCCTTTAATCCCAGCACTCGGGAGGCAGAGGCAGTTCGAGGTCAGCCTGGTCTACAAGAACTAGTTCCAGGACAGGCTCCAAAGCTACACAGAGAAACCTTGCCTCAGAAAAACAACAACAACAAAAGAATTTCATATTCCACAGAGGTTTATGGGATCATTTCTGCATGGGTGCTGCCTCCTCACCTGATACTAGGGCCACACCAAAACTTCCTAGCAACAAGGAACATCGGTGTAGCTACTCAGCTGGCCCTTGACATCTGTCAGTTAATCTTAGCCTGATTAATCTCAATTTGAGCAATAACAACAACAATTAAAGAAAAATAGGCCATGAATTTGAGAAAAAGCAAGGGGGTGCATATGAAAGGCTAGAGAAAGGAAGTGAATAAATAATGTAATTACATTTTAATTTCAAATATTAAAAAACGTAAACATAAAAGAAAGCAAAATGGCCCACAAGATTGCCTATAGGCCAATTTGATTAGGGCATTTTCTCAATTGAAGTTCCCTCTTTTAGATGACTCTTTTTTTTTTTTTTTTTGGCCAGCTTGACATAAAAAAGCAAACAGGATAGTGTGTGTATGTGGTGTGTGTGAGACAGACAGAGAGAGAGAGAAAGCGAGTGACAGAGAGACAGAGAAAGAAAGATGTGTGTTTTAAAGTAAGCTCATAAAATAATAGATGTCGGTGGTTTTTCATACATCCTTGGTGCTCTTTATCCTTCTGCATTCACAGTCTCTCTGATTACCCTCTCTTCTCTCTCCCTAGTTAAGTACCCTCTTTTCCTTCTTGCCCCTTCATAGCACCTGCATCCGGCTACCCCTCTCTCTAGAGCTCCTTACCCCAGCGCCCCCTGTATCTTAACCTCGGGAAACAGAGGCAGAAAGGGCAGAGACTGTGAGAACCCAAGGACCAGGAAGACTGCCCTGACTTGGCATCTTTCTAAGTATGGAAGCACAGTCAGCTCAGCCTGTGTAATTTTCCTGTTTATTATTTCAGGACTGACCACTTGGTATCAGATAACTCGAGGAGCTCTGCCCTGGGGAAGGCTACTTCTCTTGCTCTCAGCATCTCTTAGTTGCCTTTAGTTCTTTGTTTAGGGTTGAGACACCATAAGATTGTCCCCTTCGGTGTTAACATGTCTATTAGTGTACTTGTTCAGAAACGTTGTTGAGACTTCATGGCTGTAGCTTCTCTGTTATTTCTAAAAAAAGAATCTCACAGTAGATTTTCTGCTCCTCTGGCTCTTGCCATGGTTCTGCCCCATCTCCACCCATGGTTCCTAAGTTTTAGGTGCAGTAGTTGTAGTATATATGTATCTGCTGGGACGGAGCTCCACACAGTTACTTGTTCTCTGCACATGGACCAGTTGTGGTTTAACATCGTAGTCTCTGTTGCAAAGAGAAGTTTCTTTGATAAGGGATGAAATCTACCCTATGGGCACAAGAATAAATATTTAGAATGAAGCTCAGAGCGATACTGGCTTAAGTAAGCAGAAGTACTAGATTCTCACCTAAAACTTGTGATCCCAGTCACCGGGTGTAGATGGCAAGGTTTCCAATGCTGTGCCTGATTTCCCTCTGTTGAGCAGGTCTTGTCCACAGGATAGCTGTGGGTTACTGCTGGGATACGAATGCCACTGTCACACTTTAAGTGTGACCTTGTCATGCTGATCATTGCTGGGTTCCTGGACATCCCAGCACCTAGAGCTATTGCTTGTTTCCCTCCCATGAAAATTTGCACCGGGGCCTCCTGGTACTAGGAAATCTAGTCCCTAGGAGGAGGTTTTTAGGTCAGAACCGACTTGATCCAGTTCAATTTCTACAAGTCCTATGTCTGAAGGGTGTGGTGTCTTCAAGAACAGCGACTTACTGTCAGTTTCTGGGCAACAAGAGCAACCAACTTGGGGAAAGTCTCCTGAACTCCCCTGACCAACAGCTCAAAAGAGGCTTCTCGTGCCGGTATTAGGGTATTTGATAGACAGTCTATGACTCTTGGTAGGTAGAACTACCATCGGGCAGTCCAGTTGTTGCTGTGGTTCATGTGCTTTAAAGCTGGGTAGGACTGCTGATAGCTTCTTTCTATTGGCAGCTTGCACAGCACCTTCTGACATTATAGGAGCTAGCCGTCAGGAGGGTGCTTCCAGGTCAACACCAACTTGATTTTTCCAAGTCCTATGACTGGTATCTTCAGCCGTCGATCAAGATCAATGGCAGTAGCCAATTGTTTGGAAGACCCTCCTAACCAGGAACTCAAAGAGAAATGTTTTTGCCTGGCACTGGGGTTTCTGTTAGATAGACAATGGCTCTTGGAGGAAGCATTATTTCATCATAGGCATAACACCATTAAAACTGTGTGTGTGTGTGTGTGTGTGTTTGTGTAAGTATAGCCACTTACATGTATTATTTGTAATTTTAAGTAAATAAATAACGATATGATTCCTTATGGCCTTTGGACATCCTTACTGTTGTTTTACCCTCCTGCCTTCCTCTCCTTCTGTGTTGGCCTTTCTTTCTCCTTCTTAATTAAGCTCCCCTTCATTTTTCCCATTTCCCCAGTTGTATCCCACAATTCCGTCTCTATCCCCCCACCACACACATCCAGGGATGCCTTTTTACTTTTCTACTCTCTGTAGTTACTCCAGGTTATCTGCTCACAGCTGAAGATTTGGAGGTAAGAACCATAGATGACAGAGAACATGTGGCATTCATCTTTCTGTGGCTGGGTTACCTTAATATGTTCTAGTTCTGTCCATTTACCTGCAGATGTCATAATTTATTTTCTTTACAGCTGGCTAATATTCTATGCTGCATTGTACCACATTTCCATCATCCATTTATTAGTTGAAATGGAAATCACTGTAGAAAACTCTCAAAAAGCTAAAAATAAATCTACTGTGTTACCATCCATGGCACAGGCCCAGAGGATTTGGCACACTATAGCACAGATATTTGCTCAGTCATATTTATTGCTGCTCTATTCATAATTGCCTGGAAATGAAAACCACCCATATGTCCTTCAATAGATCAATGTGGGGCATTTTCTTGATTGACAATTGAAGTGGAAAGGCAAATTAAGCTAGGAGCAAGCAAGTCATTAAACAGTGCTTCTCCATCGCTTCTGATTCAGTTCCTACCTCTAAATCCATCCCTTTAGTTCCTACCTTTGCTTCCCTGGATGGACTGTGACTCTGGGTAGGCAAGCCAAATAAAACCCTTTACTCCCCAGGTTGCTTTTAGCCATGGTCTTTATTATAACAATGGAAATCTAGCAAACACACACACACACACACACACACACACAGTTTTAATGGTGCTATGCCTATGATGAAATAATGTTCCCTTCAAGAGCCATCGTCTATCTAACAGAAACCCCAGTGCTAGGCAAAAAACATTTCTATTTGAGTTCCTGGTTAGGAAGGTCCAAGTGAGTCTCAAACAGTTGGCTACTGCCATTGATCTTGATTGACGGCCAGAATAGCAAGGTAAGGCCCAGTTGCTGAAGATACCAAGATAGGACTTGGAAAAATCAAGCTGGTATTGACCTGTGCATCCTCCCTGACAGCTAGCTCCTATAACATCAGAAGGTGCTATGCAAGCTGCCAACAGAAAGAAGCTATCAGCAGTCCTACCCAGCTTTAAAGCACACGAACCACAGCAACGACTGGTTCCTGAGGTATCTCCAATGGTGCAAGAGTGGCGCTTGATCTTGGAGTAACCAACAGCTTTCTAACTAGACCTAAAGTCCATTCAAATGGAAAGAACTCATACCTGGTGCTGGAAACGTATACAAATCCATGGCTGGAGAGGTCACATACCCTAGAGGAGAGCCTGATGCTACCGTGTAGTTGTTAATATAGTTTCCAGCCACCTTCTAAATGCTTGTCCTTATCCCCATAGATAAGTATAGCTCTCTCCCCTTATCAAATACGCTTCCTTTTGAACAGATGGAGGCAATTACAGAGATCCACAACTAGTCAAGGCACACAGAGTAAGTCACCATGGTGCTCATACCCAGTGGGGAAACTATGACCCCTGCAGCTTTTTAATCTGCCTCCAGCAGCTCTGGGGAAGACTCTATCTGCCTGAAGACTAAAAGCACCAGATAGCCAGGCGATGGTGGCACACGCCTTTAATCCCAGCACTCGGGAGGCAGAAGCAGGCGGATCTCTGTGAGTTCGAGACCAGCCTGGTCTACAGAGCTAGTTCCAGGACAGGCTCCAAAGCCACAGAGAAACCCTGTCTCGAAAAACCAAAATAAATAAATAAATAAATAAAATAAAAGCGCCAGATAAACACTTCCTAAAGCCTGAAACTGTTGCGTGTTCTGTCTGTCACATCTAATTTTTGTAAGTTGGCAAACAGTAAATCTGTTGGGTAAGCAGCACAGTGTGGGGAGACACAGAAGGAGGACGGTGAGGAAGAAAACAAGAAGGGAGGTTACCAGGAAGAAGAAGGGGAAAGAACAGGAAAGATTATTTTCAGGGGCATGGAGGAAGCAATCTCCCAAATTATCCACTGAATCATGACCACCACTGATACGATAGGGTTCTGCCACCTCTGTTACATGTTTTTAGGATTCTTCTCTGGCAGGATTTTCTGGGATGCACCGTCAACCATAATACCACCATACCCATACCCCAGAGCAGCAATGACTTCTCAGTCCACAGGCTCCTGCTCCTCACTCAGGTGACTCTGAAGAATTCTAACTGCTTTTCTGTTGAGCTCTGTAATGTGTGCAACTACTCTGGAAGCACACAGCTGGATGAGATGAGGAGTAGGAGAGAAAGAATAAAGACAAGATAGTCCAGATTTCTATTGTTCCAAGAACTGCAGAATTATCTTTATTTTCTAAGTACTCCACACTTCCTCCAGCCTTTGTAGTGTCAGACTTCTTGGCAAGGCTTTCCCCTCTCTGCTCTGTATCTGCAGAAGCCTGCAAAAATAATAACGGTGTTACTAAACTCTCTGTCACTCCATAGAGAAGCCAAGTGAACTGCAGGAGCCACGAGAGAGTTCCCCACACAAACAATAATGGACTCTTTATAATTCCCTCCTGGGGAAAGATCTGGACTTTTTCAATGACTGCTTATCAAGGTTAGTTATTTGATTTGAGTTCTTTTATTATCACATTAATTTTAGTACATGACGATGTCTCTGACTTTTGTTTCCCTTGGATATAAAGATTTGAGCTACACTGAAATGATCAAAGTCACTCAGATGTCTAACAGGGACATCCTTTTACTGTTGGAGACTCTTTTGGGCATCTCCTTTGTTTTCAGTTTATTATTTCTGTGGTTTGACAATGGAATGACTCTCACAGGACCTCTCCTAACCAGAGAGAGGCATTGTTTAGGAAGACTGGGAAACCTTTAGGAGCTCTAGCCTGTCTGGAGATGTCTTTGAAATGCATGTATGGCCTCGGGCTATGTCTCTCCCTCTCAGTACCCTATCAGCCCTGGGGCCAGCCTCCCACTTCTAGGCTTGTTCCTGCCAACACAATATTCTGCTCAAGTGCATAGGGCGATGGATGATGGATTGAACACTCTGAAAATTACCCAAAATAAATATGTAAATCCATATAAATCATGTTGTTTGGTATTCCCATTGCAAGTATGGAAAGACAAGTAAAACACTATTCAAATGCTTTGTTTTAACCCCTTTTATCCTAAGACCTGGAATTTGCTAATGTAACTTTATATGTTATAAAAACAGTGTTGAGTAGATAAGATTTGCCTGAGGATATTGAGGTGAGAGTTATTCTGTATTACAAGCATCAGAACTAAATAAAACTTGACCTATCCTTCCAAGAGGGAGACCAGGAGATTTTGTGAATAGAGAGAGGCAAGGTGAAGACAGCAGAGAAGGGTTTGAAGACGCATGTCCTATAGATAGGAGTGATGCAGCCACATGCCAAAAATTGCTGCCAGTCACCGGAAGTTGGAAAGAACAGGGAATGGACTCTTCTCTATGGCTTCCATGGGAAGTGTGACCCTGCTGACATACCGATTTAGGATTGCTAGTACTCACTTTAGACCTCTATCCTTCCTCACACATTATAGAAAAAAAATTCTGTTTCTGATTTTTTTAAAGATTTTTAACTTATGTGTATGAATGTATGCCTACATGTCTGTATATGTACTATGTTCAAGACTGGCCAGAAGAGGGAGCCGGGTCCCCTGGAAGTGAAGTTACAACTGCTTGTGAGTTGCCATATGGGTGCTGGGAACTGAGTCCAGGTATTCTGAAAGAGGAACAGGAACCCTTAACCACGAAGCCATCTCTCCAGCCCCAAATTTTGGTTATTTTAAGCCACTATATTATTGGGAATTTTTTTCTACAAGTTTTGTTGGTTACATTTTCTTGTTGTTATAAAACACTATGATCAAGACAACTTATAAAAGAAACCATTTAATTTGGCTTACAGTTTTGGAGAAGGGTTAGAGTGCATGGTGGTGGGGCAAAGAAAACAGCTGAGTGCTCACATCTTAATACACAACCACCAGGCAGACAGAGAGAGAGAGAGAGAGAGAGAGAGAGAGAGAGAGAGAGAGAGAGAGAGAAAGAGAGAGAGAGAGAACAGAACACTAGGGCTCACATGAGTATTTTGAAACTCCAAAGCCTGCTCCCAGTGACACATCTTCTCCAACAAGAACACATCTCCTAATTCTTCCTGAAGAGCTCTACCAACCGGGGACCAAATATTCAAACTTCTGAGTCTATGGGGGGTCAGTTTCAGTCAAACCACAATACCAGCTAAGAAAAGCAATACCACAGATTTTATTTATTTATTCAACAAACATATTTAGAACCATGATGTTTTAAATTTGATGTAAAAACACTAAATGCAAACACTAATGAAACTCTGAAGACAGAATTCCTTAAGTTAAACCCATGGTTAGGGTGAACTTTGGCTTATTACTGAAGAGGTATGCCTCTTCTTTCGTTCAGATTTTCCGAAGGTGCCCTTCAGAATTTTGTTTTGTTCTTGGTGACACATCACCAGTTATGGAGGACTCTCAGCTACAAGCTTTCCAGTCACCTTCATCATGCTTGTTTGATGACAGAGCTGAGACATTATTTGGTCAATAAATAGAATCTCTGCGATTCTTTTTTTTTTATATTTTTCCATTCAAAAGTTTCCACATCCTTCCTTTTCCCCATTCCCCTCCCCCCACTCCCCTCCCACTCCCCCACTCATCCTCCTCCCTCCCCCTCTGGTCCTAAGAGAGGGCAGGGTAACCCTGCCCTGTGGGAAGTCCAAGGCCCTCCCCGCTCCATCCAGGCCTAGGAAGGTGTGCATCCAAACAGACTAGGGTCCCAAAAAGCCAGTACATGCAGTAGAAACAAGTCCCAGTGCCATCATCAATGGCTTCTCAGTCAGCCTCCATTGTCAGCCACATTCAGAGAGTCTTGTTTGGTCACATGCTCCTTCAGTCCCCATCCAGCTGGATTTGGTGAGCTTCCATTAGATCAGGCACACAGTCTCAGTGGGTGGACCAAACCCTCGCAGTCCTGACTTCCTTGCTAATCTTCTCCCTCCTTCTGCTTTTCAACTGGACCTTGGGAGCTCAGTCCAGTGCTCTGATATGGGTCTCTGTCTCTATCTCCATCTATCGCCGGATGAAGTTTCTATGGTGATATTCAAGATATTCATAAGTGTGACAAGGCCAGTTCAGGCACCATCTCCTCTGCTGCCTAAGGACCTAGCTGGGGACATCCCCTTAGATACCTGGGATCCCCTCTACAGCTAAGTCTCTTGCCAACCCTAAAATGGTTCCCTTAATTACTGTATTTTCTTCCCTGCTCCTATATCCACCCTTCCTCCATCTCAGCTCTCCCACTCCCCCAAGCTCTCCCCAATCCTTCCCTTCTCCCTTTTCCATCCCCCTCTCCCCTTCCCCCACCCCACCTCCACCTCCACCTCCACCCCCATGCTCTCAACTTTTGCCTGGCTTCAATTTCCAGAAGGATCTATATGTTTCTCTTTGGGTTCACCTTACTATTTGGCTTCTCTAGGCTTGTGAACTATAGACTCAATGTCCTTTGTTTATGTCTAGAGTCCACTAATGAGTGAGTACATACCATATTCATCTCTTTAGGTCTGGGTTATCTCACTCAGGATAGTGTTTTCTATTTCCATACATTTGGACGCAAAATTCAATATGTCATTGTTTTTTTACCTCTGAGTAGTACTCTAATGTGTTCCACACTTTCTTTATCCGTTCTTCCATTGAGGGGCATCTAGGTTGTTTCCAGGTTCTTACTATTACAAATAATGCTGCTATGAACATTGTTGAACAAATGCTTTTGTAGTATGATTGGGCATCTCTTGGGTATATTCCAAAGAGTGGTATTGCTGGATCCTGAGGTAGGTTGACTCCCAATTTCCTGAGAGACCACCACACTGATTTCCAAAGTTTGCATTCCCACCAGCAGTGGATGAGTGTTCCCCTTGCTCCATATCCTCTTCAGCATAGGCTGTCATTGGTGTTTTTGATTTTAGCCAGTCTGACAGGTGTAAGATGGTATCTCAAAGTTGTTTTGATTTGCATTTCCCTGATTTCTAAGGAAGTTGAACATGACCTCAAGTATCTTTTGGCCATTTGAACTTCTTCTGTTGGGAATTCTCTGTTCAGTTCAGTACCCCATTTTTTAAATTGGGTTATTTAGAATTTTAATGTCTAGTTTCTTGAGTTCTTTATATATTCTGGAGATCAAATCTTTGATGTGGAGTTGGTGAAGATCTTCTCCCATTCAGTAGGTTGCCTTTTTGTCTTAATGGCAGTGTCCTTTGCTTTACAGAAGCTTCTCAGTTTCAGGAGGTCCCATTTATTCATTGTTGCTCTTACTGTCTGTGCTACTGGGGTTCTACATAGGAAGTGGTCTCCTGTGCCCATGTGTTGCAGTCTACTTCCCACTTTCTCTTCTATCAGGTTCAGTGTGGTCAGATTAATATTGAGGTCTTTAATTCATTTGGACTTGAGTTTTGTGCATGGTGATAGATCTGGATCTATTTACATTCTTCTACATGTTGCTATCCAGTTATGCCAACACCATTTGTTGAAGATGCTTTCTTTCTTCCATTGTATACTTTTAGCTCCTTTGTCAAAATCGGGTGTTCATAGGTTTGTGGGTTACCATCCGGGTCTTCGATTCGATTCCATTGGTCAACGTCTCTGTTTTTATGACAATATCAAGCTGTTTTCATTACTGTAGCTCTGTAATAGAGTTTGAAGTCAGGGATGGTAATGCCTCCAGAAGTTCCTTTATTGTATACGATTGTTTTGGCTATCCTGGGTTTTTTGTTTTTCCATATAAAGTTGATTATTGTTCTCTCAAGTTCTGTGAAGAATTTTGTTGGGATTTTAATGGGGATTGCATTGAATTTATAGATTGCCTTTGGTAGAATTGCCATTTTTACTATGTTGATCCTACCAATCCAAGAGCATGGAGGATCCTTCCATTTTCTGGTGTCCTCTTCAATTTCTTTCTTCAAAGCCTTGAAGTTTTTGTCAAATAGATCTTTCACTTCCTTGGTTAGTGTTACCCTAAGGTATTTTATGCTATTTGTGGCTATCGTTAAAGTTGAAGTTTCTCTGATTTCCCTCTCTGCTTCTTTATTTTTTGTGTATAGGAGGGCTACTGATTTTTTTGAGTTGATCTTGTATCCTGCCACATCACTGAAGGTATTTATCAGCTGTAGGAGTTCTTTGGTAGAGTTTTGGGGGTCACTTATGTATACTATCATATCATCTGCAAATAATGAAAGTTTGACTTCTTCCTTTCCAGTTCAAATCCCCTTGATCTCTTTATGTAGTCTTATTGCTATTGTTAGTACTTCAAGCACTATGCTGAAGAGATATGGAGAGAGTGGACAGCCTTGTCTTGTACCTGATTTTAGTGAAATGGCTTTGAGTTTCTCTCCATTTAGTTTGATGTTAGCTGTCGGCTTGCTGTATATTGCTTTTATTATAATTTAGGTATGATCCTTATATCCCTAATTTCTCCAAGACCTTTATCATAAAGGGGTGTTGAATTTTGTCAAATGCTTTTTCAGCATCTAGTGAAATGATCATGTATTTTTTTTCTTTCAGTTTATTTATATGATGGATTACATTGACAGATTTTCGTATGTTGAACCAGCCATGCATCTCTGGGATGAAGCCTACTTGATCATAATGGATAATTTTTTAATGTGTTCTTGGATTTAGTTTGCCAGTATTTTATTGAAATTTTTTGCATTGATGCTCTTTCTTGGTTGAGCCTTTGTGTGGTTTTGGTGTCAGGGTAACTGTAGCTTCATAAAAAGAGTTTGGCAATGACTCTTCTGTTTCTCTCATATAAAATGCACTAAGGAGTGTAGGTATCAGCTCTTCTTAGATCTGGTAGAATTCTACATTAAAACCATCTGATCCTGGGTGCTTTTTTTTTTTTTTTTTTTTTTTTTTTATGACAGCTTCTATTTCCTCGCAACTTTTAGGTCTATTTAAATTGTTAACCTGGTCTTGATTTAATTTTGGTATATGGTACTTATCTTAAAAAAATGTCCATTTATTTTACATTTTCCAATTTTGTGGCATACAGGTGTTTGTAGTGAGACCTAATGATTCTCTGAATTTCCTCAGTGTCTGTTGTTATGTCCCCCTTTTCATTTCTGATCTTGGTTTTTTTTTTGGATTTTTGAGACAGGGTTTCTCCGTAGCTTTTTGGTTCCTGTCCTGGAACTAGCTCTTCTAGACCAGGCTGGCCTCAAACTCACAGAGATCCACCTGCCTCTGCCTCCCAAGTGCTGGGATTAAAGGCATGCGCCACCACCGCCGGGCCATTTCTGATCTTGTTAATTTGCATGTTCTCTCTCTGCCTTTTGATTAGTTTGGATAGGGGTTTGTCAGTCTTGTTGATTTTCTCAAAGAGCCAGCTCTTTGTTTCATTGATTCTTTGGATTGTTTTCTGTGTTTCTATTTTGTTGATTTCAACCCTCAGTTTGATTATTTCCAGTCTTCTACTCCTCCTGGGTGAATCTGCTTCTTTTTTTTTCTAGAGCTTTCAGCTGTGCTGTTAAGTCTCTAATGTGAGCTTTCTCCATTGTTTTTTTTTTTTTTTTTAATGTGGGCACTTAGTGCTATGAACTTTCCTCTTAGCACTGCTTTCATAGTGTCCCATAGGCTTGGGTATGTTGTGTCTTTATTTTCGTTGAATTCAAGGAAGACTTTAATTTCTTTCTTATTTCTTCCTTGACCCAGGGGTGGTTCCATAGTTGACTATTTAGTTTCCATGAGTTTGTAGGCTTTCTGGAGGTAGAATTGTTGCTAAATTCTAACTTTATTCCATGAAGACACAGGTGGTTACTAATTTTTTTTTTGTATCTGTGGATGTTTGCTTTGTTACTGAGTATGTGATCAATTTTCGAGAAGGTTCCATGAGATGCTGAGAAGAAGGTACATTTTTCCTATTTGGGTGGAATGTTCTAATAGATGTCTGTTAAGTCCATTTGATTCATTACCTCTGTTAGTTCTCTTATTTCTCTGTTAAGTTTCTGTCTGGTTGACCTGCCCATTGGTGAGAGAGGAGTGTTGAAATCTCCTACTATTATTCTGTGGGTTTGATGTGTGCTTTGAGTTCTAGTAATGTTTCTTTTACAAATGTGGGTGCTTTTATATTAAAGGCATAGATATTCAGGATTGAGACTTCATCCTGATGAATTGTTCCTGTTATGAGGATAAAGTGTCCTTCTCCATCTCTTCTGACTGATTTTAGTTTGAAGTCAATTTTGTTAGTTATCAGTATAACCACACCTGCTTGTTTCTTAGGTCTGTTTGATTGAAAAACCTTTTCCCAGCCCTTTACTCTGAGGTAATGTCTGTTTTTGTGGTTGAGAAAAACCTTTTCCCAGCCCTATACTCTGAGGTAATGTCTGTCTTTGTGGTCAAGGTGTGTTTCTTATAAACAGCAAAATTTTGGATCCTGTTTTCATATCCATTCTCTTAACCTGTGCCTTCTTATAGGTGAATTGAGTCCATTGATAATAAGTGATATTAATGGTCAGTGGTTGTTAACTCTGGTTATTATTTTTTTTTGGTGGTAGTGTTTGTGTGTTTCCCTTCTTTGAGTTGTGCTGGTGGAGGGTTGTTAGATGTCTGTGTTATTATGGGTGTTGTTGGCTTCCTTGGGTTGTGGTTTTCCTTCTAGTACTTTCTGCAAGGCTGGGTTTTTCGCTACATATTGTTTAAATTTGTTTTTGTCCTGAAATATCTTGTTTTTGCCATCAATGGTGAAAGAAAGCTTTGCTGGGTATAGTAGTCTGGGCTTGCATCCGTAGTCTCTTAATGTCTGCAGCACATCTATCCAAGACCTTCTGGCTGGCTTTCATGGTTTAGAGAAGTCAGGTGTAATTCTGATAGGTTTACCTTTATATGTTACTTGACCTTTTTCCTTTGCAGCTCTTAATATTCTTTCTTTATTCTGTATGTTTTGTGTTTTGATTATTATATAGCGAACAGATTTTTTTTTTATCCAGTCTATTCGTTGTTCTGTATGCTTCCTGTACCTTCATAGGAATATCCTTCTTTAGGTTGGGAAAGTTTCTGGGCCTTTGAGCTGTAATTATTCTCCTTCTTCTACTCCTATTATTCTTGAGTTTGGTCTTTTCATGGTGTCCCAGATTTCCTGAATGTTTTGTGTTAAGAATTTGTTGGATTTGTTGTTTTCTTTGTTCAATGAGTTTATTTCCTCTATAGTATCTTCAGCATCTAAGATTCTTTCTTCTATCTCTTGTATTCTGTTGGTTATACTTGTCTCTGTAGTTCCTGTTCATTTACCCAGATTTTCCATATCCAGCCATCCCTAGGTTTATGTTTTCTTGATTTCAGTTTTCAAGTCTTAAACTGTTTCTATTCCCTGTTTGATTGATTTTTCTTGTTTTTCTTGGGTATCTTTGAGGGATTTATTCATTTCTTCTAACTTTTTTTAGTCTTCTCATCCATTTCTTTAAGGGAGTTTTTCACATCCTGTTTAAGGGTCTCTATCACTTTCATAATGTTACATTTAAAGTTGATTTCTTCTACTTCTTCTGGATTAGGGTGTTCAAGTCTTCCTGTTGCATGTTTGCTGGATTCTGGTGTTATCATGTTGCTTTTCAGGTTGTTGGAAGAATTCTTGAATTGGCGCCTGTCCATCTCTTCCTTCAAATGTGATCAGGAGAGTCGGCGTCTTGGTTCAATCTTTGCTGTGGCTAACAGTGTACTTGGGGGTTTTCTTGGTCTGCCCTCTCTCAGGTCCCCTCAGCACTAGAGTTGACTCTCAGATCCCCTCCACCCTGAAGTAGGCTGTGGTGGTGGATCTAAGGACCCCATAGATGAACAGGAGTGCTTGGTGGCAAGATGGGATGGGGTAAATAGAACAAGCCAGTAGCCGGGGAAATGCCCCTTTGAATGGCCAGGAATATTTAGGGAATTGGAGGGAGGTTGTACTCTGTTTTTAGGGTGTCCAGCCGGCCAAGGCGAACACACACTTACCCCTCCAGATGGATCTCCTGGTACAGGAGCAGGGCCTCTTGCTGGCCAAGGACCTTAGAGGCAAAAGGGCAGGCTTGGTAGTTGCAGGGTCCTGTGGAACAAAGAAACCCCTGTAGCAGTAGCACTCACCACTGTGTCCCCAGATCCTCAGCCCCAAAACAGGCTGAGTTGGGGGATCCTAGGACCCTGCAGATGGAAAGGGGTGCTTGGGGACAAGCTGGGATGGGATCTCTGTGATTCTTTTTAAAGTAGTGTTTGTACTAATTTAATCTGAATCCTTCACTAAAATGGTGAATGGAGAAAATTTTATATACTTCTGATTTTAAAACTTTAATTCTTTTGCATACAAATGGACGGAAATTGAAAACACTATCCTGAGTGAGGTAAGCCAGACCCAAAAAGAGGAACATGGGATGTACTCACTCATATTTGGTTTCTAGCCATAAATAAAGGACATTGAGACTATAATTCGTGACTCTAGAGAAGCTAAATAAGAAGGTGAACCCAAAGAAAAACATATAAGCATCCCCCTGAATATTAACCTTCATCAGGCGATGAAAGAAGACAGAGACAGAGACCAACATTGGAGCACTGGACTGAAGTCTCACGATCCAAAGGAGGAGCAGAAGGAGAGTGAGCATGAGCAAGGAACTCAGGACGGCGAGGGGTGCACCCACACACTGAGGCAATGGGGATGATCTATCGGGAACTCACCAAGGCCAGCTGGCCGGGGACTGAAAAAGCATGGGACAAAACCGGTCTCGCTGAACATAATGGACAATGAGGACTACTGAGAACTGAAGAACAATGGCAATGGGTTCTTGATCCTATTGCATGTAATGGCTTTGTGGGAGCCCAGGTAGTTTGGATGCTCACCTTAATAGACCTGGATGGAGGTGGGTGGTCCTTGGACCTCCCACAGGGCAGAGAAACCTGCTTGCTCTTTGGGCTGAGGAGGAAGGAAGACTTGATTGGGGGAGGGGGAGGGAATGGGAGGTGGTGGCGGGGAAGAGGCAGAAATCTTTAATAATTAAATTAATTAATTAATAAAAAAATCAGCAAGAAAAAAAAATAAATAAAACTTTAATTCTAAGTCCTCTAAAAATATCAGTAGTATTGTCTTTTCAGGGGGAATGACACCGTCCCTTGTATATAATATAATTTCCTTCTAGCTTCTGAATGCTTGGCTTCTTTGCTTCTAAGTCTTGTCACTGATGGATGATCTATGAATTATTTGACTTCTGCATTTTAGAAACTGTCCTTTAAAGGCATTGTTTCCACATTGCTTTTAAGAGGGCTTTCGATGACTCACTTTTGGCTCCTCTGTCTCTTTGTACCTGGGCCCAAGATATTTATGCGTATGTTTGGTGGGGTCTTTGGTCAACTGCTTGAAATCTCCTTGCTCAGCATGTAGACACATTTCCATGTGTGACATCATCAGGTACAGCCAGCCAAGCGTTGGAACATATGAAAATTATTCCTGACCTTTGAGAAAGACTTTATTCTGGAGTTCATAAGTCAGGCATGCTTTTAGTACACATAGCAAAAATCTTTGCCTTGTTGTAAACTTTATAGCTGAAACCATAAAGACACCCAACTGTCTCCCTCTGTCAGAACTCTGGAAGTCGATGGGAGTCTCAATGTAGTTTACCCTTGAAAGTCAAACACACTGTCTGCCCATTTCCCTCTCTGTCCTGCTTGTAGGGTCTTGTCTTAGTCACTGTTCTATTGCTGTGAAGAGATACCATGACCAAAGCAACTTTCATAAAGGAAATCATTTAATTGGGGCTTACTCAGAGGGTTAGTCCATGGTCATCATGGTAGGAAGCATGGCAGCACACGTGGTACTGAAGAAATAGTGGAGAGAGCTACTTCCTGCTCTGTAACAGGCAGAGAGAGAGAGAAAGAGAGAATCTGGGTGTGGTAGGAATTTTTGAAACTTCAAAATCCAGTCCCAATAACACACTTCCTCCAACAAATGCACACTCACTCTGACAAGGGTCACACCTCCTAGTCCTCTTAATCATTTCAAATGTTTTCACTCCCTGGTGACTAGGCATTCAAATACACACACCTACGGGTGCCGTTATTATTCAAACCACTATAGGTCTCAAACTGACTTCACTAGTTCCAGGTGTCACAGTTACTTTCAGAAGAAAAGAGACGGGAAGAGAAAGACGCAAAACATCATTTTCTTAAGCATGGCTTTCCTTTAATCAGTGAGCAGAAATGACTCTAGAAGTTCCCAGTGGGCATCTTCTGACAAATCCTTGGCCAGGACCGACACATCTGTCCCTTCTATAGCATCAGCTGACAAAGGGGAGCATTTTGGAAATGACCAGCTTCAGTAACCTCAGCTCATCCTCAGGACAGCTCACACTGTGGCCACAAAGTCGAGAAGTTCGCTGGCAAAGAGGGAACGGGAACTGTCTGTTCGAGTCCATCATGAAGACTAATGCCCACACGTTTGAAGGCGCAAGTCATAAACAATCCCACACCAGTTTGGAATTGTGATTAATAGGGTGGTATTTATTTAAAGGGGAATAAACTTACAGATCACCGTCCCAGACAACAGCCCTCTGCGCAATTAGGAAGAAGTCTAGTCGCCCGAACAGGAGCAGGAAGTAAAGAGAGCGAGGAGGGAAGTAGCCGCTTTTTTTTTTAAAGGGAAAGAGACCACGCCCCAATGGGCTGGTATCTCAGTGGCTATTGGCTGGAGGAGCGGAAGGACCTCCCGCAACACACGTTCCGGCAGTACACACACAGCCTAGAGGGAGCTTGTCTGTAAGAGAGGGAAGACAGGTCTGGATTTATGCTTCCTGTTACTCGTGATGCTTTCCACACCCAGCTTCTCTGGTACCTTAACTATCTCTCCACCTCTTCCTGCTGTCACTCTACATAGGTCCCCCTCTCCAGCCACCCTGGCCTATTTCCACAGTGAGTTCCATTCGTTATGTATTCTCATTCTCCTCGCCTCTGCACATGCGTGCTCCATCCTAGGTTTACTTCTTTTGGAGTCTCTTGAGTTCCTCAGAACACAGTGTCACGGCTACTATTGGTTGTCAACTTGACTACATCTGGAATTACTAAATTAACTAAAACCCAAGTGGCTGGGTGCACCTGTGAGGGTATTTTTTAAATTGAATCATCAGAAGTAGGAAGACCCACTATTAATATGGATTTTTTGAGTTGGGAAAAATCCACCTTTAATCTGGGCCACATCTGCTGGCAGCCTGTGTAAAGGACAAGGAAGAAAGAAGCTTTTCCTCTGCCTGCTTGCTTTCACTCTCTCCAGAAAGTCCATTCCTCACTGCCATGAAAGTCTGCCTCTTCTGGATTCTGACATATACTAGAGACCACCTGAGACAGCCAGCCTTGTAGCCTGAACAACTACTGGATTCTCAGATCTTCCATTGGTAGATCCAGCTTTCTGGATCACAGTTTTTAGGCCACTCTAATAAATCCCCAAATCATACATACATATATATATATATATATACATACATATATATAGTATCGTGTATATTGTTATATTATTTATATAAAAATATATGTATATTACATGTTATTCTATAAGTTCTCCTCTGCTAGAGAACCACACAGCTTTCTTCTCATGAATACCTGCATTGATCAAGACATATCACAATGATGGATCATGCTCCACACTCTAGTACAGTTGTACTTGGTACCATTCATTTATCTTCAGATCAATCTTGATCTGGTCAATTACACTGCACATTAATAACAGTAGGCTTAATGGCCCAACCAAGCACTACTAACACACCTAGGATAGACAAAAATAAGAACTGACTTCTCAACCAGGCCCCACTCAAAATGGATGTTCTAAGTTAGGGAATGGTATTTGACAAAACTTCAAGTAGTGATATGGGGATCCAGGATCCTTCTGTCTCAAGACACTGTCCTCTTTGAGATATTGCCCTCGAGATGGCCACAGAAAAAAAGTGTTGTGAATTCACACTGGGTTTTATTTTGTCACCTTGGCTTGGAATCCACAGTTATTACTGTCACTCACATCATTGACCATAACTAAACCCATGATTGCTATGACTAGCAAGGATGCTAGGGCTCAGAGTCACCAGCAACTCCCCCTGCAAGAGAAAAGACAAGTCTTTGGTGACCACCTTGGCTCTGCACTGGTCTCTCCTCACTGTAGGACTCATTTTGCTGGTCCAGTGCAGTGGCAGGTCAGAAAGAGAAGAATGCTGCTGTTGAAAAATGTGTACAGCAGTCAGCCATCATCCCTATGGTGGTTTGAGTAAGAATGGACCCCATAGGCTCATGATTGGAGTGCTTAGTCATCAGGGAGTAGCTATTGGAAATGTGACCTTGTTGAGGTAGGTGTGGCCTTGCTGGAGGAAGTATGTCACTGGGGGTGGGCTTTGAGGTTTCCAATGCCCAAACCAGTCTCAGTGTCTCTCTCTTTCAGCTGTCTGCTGATCCAGATGTAGAACTCTCAGCTTTCTCTCTATTACCCTATATGCCACCATGCTTGCTGCCATGACAATAATAAACCAAACTTCTGAACCTGTAAGCCAGCTCCAATTAAATGTTTTCCTTTATAAGAGTTGCCATGGTCAGCCGGGCGGTGGTGGCGCACGCCTTTAATCCCAGCACTCGGGAGGCAGAGGCAGGCAGATCTCTGGGAGTTCGAGACCAGCCTGGTCTACAGAGCTAGTTCTAGGACAGGCTCCAAAGCTACAGAGAAACCCTGTCTCGAAAAACCAAAAAAAAAAAAAAAAAGAGTTGTCATGGTCATGGTCTCTTCACAGCAATAGAAACCCTAAGACAATCCTCAAGATGAGGCTCTACACACGGCAAAGTGCTGTTCTGAGACATGTTTATCATGTATGCTTATTTCCCATCAAGGATGTGCACACTGACTATTTCCTTCAACTTTCTGGGGCTGGCTTGAGGGGGATTTGTAAAGAGCCATGCCTCTTCCAAAGATGACTCAGGTGCAGAAACTGCTTATGTGATTCTCTACGATAGCATTTTGTTTACTGGCAGAATTCCATAGAAACAAATGTGGGCAAAGGAAATTGCATTCTGGTGGGAGAAAAGAATGACACTGAATGAAATCAAACAACTTTCCTTGTCCACATTTGGTGCCAGGTGTCTTTTATTTGCCCAGTTGGCTGCAACCAGAAACACTATTGTCACAAATCCCGGTGGTCACTCATTGCACCATGCTGCCTCCAAATCTAACAGCAGGAATTTGGCACTCTTTATGGTCAGCTGCAGAAACTTAATGAATGCTTCTGGAATTCAGCTACAGCATGACCTAGGTAGACCTTTGTAGTTAGTCAAAGCCCCAAATTACATTTATAATATTGTTTCTAAAGAAGAGAGCGTTGTAAGACCCAACAGATAAGACAAATGCATCTGGGTATCAAGTCTTGCAGTATATGGGGGAAACCCTTTCCCAGCACAAGCTGGGATGAACTGGATGTTGTATTTTCTGTTGGATCTTTAATGTACTCCTAGTGTCCCATTCTGTGTGGGGTTGGCAGAAAGTGGCAGTTTTATCGAGGTAGTGTAGTGCTGTATAGAATATTACTGACACGATGACAAAGATACAGTCAAGGGTGAAAGAACCCAATAGGGTTCACTGATGCCTTCTTTTTTCCTCTTTGTCTCTCTGTTGTATATGTGGTACATGTACACGAACGAGTGTGAGTGTACCCATATGTACCTGTAGTGATACGAGTGAGATTGTCCCCCACAGGCTCTGGCATTTGAACATCTGATCTCCACTTGGTGGTGGTGTTTCCAGAGGTTTAGGAGGTGTGGCCTTGCTGAAAGAAGTATGTCCATCATGGTGGGCTTCGAGGTTTCATGTCTTACTTTATTCCCAGTTTGTTCTCTCTTTTTCCTGCTCGTGGTTCGAGATATGAGTTCAATGGCGGATCCTGTCTCAGACTTCGCCATTCTGGTGTGTTGACTCTGTGAGTTCAAGATTTGAAAGAGTCCCAGGATTTGAATCACAAGGCTTGATCACTTTGCTCTGCATCTCTCAGTGGTAGGATTGCCATCTTCCTCGCTTGCTTCAGAGGCACTTTTCATACCGAGTATGTAGCATCAATAATAAATTTCATATTATTTTGTGTTTTTCTTTAACAACTGAAACTCGGTAGTGTGGACCCAGGAACAGCAGTGTCTGCACACAGCAACAGTACAATTGATTCTTTTGTTTATGATTTGTTTCATTACATAGAATCAGTTGAACTTGATAATCAAAAGCTAAACTATATTTGAAGCACAAAGTGACATTTGACTTTTTGATAGCTCAAGATATGCACTTTTCCTCCTTCATTCTGAAGCCTTACCTTCTTTATTGTAAAAATGCTGACTTTGTAGTGGCCAGTAGAGTATAGTGAGCAGTGGCCTTTCTCTTGCAGACCTGGCCCATGAAAGCCACCTGTGCCCTATCTGACGCTGCCAACCATGTATTGACACACAGGGGAATCTCAAAAGCCACATACTGAAAATTGAAGAATCATTGAGACCGAAGAGTCTGTATTTATTGTGATGAGTCTTTTTCTGTCCCACCAGCCAGCTCCCACATAATGATACAGAGACTTTTATCTATCTATCTATCTATCTATCTATCTATCTATCATCTATTTATTTTTGGTTTTTCAAGACAACATTTCTCTGTGTAGCCCTGGCTATCCTGGAACTCACTCTGTAGACCACACTGACCTCAAACTCACAGAGATTCACCTGCAATTGCCTCCTGAGTGCTGAGATTAAACGAGTGCACCACAGCCTGACAACAAGGACATTTTAATTAGTTATGAAATCTCAGTTTATAGCTTAGGCTTGTTCCCAACTAGCTCTTATAGTTTTTTGGGTTTTTTTTTTTTTTTTTTGGTTTTTCAAGACAGGGTTTCTCTGTGGTTTTGGAGCCTGTCCTGGAACTAGCTCTTGTAGACCAGGCTGGTCTCGAACTCCCAGAGATCCACCTGCCTCTGCCTCCCAAGTGCTGGGATTAAAGGCATGCGCCACCACTGCCCAGCAAATTATATTAATCTATATTCTACCATGTGGTGCTATCTCTCTTCCATCTTGTACCTCCTATTTCCTCTCTGTGCCTAGATTCTTCTTCCTCATCCTTTCTCTTCCCAGAAATCCCACCTATACTTCCTGCTTAGCTATTGGCTGTTCAGTTTTTTATTACACCAATCATAGCAATACACTTTCAGTACAAATATCCCACAACAGTTTATAAATGAACAAAGCCTTATTCTCAAATCCACACCTCTAACAGACCTTTATGAGAGAAGTTAAGTAAAACTACTGCATTATGATCCCAAGAGAAGAAAGTTATCTGCCAGCGTGGACCCATATATTCTACCCTATATATTTTCATTCTTTAATCATTCAAGACTTAGGTACAAAGGCCATTCTTTGCCAAAAAGGAGTACTTTTTCCACATCCTTAAAGAACATCTAACAACCTCTGAGGATTTCTCAACTACACAAATGTGGTAGGGGGTGGGTTACTGTAGATATTGAGGTGGTAAAGACTTGGATATAGCTGAACATCCATCCCACAATGCATGAGACAGCATCTGTGTGCACATCTAGTCTTGTGTCTGTGGTGCTGATGTGGAGATACAAAGTTAACCGCATGATGGGTGTAGGCTCTTATTTGGGTTCCGTAGTATCTTTGGTTACTCACTGTCATTTGGCAAAGATCAATAAGTTCTAGATTATTTTGGGTTGTACTTTCACATCCATCCCAACATAGTCCTCTCTTCATTTGTCTTCTAAACCATGTATTTATTGCTGTAACTTCAGAAGGTAGATGTTTAATAAATACTTACTGAATGGAGACAGAACACAAGGAGAAGCAGAGAAGGAAACACAAATGAACTGTCTGCTGTCCTCAACTCTCCTGTCTTTCCATTTCCTCAACACTATCTTGCTCTGGTTCTGCCTGCATTTGACTGCATTCTGTCGCCTCCAGTGTCGTGTCCTCTTG
The DNA here is from genome assembly GCF_950005125.1 of Chionomys nivalis. Lineage (NCBI taxonomy): Eukaryota > Metazoa > Chordata > Mammalia > Rodentia > Cricetidae > Chionomys > Chionomys nivalis. The sequence continues at coordinate 39,586,426 of NC_080103.1, forward strand.
CCTTCAAGATAAACTTCTTACACAGGTCAAAAGTTTCTCTTCCCTCTCACTTACCGTTGGCCACAACTCAACTTTATAACTCCATCCATCTGTTTAAAGGACACCCGAATTTTATCCCGAACCCATTTCCTTCCTGAGATTTCATTGCAAAACCATGCTTGATTACACCCACTGTTTAGTCCACCCTCACCTGAAATTAATTCAGTTGGTTTAAAGCTAGGGAGGCCATAAGTCCTAATAGGGAAGAAGTTATTGCTGTTGTTTTGTTAGCTAGACATGATCTGCCTGTCAGACTGCCTTCCAAATAACCATGTGTATGCCCATAAAATGGTGCTACTGTATATTTTAATTAGAGAAAGATTACCACTGCCCCACGAAAACACCTCTGTTTCCATGCTTGCTGAATTTCCTTCCTCCACAAATGCTACAGTCACCATCAACATAGTAACATTGGCACGGGCACATGGTAACATTTTAGTTCATACTTTGTGGCCTGGGCTTCAACCAAAACTCTCCCTCCAGTCTGCTAGGCTACATTAGAGGTGCTCCAGAGCTATCTGGTTTCTCTTTGTTGGTCTTGACACCCAAAGCAAATCTGGGTAGCAGTAGTTTGCCAGAGCAATATCAATAATCGAAATAAACTATGATGCATATGTGTGACTTTGAAACTTCTAGAAGCTACATTTTTAAAAAGTAGTTTTAATGATAGTTTATTTAAAATGGTAAGTCCAAATCATTATCATTTCATATACACAAAATCAGGAAATAAAAGATTGTGTTTACTACATATAAGCCAGACTTTATTTTATATATTGTCAAAGTCTAGTGTTGTATTTTAAGTTGCAATTACTGTGCCTAAGAGATCCATGAAACAAAAATGGCTCTAACCTGTAAGTTCCTTGCCCAAGGACAGATACTTCCTGAAATGCTGGAGGTTATTATTTATGGGAGGTAACAGGCCACAAGTTTTCACTTCCCTAAACAAGTTTATCTAACCCACCTACACTGCATGTGGGCAGGAGGCACATAAGCAGGAAATATGCCAGGATGTATGCCTGCCCCTGATTGGACCTGATGAGAAATGCACTGAATTGTGGGTTTTGCCTTTTTAAGTCCCTGCAAACCATGACTTGGGGCCATTTTCTGGAAAACCAGAGATGGGCCTGACCAGAGCTCAGGATTAAAGTAAAGCTTGTTTCAAATTTGACTTTAAATTGTGGCAGTGGTCTTATTCTTGACCAGTGAGATTAGCATGTGATTTATTTCAATTTAGACTCAAAATTCAGCTCTGTGGGTTAATGAAGTCTCTCTGAGAAGCCAGAGGTTATTAAACAAATCCTCCCGGTGCCAAGGGTGGGTGACCTCTCTACAAGTCATTGGCCAAGGAGGCCCCTGAGGTCTCTCAAAACCATGCAAGAAGATTGCCGCCTCTGTTGATCGCCCACAAGAACTAAGCAGTAAAACTATCTTGCTAAAGACATCACATGTCTTGGTGACGGGATGGAGAAATTAACAGGGCTGGAAGCTCCTCCCTGGTGGTTCGGCCCCTGTGCCAAATAATATTGCACACTGCTAAGGGGAAATTGTCACCAATATCTCACTGTCCGTTCCCCCTGGGTACAAGAGACCTACACGTAAGAGGAGCCCACTTGCGCAGTCGTGGCAGATCTCTTATGGGAGTCATGAGCAGCTTTTTGATTGCACTTGATACCTGCTTTAGAGGGGGTGAATTTATGTCAGGTACTATAAATGCAATCAAAAGTCTGTGGCTAGAGAGGCCATAAGTCCTGGTAGGAGAGTTATTGCTGCTGTTTCGCTAGATGGACATGATGTGCCTGTCAAATTGCCTTCTAAATAATCGTGTTTATTCCCACGGAGCGGTGCTGTTGTCAGCTTTGTTTAGACAAGCTTCCTTTTGAAGTTATCAGCAGTGACTGCCGAGGCTCATAACTGGCCAATGTACAGAGAATAAATGACTGTTGAATGGCCTGCTGTAAATGGAATATCCCTCCCACCTCCTCAGAGGCCCAGGGAACATTCCAGAAGAGGTGGAGAGAGCAAAGTGCTGGAGAAAGGTGGGAAAAGGTGTGAGACACTGCCCAAGGGCTTAGCCTTGCTGTTGTACTCTTGAGTGCACAGTTGCTTTGACCTGCACAGATCTGCAAGGCTGAGCCCATCAGCACCTGCCATACACGGGGAAGGACTCATGGGTTCCCATCTTTCCCTGAGGTTTTATACACAAACTTTAAATGGGGCAGAGGCAGAGATAGACATTTTCTTCAGTGGTGTAGCTGTTAATAAGGTTTCCATGCTCTTGTAAATAACCATAATGGAACTCACTGGGTCACAACACACACACACACGAGAGAGAGAGAGAGAGAGAGAGAGAGAGAGAGAGAGAGAGAGAGAGAGAAGGGGCTGGCTGACTGGGAAGATGAAGGGGCTTAGCAGGAGTGGGAGGAGAAGAGAGAGGTGACAAAGCAGGTGTAATCATGACCCAGACCTCCCCTGGGTCTAATGCCATGGACAACCCATGAGCTCTGGGAGCTAATCTCCCGCCAGTTGGTGTTCTGTGCTTGGCTCAGGTAGCATCTTGCTGAGTTGGTGCTCAGCTGATATACGAGCCTTTCTTTCGCTGAATTGGCTTCTTCCTTTTAGAGTACTGCTGGACTTGTGCACGGTTTTATACTCAGCACTACTTCCAATTATTGTCTAATTTCTTGATCTGTAACACACATCTTCCCACACAATGTCTGTGATCATTCATTCATTCAGTGTATTTTCGAATCCATTTATCATCTGTATCAATTCACAGACAAGGAAGGAAGGAAGGAAGGAAGGAAGGAAGGAAGGAAGGAAGGAAGGAAGGAAGGAAGGAAAAAAGAAATCCAGGTGGTGGTGACACACACCCTTAATCCTAGCACTCGAAAGGCAGAGACAGGAGGATCTCTGTGAGTTTGAGACCAGCCTGGTCTACAGAGAGAGCTCCAGGACAGGCTCCAGAGCTACGGAAAAAGCCTGTCTTGGAAAAAAAAAAATTAGAGACTTTTTACAAGTGGGATAGATAGATACAATGACACCTAGGAAAAACTTAATTTGAAAAAAATTGTTTTTTCTTTTTATTATAAATTTAAAAATCCAATAACCACAGACACAGAGGAAATTCAGAGAATCATTAGATCTTACTACAAAAGCCTGTATGCCACAAAACTGGAAAATGCAAAAGAAATGGACACTTTTTTAGATAAGTACCATATACCAAACCTAAACCAAGACCAGGTGAACGATCTAAATAGACCTGTTAGTCGCGAAGAATTAGAAACAGTTATCAAAAATCTCCCTTCCAAAAAAGCCCAGGGCCAGATGGTTTCAATGCAGAATTCTACCAGAACTTCCAAGAAGAGCTAATACCTATACTTCTTAATGTATTTCACAATATAGAAACAGAAGAGTCATTGCCAAATTCCTTTTATGAAGCTACAGTTACCCTGATACCAAAACCACACAAAGACCCAACCAAGAAAGAGAATTACAGGCCTATCTCACTCATGAACATCGACGCAAAAATTCTCAATAAAATACTGGCAAACCGAATCCAAGAACACATTAGAAAAGTTATCCATTATGATCAAGTAGGCTTCATTCCAGAGATGCAGGGCTGGTTCAACATACGCAAATCTATCAATGTAATCAACCATATAAATAAACTGAAAGAAAAAAACCATATGATCATTTCATTAGATGCTGAAAAAGCATTCGACAAAATTCAACACTCCTTTATGATAAAGGTCTTGGAGAGATTAGGGATACAAGGGGCATACCTAAATATAATAAAAGCTATTTACAGCAAGCCCACAGCTAACATTAAATTAAATGGAGAAAAACTCAAAGCCATCCCACTAAAATCAGGAACACGACAAGGATGTCCACTCTCTCCATACCTCTTCAATATAGTGCTTGAAGTTCTAGCAATAGCAATAAGACAACATAAGGGGATCAAGGGGATCCGTATTGGAAAGGAAGAAGTTAAGCTTTCATTATTTGCAGATGATATGATAGTATACATAACCGACCCCAAAAACTCTACCAAAGAACTCCTACAGCTGATAAACACCTTTGGTAATGTGGCAGGATACAAAATCAACTCCAAAAAATCAGTTGCCTTCCTATACACTAAGGATAAGGAAGCAGAGAGGGAAATCAGAGAAGCATCACCTTTCACGATAGCCACAAATAGCATAAAATACCTTGGGGTAACTCTGACCAAGGAAGTGAAAGATCTATTTGGCAAGAACTTTAAGTCTTTGAAGAAAGAAATTGAAGAGGACACCAGAAAATGGAAGGACCTCCCTTGCTCTTGGATTGGGAGGATCAACATAGTAAAAATGGCAATTCTACCAAAAGCAATCTATAGATTCAACGCAATCCCCATCAAAATCCCATCAAAATTCTTCACAGATCTGGAGAAGACAATAATCAACTTTATATGGAAAAACAAAAAACCCAGGATAGCCAAAACAATCTTATACAATAAAGGATTGTCTGGAGGCATTACCATCCCTGACTTCAAACTCTATTACAGAGCTACAGTACTGAAAACGGCTTGGTACTGGCATAAAAACAGAGAAGTCGACCAATGGAATAGAATAGAAGACCCTGACTTTAGCCCACAAACCTATGAACACCTGATTTTCGATAAAGGAGCTAAAAGTATACAATGGAAAAAAGAGAGCATCTTCAACAAATTGTGCTGGCAAAACTGGAAGTCAATCTGTAGAAGAATGAAAATAGATCCATATATATCACCATGCACAAAACTCAAGTCCAAATGGATTAAAGACCTCAATATCAGTCCAAACACACTGAATCTGATAGAAGAGAAAGTGGGAAGTACTCTACAACACATGGGCACAGGAGAACACTTCCTACGTACAACCCCAGCAGCACAAACACTAAGGACATCATTGAATAAATGGGACCTCCTGAGACTGAGAAGCTTCTGTAAAGCAAAGGACACTGTCACTAAGACAGAAAGGCAACCCACTGACTGGGAGAAGATCTTCACCAACCCCGCAACTGACAAAGGTCTGATATCCAAAATATACAAAGAACTCAAGAAATTAGACCGTAAAAGGTTAATCAATCCAATTATAAAATGGGGCACTGAGCTGAACAGAGACTTTTCAACAGAAGAAGTTCAAATGGCCAAAAGTCACTTAAGATCATGCTCAACTTCCTTAGCAATCAGGGAAATGCAAATCAAGACAACATTAAGATACCATCTTACACCGGTCAGAATGGCTAAAATCAAAAACACCAATGATAGCCTCTGCTGGAGAGGTTGTGGAGAAAGGGGCACTCTCATCCATTGCTGGTGGGAATGCAAACTTGTGCAACCACTTTGGAAAGCAGTGTGGCGGTTTCTCAGGAAAGTCGGGTTCAACCTACCTCTTGACCCAGCAATACCACTATTGGGAATATACCCAAGAGATGCCCAAACATACAACAAAAGTATATGCTCAACTATGTTCATAGCAGCATTGTTTGTAATTGCCAGAACCTGGAAACAACCTAGATATCCTTCAGTGGAAGAATGGATGAAGAAAGTATGGAATATATACATATTAGAGTACTACTCAGCAGTAAAAAACAATGACTTCTTGAATTTTGCATACAAATGGACGGAAATTGAAAACACTATCCTGAGTGAGGTAAGCCAGACCCAAAAAGAGGAACATGGGATGTACTCACTCATATTTGGTTTCTAGCCATAAATAAAGGACATTGAGACTATAATTCGTGACTCTAGAGAAGCTAAATAAGAAGGTGAACCCAAAGAAAAACATATAAGCATCCCCCTGAATATTAACCTTCATCAGGCGATGAAAGAAGACAGAGACAGAGACCAACATTGGAGCACTGGACTGAAGTCTCACGATCCAAAGGAGGAGCAGAAGGAGAGTGAGCACGAGCAAGGAACTCAGGACGGCGAGGGGTGCACCCACACACTGAGGCAATGGGGATGATCTATCGGGAACTCACCAAGGCCAGCTGGCCGGGGACTGAAAAAGCATGGGACAAAACCGGTCTCGCTGAACATAATGGACAATGAGGACTACTGAGAACTGAAGAACAATGGCAATGGGTTCTTGATCCTATTGCATGTAATGGCTTTGTGGGAGCCCAGGTAGTTTGGATGCTCACCTTAATAGACCTGGATGGAGGTGGGTGGTCCTTGGACCTCCCACAGGGCAGAGAAACCTGCTTGCTCTTTGGGCTGAGGAGGAAGGAAGACTTGATTGGGGGAGGGGGAGGGAACGGGAGGTGGTGGCGGGGAAGAGGCAGAAATCTTTAATAATTAAATTAATTAATTAATAAAAAAATCAGCAAGGAAAAAAAATAAAATAAAATAAAGGTTTTCAGAGAAAAAAAATAAAAAGCTTTCTTCCAATTAAAAAAATAAAAAAATAAATAAATAAATTTAAAAATCCAATTCTATCATGTATAAAATTTTAACTGTGCCATACTTAGGCCATACAACAACATTTAATCAGTTTTTCCCTGTAAGACATCAACTAATTTCATTATGATACCATATTTACATTTAGCAAGTATAGAATTATTGTAGAAAAAGGAGAAAAAGTCAGTAGCTTGATAGAGAATATGTACAGTGACAAAACACAAACAATAAACGATGTAGCATCTACAATTGCTCAGTCAAAATACACATCTTGAGGAGGCTGGCGAGAGGCACAGGTAAAAGCACTTGGCAAGCCCGGTGACCTGAGTTCAGGCCCCAGAATATACATAAAGGTGGAAAGAAGCCAGTACACACAAAAGAACCCAGCTCTCATCCCAAAGGGACCGAGAGATTGCCCATTCTGTAGTCAAGTGTGAATAACGGAGGTCTAGGAATGTATATTTAGGTCTCCCCAAATATAATATTCCAATGTGGAAGCAGCTTCATAGGGTTTTTATAGTAACAGCACAAGAAAAATAATAAATCAAGGCACTTTTCAAATATATTGGTGGAAGCATTAAGTGGACAGGGAGAGCAGGCAGAAGCATCCCAACGGTGGGACCCGGATGCCATCTGATAGTTCTTAGTACCACCATGGGTAGAAAAAGGAGTTTGTTAAATTAACACACTGCAAAGGTTTTTTATCTGTTTATCAGGATGTTAGGTTTGATATAGAGATTGGCAAGGAATACGGATCTTCATGGGGCTAATGAGAAGCCAAAGAGCCTGTGACTAGGCTGTTGGATCAGCAATATTCCAACCCCATTGCCCCTGAAGTTATCAGTGCATCAGCTATGTAAGTAGCTTCTCTCCAGGAATTGTCCTTTATGGAACCAGCTGCCCAGAGTTGTTCTCTGACCTCCACATGCATGCCCATACACTCACACTGTATACACATGCACACACACACACATGTAAATGCACACACACACATTCACTTATAATAGTAAATACTATTTAAATTTAAATCCATTTATGCTGGGAGAGTTGGCACACACCTTTAATACCAGCGCTCGGGAGACAGAGGCAGGCTGCTCTCCCGTGGCTCAAGACCAGTCAGAGGTACACAGTGAGACTTTGTCTCAAAAAACATATATGTATATGTGTGTTTATGTGGGAGGGGGGCAGTACCCACCTAGAAAAAACAGACAGGAAACCATAATTAAAATGTTAATTGTATCATTTACATAGTTATGAAAACATCTTTTGAAGTTTTATGTTGTTTATGTTTTGCCTATATTTTTATGAAATACATTTTATGAAAATGTATCTTCTTTTTGTTCGTTTTGAGACAGGGTCTCATGGAGCCCAGGGTGCCCTCACACACTCTAAATAGCTGGCCATCTAAGTCTCGTGATGCCCCTGCATCCGCTGACCAAGTGCCGGGATTACAGGCATGCTGCACCCCATACGGCTGGAAATGTTTCTCCAGTGTTCCCCAAGAAGGCCACATACAGGTCCTTATGAAATTCTTCTGGGAAAGTCTAGATGTGTTAAGAAGGACTCTTTCTCTGTATGTGATAATAAGCGTCCTCCAATCCTCCAAATCTCGTCCCATTAAATACACTCGGAAGGGAAATTTATATTGTTTCCAAATGAAGCACAAATGTGATTTCTTCCCTTACGCCTCGCTTCCAGGTTATTAAGGGAAGTTTCAGTTTTTGACCTAAACTCCCACATTATAACTGCTTTCCATAAACTGTTTTTGGATACCCATCTTCTGTTTGGATTGAGCCTTCTCGCCTGTGTTTTTCTCCTTGAGTCACCTTCCACGCTACCCACCCAGCTGTCCTGTTTCCGCGCAACCGCGCACCCGACTCCGGCTCTCTGAGACTCTCTTGCTTCAGGAGTGACAGGACATCAGATAAGAGAAGACCTTATCAAGCCTTTATTAAAACTCTCTCTGGCTCAGATCCACATTCAGGTGAAGCCGCTGCTCTCCTTTTATTAATCTGATTTTAGCTTTTATTAATACACACAGAAGCCATGGTAACATAAAAATGTCAATCGTGGCTGGTGGTATAATTATGGAAATGGTGTCACTTTCCATAAATTCCCAGTGGTTCGCTGCCTAGGACAGTTGGAACAAGCTGAAACCTGCATGTGGCCTGAAAGCACTGCCCAGGTTTCTTTTATTCCCATCCCAGACTCCATTCTCTACAGCTTTCTTTTTGTTTCTTGGACGCTCAGGAGCTCCATCTCCCTCCTCTTAAAATTTGCTGAAAACGCACTTCCGGCCCATCCTCACAAAGTGGTCTGTCTCCTCATTCTGACACTTTATCTCAAATGTGGCCTCCTTAGAGAGAACCCCGGGGCAGCCTTCACATGCCCACGGCCCTCCCAGCCTCCACTAGCACTTTCTTTCCGCTGAACAAGCCTTGGGTTTTTTCAGAGCCTTCTCTTCTCCTTGTGTTATTTCACATGTTCCTTCATGCGTGTTGTCTTTCCCCCTAGCTACAATGTCAACTCCATCAAGTAAGGGATTTACCTTCATCGCTGCTGTCTGGGACTCGGCCAGGCATAAGAAACAAATGAAAATTAACCTTCCGAGACGCAACACACTTTGTTGGCTCTCACAAAGGCCTCACAGCATCAGAAACAGCCTCCTCGTCACCATAGAGACAGCTCTCCCTCCTGTTCCCAAAGTGTCTCTTGGTTGCCTTTCTCAGTCACTGATTTGTCAAACTGTCCTGGTCTGAACACCACTCACACTCTCCAGGGTTCACCAGATTCCTGCAGTGATTCCCCACTAGTGCCTGCCACAGAAAACTGGCTTAATCATCTAATCTTTGTGACCTTTGGCTCACAGATATGAAACTCTTCATCCCTTATCTAGTCAAATTCCTATCACACCCTCCCCACACCCAAGCTGAACCTTGAATTGAATTCAGTAGGTCCAGGTGACTGTCATGGGCGAGGCCCCGGTACCCTAAATACCAGTAGGCCCAGGAGTCATAGGCAAAGCTGGTTAGTAGGCCCAGGTGTCTGTCATGGGCAAGGCTGTTCAGTAAGCCCAGGTGTCTGTCATGGGCAAGGCTGTTCAGTAAGCCCAGGTGTCTGTCATGGGCAAGGCTGTTCAGTGAGCCAAGTATCTGTCAAGTCCAGAAGTGAGGTAAAGAAGAGAATTCTGAGGATGGCTTCCTTAGCATCATGTGATAACTGATTTTGCTAATTCTTCTCAGCAGCTTCTACCTGCATGAAATACCTACAGCAAAAAATTGATTTGTCTTTTATAATAGCATAAGGAAGATAGTGCTATACTGCAATTTTGATATAATCTAATTAATGATAAGGCAACTAAAAATCACACTGAGCTAAGAACCCATCCAAAGGTTATAAAAGGCAGGTGAAGGTGGAGTCTCTGTACATAGAGTTCGGGGCTTTTTCTACTGCAGTTCATGAAATTGAACATTGACTAATTGTTTGCTTTTCTGGTTTGCAGTCTTAGGATTTCCTTCTCTGTCACAGTACCTGACATAAAGAAGGCAATTGATAAACCTGGCAATTGATGACTCAGTCAGTACTTCATCAAAATAATTTAAAGAATTTGTTTTTGCTATGCCCAGATTGTGGGGACCACCATGAAGACCAAATCCCATATATAAAAGCCAAGAGCCTTTATTTCAAGCTTGCGTTTGGACTCACCGTGTGTCCAATATAATGGTACCAGATCAAAGAGTGCCCAGCCTGGGCAGGTTAGGGTTTTTTTTTGTTTTTTTTTTTTTTTTATCATATTAGAGACTGGTGATGAGTGGATTTCCAGGGTTCAAGACCCTGATTGGCTGACATTTATCTAAGGGTGCCCTGGTGAAAGGGAAATAGTTGCCTGCTGGACTCAAGGACATCTGATGATCTTATCTAATCTCATCTAAAGGATGGGGTGCTTGTAATATCAGGTACTACCCCTTATATGGTGACCCTCCTTGGGTGGTGTCAGCTATGGCTTTTCCTGGAATCTGGTGCTGTCTGCCAGTTAACCGAGAAACTCAGGCCTATTTTTTTAGCTGTTTTTTATTAAGCCTGTCATGGCAGTAGTGTGGCCAAGCTGTTCTGGGCCCCACAGATTTCAATTGGAATGAGCTTTGTCTTGCTGCTTTCTTTTCTATTATGGGGGTGTGTGTGTGTGTGTGTGTGTGTGTGTGTGTGTGTGTGCATGCAAGGGATAAGCTCAAGTATCATTTCACAATCCACTGTTTTTGTTGTTATTTTGTTTTTTGTTTTTGTTTTTGTTTTTGATTTTTGACACAGAAATCTCTCATTGACCTGAAACTTGTCAAATGAACTAAACTGGCTGGTCAATGAGCCCCCAAAATGTGCCTATGTCCATCCCCACCCCTTCACCCCCAGTGCTGGGTTTATGGTCACACACCACTGGGGCAACCTGTTGCTACATGCATTCTGGGGACGTCATTCAGGTCCTTTTTAAGCAAGAACTTCACTAAAGGAGCTCTCTCCCTAACCCTATTTTGTTTTGTTTTATTTTGTTGATGCAAAGTCTCACTATACATTCCAGGCTAGCCTGGAGTATAAAATCCACCTGCCTCAGCCTCCCACGTGCTGGTGAGAAAAAGATATGCATACTATGCCTGGGTCCGTGCTGAAGCTTTCCAATGATCTCTGCCTTGCCTTGTTAAGACACAAGAATGAAAAACAAAACAAAACAAAAAAGCCAGGCAAGGTGGCATAGGGCTTTAATTCCAGCATTCAGGAGGCAGAGGCAAGTGGATCTCTGTGTAGGTTTTCCTACATTACCCAGGCTTACCCAGGATTCAAGCAATCCTCCTGCCTCAATCCCTAGCTACTAGCTATTATTACTTAAAGGAAAATGTTAAATTAAAGTAACAAGAATCCATGTCTTTTAACTAAGGCTCGTGGTCCCTCCTAGGTCAGAATGAATATCACGATAGAGTCATTCATGCTGAAGGCCAATGTCACCAAACTGAAACCAGCCTGTCTATCCTTCCTGAAGATCGGGATTAGAGATTTAACAGCGAAAATTCCCAAGTCAGTTATCTTCAACTGTAATGATATGTGATTACCTCTGTCTAATCCTTACAGAAAAAAAAGGCAACCTGTAGCTGACCATCTTTTTTTATTTGCAATTTTTAAAAATGAAAATATGATTAGATAGTTTTCTCTTTCTCACATCCTCTACCTCTCTGCTCAAATTCATGGCTTCTTTGTCTTTAATTATTGCTGTCTCGCATGCACATACATATATATTAACATCTAAATCTAATCTTCTGGTCTGTTTACTGTTGCTTGTACATATATGTTCTCAGGACTAACCACGTAGCGTTGGCTAATCAGTTAGAGGACTCATCTCTGGTGAAGACTGATTCTCCATCTCTCAACAGTCCTCAGCTGCCCATAGTTCTTCATCTAGGGGCAGAGGTCCTGAAAGACTTCCCTCTTCCATGACAGCGTGTCTCTTGGTGATGCTTTGGTTCAGGTTTTCTTTAGGCAGTCATATTGTTGAGGCTCATGGCTGTAGTTCCCCCTCATTTCACAGTCTCACCGCAGACTCTCTGGCTCTGTGCCTCTTACAGCATTGCCCGACTTCTTCCTGAATGTTCCCTGAACCTTAGGTGTAGAGGCTTTGTTGCAGAGGTGTCAGGGGGGTTAGGGACCCCATGATCAGGTGTTCTCTGCATTTAGATCAATGGTGACTTTCTATGCATGGTTTCTGTCTGCTGCAGAGACATTTTTCTTTCTTGGTCTGAGGATAGGCACTTAGAATGAAGTTCAGAATTATTCTGGTTTGGATACATGGCACTGGTAGTTCCTCTTCTACAATCTATTTTCTCACTATCTTGGTATGATTGGCTAGTTTTCAGTACCACGCATGATTTACTCTGTTGAGCATGCCTTAAATCCAATTAGACAGATGCTGATTACAGTCAAGACATAATATCACTGTTGTATTTTTAGGGACTATTACCATTCTGGTCATTGTTGTGGTTCATAGACCAATTTTCTGGATTAATGAATTCCTCTATTCTTATGACCAAGTACTTAGCAAGAAGCAATTTAAAGAGCCAAGGTTTTGGCTCATAGTTTGAGAACATATTCCATCATGATGGTAGTGAAGGCATTACAGCAGGAGTAACTATGGGCAGCGGATAAAATCTTGAGTGAATGTATACTGTTTGACATGAGGATAGCCATGACAAGGACCCCGATGCCTCAGACCCCATGAAAATGGCAAAATCTTCCCCTGGTCCATGTACAGCCGTTGACAGTATGTGAAGAAAACATTGACCGCATCTCCTTCCTTCTAGATGTTACAGCCCAAGAATGTTCCCCTATAAAGACCCCAGCCCTAAAGCTGCCCCTTTATTCACTGTATAAAACAAACCCATCACCTCAAAACAGATATATAAAATAAACTTACTGAGTCTCCAGGCTATACACCCCACTCAGTCCAAGTTTTTCTGTACCTATATCTGCATCTGTTCTTTCTTCATTTCCTTGTTGCTTGAGGATCAAATGTACTGCTCCAGCACCAGGCCTGCCAGCTGCCATACTCCCTGACATGATGGGCATGGACTCACCCGCTAAGCCTCCAACAAACTCTTTCTTCTACAAGTTGCTTTGGTCATGGTATCTCTTCACCTCCCAGTGTGGATGACACCTGTGGGCCATGGCCCAGATGTAAGAGGTCTAAAGAGGAAAGGATGCTGCCTTTGCTTATGTGCCTTCACTGCCTGTTACTGAGGGCACCCATTCTGTTGCTGCCTCTACTTCCATCCCTTTGCTTACATTGGAACCCAGATCCTTTAGTCTCCCCTGGGAACTGAAGACTCACATCTCTGTGGGAATCCTCCAGGTCTTCAATGACAGGCTGGGACTGCTGAGGCATCCAGCCTCCATGGAATGTAGGCATGTAGGTGGCTGTTGGTGGCCTATGCAGCCTGTGTCATGAAAGCCAACCTATCAAGTCTTCTTTTAATATATATTCATCGTATTGTTTCTGCTTTAATAGAAAACTCTAACGAAAGGTTCTTTTTCTAGGAGAAAGAAAGAGAGACAAGAGAGAGAGAGAGGAGAGAAAACGGATAGACTGATCCTTATGCTGAAACTCTGAGTGTGTTGCCAAGTGAACTGCAAAAGATACTAGAATCCACTCCAAATTAGTCATTTCTGGGGATGAGATACTCTGTAGGTGGAAAGAGCTGCTTCAGTAGCAGGATGACTGTCACTGGACTCTCGGACCCATTTTGATTCTGACAATTCTTGTCGGTGGTGACAATTTTCCATTCTGCACCCTGAATCACCAGTCTGGTGTCTGCAGCCACCAGTGCCAGCCGTAGTGAGATCGAGTTTCCTCACACTGTGCAGGGCTCAGGTGCATAGCAGGCAGAAACAATGCAGGTCCTGTGTGGCCAGTCAATGGGAGGAGTCTCATAGAATGGTAGAGTTCATTCCTCTCAGGGAAGGGCAAGTTCCGGTTCCAGCTGCAAGACCAAAACAAACACAAGTGGTCCTCCATGATGGGTAAACATTCTGGAAGATTCTGGACAATTTTGGACATATCAAAGAAAGAACCTAGCAGGGTAGGGAGTCCCCTCTTCCTGCTGAGTGGGCATGACAATGAAACTTGGTTGCTCCCAAGGGACAGTGACCACATGCCGCAGTAGAGGGAACTTCCAGACAGGCTACATGTCTCTTTCTGTGTTCAAGTGTTCCTAGAAGCAAGTAGGAAATTAAAATAAGAGTTGTCCTGAAGTAGTTTCTTTGGAAACTGTTGCCAACTTAAACTTCCCCTTCAAATTCCATGAAACTTGTGGATGCTTTGCTTTGCTGTGAGTGTGTGGCTAAGAAAAAGTTCTCAAAATGAACAGAAATATTGCTCAACTCTACACCCTTTTTTTCTGATGCAATTGCTATTTTTTTCTTTTTCTTTTTTTCTTTGAACAGGGTCTCACCATGTATCTCTGGCTAGTCTGTATGAAGCTTTCTATGTAGACCAGGCCGGCCACAGGTAGCCACCTGATGGGGATTTAGAAGAACTCACCTGCAGATTCCAAGCGATGAGGCTGTATTTGGATTATTCTTTGTAAAACTGTATTATTCAGTCACTTGGCATGTTTACATTTGAACATTATGATTTCGGGCCTGTTACACCAAGGCGGTTGTAACTCAGTGTGAATCCATGTGCAGCATAATGAGGTTTAATGTAAGATTTCTTTCCCCTAAAGTGCACATGAAAGAAATGGGATTAAGAGGGTAGGAGGTGCTACGGCTTTGAGCAGAGCCATAGAGTACTAGTGACAACGGCAGTAGAATTCCAGCAGCTTGCCATTCCCCAGTAAGTCTCTTTCTGGCCTAACGTCCTTTAATCTCCTCAAGCTCATTACAATTAAATTTCTTGTCATTTTATAAGTCAAGGAAACATTTCCAAACTTCCTAGCGATGATTGACACATGACAATTTACGTTCAATGAAGGGGTGGTCTTATTGTCCTCAGAATAAATTATTAAATATTAGGAATGAAAAAAATAATGGGCCAGCAAGAGACTCAGCTGGTAACATTTACCCCTGGGAATCTGACAGCCTGAGCTCTATCTCAAGGATGCATACATTTGAGGGAAAGACTCCAACAGGCTGCACACACAATAGATAAACACAATGTAGAAATACACACACACAACACACACACATTAAGTTGGGCGGTGGTGGCGAATGCCTTTAGTCCCAACACTTGAAAGACAGAGGTAGAGGCAGGAGGATCTCTGTGAGTTCAAGGCCAACCTATTGAGTGAGTTCTAGGAAAGTCAGGGCTAAACAAAGAAACCCTGTCTCAGAGAGAGAGAGAGAGAGAGAGAGAGAGAGAGAGAGAGAGAGAGAGATCTATAACCCCAATACTTGGGGTGTTGAAGTAGGAAAATCATGTTCAAAGCTGGTGTGGGCTACATGGTGAGAGGCCCTGTCTACAGAGCAAAGCAAATGATGAGACATCATCCTCAGTTTCTTTTGGGCTCAGAGACTAAATTCCTGTTGAAATCATCCCCAAAGCATGAAAACCAAGGATACAATAATTTCACAATTATCCTGCTGTTTGGAAATTAGTGTGCTAATTTACGAGCTATTTTAAACAAAATACCTTTCTTGAATTATTTTACCTATAAATTGAGTTTCAAGTCATGAAACGCTGGAGAGATGGAAGTCAGTTTATGAAAGTGCAGTTAAAAATAAAATTCTCAGGAAATTATATATTTATTGTCAGTCTCCACATAAAGGTCAGTTTTACAAAGTCATCGTTATAATATTTCAGATTTAAGTACTGAGTTCTCTGGGCTTTGCTCACAGTTCTCAAAACAGCCAAAAGCTATTACTTAGATAAATGACTTAATGAATAAAGATTCATCGTAATGAGGCCATTTATTCTTTCTGGGCACTTATTAAAATTCAGTCCTAATATACTAAGTGAATTTTTCTTTGCCTGAAAAGCAAATGTAACAATAGGAAAGATAAAATGAAAATTAATGTTGCCTGAGAAATGGCTTATCCCATAGAAATATGACCAACAAGAGAAAACTTTCCAACAGCATAGCCATTCATTATTCTCATTCATCACCATTCTCTCTTTTTGTTTTTTTGAGACAGGATTTCTCTGTAGCTTTGGAGCCTGTCCTGGAACCTTGCTCTTGTAGACCAGGCTGATCTCAAACTCACAGAGATCTGCCTGCCTCTACCTCCCGAGTGCTGGGATTAAAGGCATTCATAATCACCATCACTGCCTGGCTATTATTATTATTAATAATAATAATAATATTAATACAGTGTTCTGTCTGCATGTATGCCTGCAGGCCAGAAGAGGACACCAGATCTCATTGTAGATGTTTGGGAGCCACTATGTGGTTGCTGTGAACTGAACTCAGGACCTCCGGAAGAGAAACCAGTACTCTTAACCTCTGAGCCATCTCTCCAGCCCCCATTGCCCTTCTTTTTCAGTGTTAACGCAAGCTAATACAAGAGGTCACATTTAATCGTCAGGCAAATCAACACCAAGCATCATGTGGAAGAGAAAATAGACTTCAAGTGGTTTCCCTTAAATAAACTGTGCCAAAGATCATTACAAAAACCTTATTTTTCTGTAGCTATGGCTTGCCTGGAACTTACTCTGTAGACCAGGTTGCCTACCTCTACTTCCTGAGTGCTGGGATTAAAGGTGCATGTCACTACACCTCGCCAAAACCCGTTTTTAATGAATCAAAATTACAGCCTTTGCATCTTCCACCAAACTTTCTCTTTCCTTGCGTGAAAATTCTTGCCATTATGAGGATCAAGGGAGAAGCATTTCTTTCTGCTATTTGTGTCATGGGGAAAATAGCATCCCGCAACAGAAATTCAATGATGAGGATTTGAACATAGGCCAGTGGTTCTCAATCTGTGGGTCACAACCCCTTTGGGAGTCACATATCAATTATCCTGCATAGGAGACATTTACATTACGATTTATAACGGTAGCAAAGTTACAGTTAATATGAAGTAGCAATGAAATAATTTAGGGTTGGGGGTCACCACAACACCAGGAACTGTAGTAAAGGATCGCAGCATTAAGAAGGTTGAGAGCCATTGCCATAGACTCATAACTGAACAGTGACTGGCGCTGCCAGTTCTAAACATGGTACGGCTGTGAGGATCCCTGCTTAGACGTCATGGAATTGAATAGTGCCACCAGGATCCCGACTTAGACGTCAGAGAATTGGATAGTGTCACCAGAAAGTGTCCGGGTTCCTCTGGTCTCCACTCCAGTAGCAGCCTGGAGCTTCTGCTTTTGAGGTTTGCTGTCATCTGAAGAACTCTTCCAAACAAGTGCATGAACCACAAACAGTTTTTCTAAAGAAGGTGCATGTGCATGCATGTGTGCTAATGCGTGTGTGTGCACATGTGCAACTGTGTGTGTCAGAGTGTGCATGTTTGTATGCATGAGTGTTTGTATGCGTGTGTGTGTGCACATGTTTGTGTGCATGATTGTGTGTTTGTATGAGTGTGTGTGAACACGTTTGTGCTGTGTGTGCATGTTTGTGTGAGTGTGTTTCTGTGTGTGTGGCATGTATCCATCTACACATGCTTAAACCAAACCTGGAGAGCTTACCACAGAGCTGGCAAGAAGCAGTATTTATTTTAGAATCACATATAAACTCTAGGATAACTTATACGCATGATGGAGTACAGTTCACCCCTCTATAATAACAGAGTCAGATCCTGCCACTGTTACATCAAAATAGTTTGAAAGCATCCTCTTGAACTATAAATTGTGTGTGTGTGTGTGTGTGTGGTTTTTCTCAGCTGACCCTTGAAGATTTATTTCACTTTCCCTCATTTCTGTTTATCAGTTCATGATGTTCATTCTTCAGCTTGGCTTTGCAAACTTGTGTGAAACAAGCTAAGGGCTCAGGAGTTCATGTGCCTGTGAGGATTCATGGGCTGAACACCCCTTCTCTGTTCTTTGACTACAGAGGCCGCTCAGGCCCCCCCCCCAGCAATGATTCTATCTCTCTAACTCCTTCCTTGAACCCCAGGCAGTGATGGATTTTGATGACTGTATCTGGGGATACATTTCTGAGTCCTGGAACCCTTTAGTTGTACTGCTCAATCTGGTCCCGACCACTGCCAATTCTGATAAAGAAAAGGTATCCAAGAAGTCCCATAAAGTCAGTTTTAAGACATTTCACCACACACTACAGCAACATCTGGAAACACTGTTCTCTCATTCTTATTGTTTCACAGATGTATGTATCACAGGTATACTCCAGACTAGATATATATAATACATAGGCTTCTTTTTTCATCAACTTCAAGTTTGTAAAAGTCTCGGTAGGGCTAGATATGGTGGTATATGCCTGGAATCCCTCATGAGATAGAAGCAGGGGGATTGCAAGTTCAAGGCCTGCCCGGGGTTACATAGTGAGCTTGAGGCTAGCTTGGCTCATAGGAGGCTCTGCGTTCAAATAAAAATAATGAAAAGAGCCAAGGATGTAGCTAAATGGTAAAACTGGAGGGCATTAAATGGCTCTGAGTTCAATCCCCAGCACCTTAAAAAAAAGTTAGTGGGAAATACAAAGAGTTTCTACAACCCATTATCTTCCTTCCCATCCTGCTCTCTTGCTAGCACACTGAATCATATAGTGCATTTGCTATGGATGAGCAGGGGTTGGTACATCATTCACTGAAGTACAAAATTTACATCAGGGCTCACCTTTGGTGCACACTCTGTTTAAAACATGTACAGTGATACGTACAAAACAATACAGGATTATTTAATTTTCTAAAAAAAAAAAATCCCGTGTTCCACACATTGGGCCCTCCTGCCCCTCCCTTGAATCCCTGGAAACCACCAATCTTTCTGCTGTCTCCATGGCTCCTTCTCCAGTATCATGTATTCGGAAGTACATGGTATTGAACATTTTCAGATTGCCTTATCACCATATCTTAATTACCTTTCTATTGCTATGACAAAACACCATGACCAAGGCAACTTATTAAAGGAAGCATTTAATTTGGGACCCACAGATCCAGCAGGTTAGAGGCTATGACCATCATGATGGGGAACGTGGCAGCAGGCAGGCAGACATGGTGTCTTAGGGTTTTCATTGCTGTGAAGAGGCACCATGACTACGGCAACTCTTACAAAGGAAACATCTAATTGGGGTGACTCACTTACAGTTTCAGGGGTTCAGTCCATTATCATCATGGCAGGGAGCATGGTGGCTTATAGGTACACATGGTGCTGGGGCTGAGAGTCCTACGTCTTGACTCAGAGGCAACAGGAAGTCAACTTGTCAAAGTCCGCCCCCACAGTGACACACTTCCTCCAACAAGGTCATACCTCCTAATAGTGCCACTCTCTTTGGGGGCCATTTTCTTTCAAACCACCACACATGGTATTGGAGTAGCAACTGATAGCTTACATCTGGATCCATAAGCGTAAGTTGAGAGAGTTAGCTGAGAATAGCATGGGCTTTTGATACCTCAAAGTCCACCTCCAGGAACACATCTCCTAATTCTTCCCAAATAGTTCCACCAACTGGTGACCAAGTGTTCAAAATATGTGAGCATGGGGGCCGTTCCCATTCAAATAACCACAGTATATATTTAACTAATAGAATTTTAAATGATATTCTGCAACTATAAAACTTATTGCAGAAGAAATCAAATGCCACTGAAGGTAGTTGTCACTGTGAGGCACCACCATGATGACACAGCCCCTCACAGCTATGCACTACATTTTGAGCTTCCCTGAAGGTCCCTGTGAGCTGTCATCAACTAAGTGACCAACAGTGTGAATCTTTTCCTAAGGAAGTTATACAGCTCAGATAAATATCATTATATTTTACATAGATGGTGGTTTGCAGAGCAAATGAGAACTGAGGAACCCTGCTCAGAGCAACATTTCTTTAATAGGTTGAAATTAGGGATAAAATGTGATGATTTCTTTCAGACGCTCAGAAACTTCCTGGCACAAGCTAAGTGCTCAGTCAATATTGGTTGTAATTCTTGACCCAAGACTGATTTCCAACAGGTAGATAAAGGGTGCGCTCAGGCCAATAAGGGAGCAACCATTAAAGACAGCAAGGCAATAGCCAAAGGCTCCCGCTGCAGTCAGGCCAACTGGATGAAGAAGGCTGAGTTTGTCTGTGACTATTTATTACCTGGAGGGTTATTTGGTCTTTCTCTAGGACAGACATAGAGGATCCTTTCTGGCCTGTCTGCCTGGTTCTTCTTTGTCAAGTCCTAATACTTGCTCTATACTAAAGCCATGAGCAAACTCCACTGAGAACCACTGAGGTCCTCACCCTAGACTCTCTGAGTAAGTTCCCAGACCTTTGGGAATCTAGAAGTGTGATGGGGCAAGTTATTTTACTCTTTCTATGATTCTGTTTCCCCTTTGCAAAATGAGATCCATATACTATGGCTTTAATAATCAGGGAGAAAATGGAGCATGTGTACAAGGAAGTAAGATTTGCTGTAAATGAGTCAGACATTTTGGGAAAAAAGCTGCCATTGAGATATTTTCTTATTTTTGGAAACCTTTGTCTGCTGAGCAAGATCCACTGTAATTTCTTAGGTAGTCACTGCAAGGCTGTTGACTGTCACCAGACGTGAATCCAACCATGGAGGAAAGCCACTCACTCTCTCTGAGTTGTCTATGTGAAGTTATGTGGTCTGTTTAACTCTCAGGACTTTTGCTAGGTGATGTACACCATGTGTGTGAACTCCATAGTAACTTTAGTACCCACTAAGCCTCATGCTGGGGGTGTGGTTATTTGCATAGTTTGCTTCCCTGTTCCTCTGCTGAACACTGTGACCAAAAGCAATTTAAGAAGGAAACTGCTCATTTGGCTGATATTTCCGGGTCACTGTCTTTCGTTGACCAAAGTCAGGGTAGAAATAGAATCAGGAACGGAAACAGAAACTACTAAAGAATGCTGCTTACTGACTCGGTCCCCAGTTTATGTTCCACTAGCTTTCCTAGACAGCCCAGGCTCATTGCCTAGGGATGGTACTGCCATTGGTGGGCTGGGCCCTCCTACATCAATTAACAGTCAATGAAATACCTCACAGACTTGCTCGCAGATCAATCTAATCAATGCAATCTTCAGCTGAAGTTTCCTCTTCCAAGTGAAGCCTTGTTGTATCAAGCTGCCAATAAAAACCTAACTAGGAAGCATATGAAGACCAGTAAGACCAGCTTCCTATTGTTCCTGGGCTCTCAGGAAGGAAACGGTACATAATTATGTGCAGTAGAGTGTTAGTTTGTACAAGGTACAGCCTGGGCACAAGAGAGAACTATTTATTGTCTTTGCTTAGAGTCAACAAGGAAGGGTTCCTGTAGGGTGGCGACAGTCAAACCAACATGTGAAAGTGACCACCTTAAGTGACTAATGATTGCAGCATCAGGAACTTTTAATGGCATAATCTACCTTTGAAATTGTAGAGGTCAGGCCAGGCGGTGGTGGCGCACGCCTTTAATCCCAGCACTCGGGAGGCAGAGGCAGGCGGATCTCTGTGAGTTCGAGACCAGCCTGGTCTACAAGAGCTAGTTCCGGGACAGGCTCCAAAACCACAGAGAAACTCTGTCTCGAAAAACAAAAAAAAAAAAAAAAAAAAAAAAAAAAAGAAAGAAAAAAGGAAAAAAAAAAGAAATTGTAGAGGTCAGCTAAACAGAGGAACAGAGTTCCGGAAGAACTAAGAAGATGGTGCTGCATGGGTTTCCATCACTCTCTTCTCTTTTTCAGTGCTGAGTAAAGCAACCTTTACTACTAATAAACATAGGGGGTTAACACCCTTCCCCAATAGAAAAATCGGTTCCACCCATTGAGAAGAGATGCACAAACCACCAAGTGCTCTATGGGAGCAGAGTGCTCTTGTAGTATTAAAGTGTCTGCCCCCAGAGGACCCAGCAATTCCAGAAACAAAATGTGCTTTTACAGTATAGGTTGCCCCATTATGCAGGCAGAGCTTGACTGGTGGAATGGCCTGAATTACTGTCTTGGAAACAAGGAAGTAAATGATAAAAATACTACTCAAGTGCTCTTGGTAAAATGTCTGATTTGAGCCCAACCACAGGTACCAAGGCAGGTCCAGACTACAGGCTGTTCTGAAAGGGCTTCAAGATTTGTATTATGAACAAAGGAAGTGAATATAAAAATCAAATTTGAGATAGTCCGAACAGGAGTAACAGCCAAGTATATCACAGTAATACTGACCGGAAGCTGGACTGAGATGGTTCAGAAATAAAAGATGTGGTGGGGCAGCTGTGAAGGTTCGGTGAGGGTTGCATGCTGATGTTGTCCGTGAGCCAGCTGGTGAGTCTCTTAAGTGGGACAGTTAGTTCTTCAGAACTGGAATGATAACAGGCGATATATCCTGATAGCTGCAGCTAGCTTCTGGATGGCTGGAAAGGGGGAAATTCATGATATCTGAATGTAATGTGGATGAGTGGAAAGAGATGAAGAAAGAGGGAGACAGAGGGAGGAATAGCAGATATGGCATCAATGTTACTGTTTTGAGACAGCATTTTTGAAATTAAGTAGTTAGCAAACAGTAATGGCTAGTATCATAGTATCTGCCTTAGGTAGTATTCTATTACTGTAAAGAGATACCATGACCAAGGCAACTCTTATAAAGGAAAACATTTAATTGAGGGCTGGCTTACAATTTCAGAGACTTATAGTTCATGGCAAGATCATGGTGCAACAGAGGCAGGCATAGCTCTGGAGAAGTAGCTGAGAGTTCTATATCTTGATCCTCAGTTAGAGAGAGAGAGAGAGAGAGAGAGAGAGAGAGAGAGAGAGAGAGAGAGAGAGAGAGAGAGAGAGAGACTGGGCCTGGCATGGATTCTGAAACCTCAAAACCCACCCCCCAGTAACATACTTCCTCCAATAAGGTCAGATCTCCTAATCCTTCTAGTCCTTTCAAACAGTTCTATTCCTCCCGGTAACTGGGCTTTTCTCATTCAAACCACCACAGCATCTTCAAGCATATGAGCTATTATACTTTGTTCTTATATTCCCCTCCCCATGGCCCCTCTCATACCTCTCTGCCTACCTCTGGCTTATTCCTTTCCTATGCCCAGATAGTTTCCCTTCTGTTTTCATATCACATATGTTTCATTATCTGCTCTTTCCCAAACTTCCTTAAGATATCTTCTCCCTTACTTTCCTTATAACCCACAAAGACATATATAAATAAGCACATATGTATCATTTTAAATCTTAGGTTCTGCTATCACAGGCATGTCTCACTACACACAGTTTGTGTAGTGCTGGAAACTGAGCCTCTAATGTATGCTCAGCAAGCACTCCGACATCTGAGCTATGTCTCCATCCTCAAGGAGTAACATCTTAAGCGAAGCTGCAAACAGGCCACGAGGAAAAGGCAGAGCCAAACAGGGGCAGGTTCTGTGAAGAATGACTAAGGGAAGAACCATTTGTGAAATCTGCTGTGGGCACACGGAAGACACGCGCTCCACCTGTGCACCCGCACAACCATCAGCGACATTTGAACATGAAACATGACCTCCGTTCCAGGAAGAAACCCCAAACCGAAACCAACACAGTATCTGAGAAACCCCCTTTGGCAGAAGAGCGTTTTGGCATTAAATCAACTCAGTGATGCAATGTTATGAAACTATCTCTTACATTCAGGAACCTTTTGCTTGATCACACCCCACAGTCTCTTAGGGAGGCATTTTCTCAACTGGAGTTCCATCTTCTCTGACAATTTTAGCGTATGTCAAGTTGACATGAGAACTAAGTAGTACACGGCAGACGTCTGAGCTGTTTGCTTTTTTGTTTTGAGTTCATCTTGTATTCCTCAGGGTCTTTACCTGACTTTGCATTCTGTCTTTGGTCAGTATTAGCTGTGTAGATTCCGATGAGTTAGTTAGCCTCCCTGGGCCTTGGTTTGCCATTGTCAAATGGCTCTAAGTTTCGTGTCTGCTTTGTAGATTTTCTGTGGATATTAATGTTTAGTAAAAGGATCAGATGAGGACCTGGCACATAATGCGTATTAAGTATTTGCTATTTTGGGGGATTTATTCACTTCAATTATAGGCAAGTCCAGGCTGACGGAGAGTGACGAAGGAACTCTAAATTACAGAGCAGAGTTTAAAATGCAAGCATAATTTTATTCTTTCCAAGAATTCTTAGTGTGCTGCTGGCCAGAGGTGGGACCATTTTAATAATGGTTTCAGGCAGCAACCTTAGAGTATATGCAGTGATTGTGCTAGACAATTTGGACCAAGCTGTACAAAACAAAAACGTGGTCTATTTCTGTCCTATAGCTTCAGTCTCTTTTAACACATTTATATGAAGCCTCCTTCCCTTTTCTCTTTCTTTCTTCTTTCTTTCTTTCTTTCTTTCTTTCTTCCTTCCTTCCTTCCTTTCTTTCTTTCTTTCTGTACTTATTTATTTGAAACAGCATTTCCCTGTGAATCCCTAGCTGTTCTGAAACTTGTTCTTTATACCAGGCTGGCCTTGAACTTATAGAGATCCACCTACCTCCCAAGAACTGGAATTAAAGGCACGTGCCGCCACTACCACCTAACTGAAGCTGTTCCATTGGAACCTCCAGCTTACTCCTGCATGGAAAGTCTCATTCCTGGCTCTCTCTCCAAATCCTGCCCACTCAGAGAGTCTCTGAGCAAAGCAAAGGTGCCCAAAAGCCCAGTTCTGCATTCTTGGCAGTTACTGCAACTTTCTCCCCTAAAGTTGCCAGCTACCCAAGTCTCTGCCTAATCACTCAGATTTTGACTGTACTTGGGTACAGACCCAGCTTGGGGTAGATACAACATCATACTTACCTACAACATATTAAGTCTCCCTGCTTTGATTTGTGGGCATAGCTTCTCCAGCCTTGATCTCTGGGACTGGAGATCCTGCCCAGGAGTTGCTTTGTTCAAATAAACCTGTTCTACCTTTTCAATTTGGCTTGACCTGGCTTACTGCGTCATCGGCATAGAAACCTATTATGGAGGTGGGGCAGAAAACCTATTAGAAGCCTCCCTTTCTACCTGCACCACAGCTCTGAGCTGTAGTAGAAAAAGCAGCAGGGGCAAGTCCTTGGGGCTATCAGGAAGGATGGCTCCTTCTACCTCGACACTAATAGTTAGAGGAGTAAACATGGTTGTTGGAGATAGAACCATGGGGGAGTGTTACCTTAATAGAGCAGAGGCCTTTTCCAGAAGGAAGGACAGAGTACTGGAGACTGCAGGAGAAAGATGGATGATAAATGTCCTAAATTCTCCTCTGCCCATCCTCCTTCTTGTGGGCCAGCTTCCTGCTGCAAAGAACAAATGGAGAGTCACACAAAGCAGGTCAGAAGGAGCCTAGTCATGCCACCAAGTGCAATTCACACTCATTGATGGCCTGCAATCAGAGGACAGTCACCGAAAGAGGGACAGCATTATTTCATATTCAAAGATAAATTCGGCAGAGTCTGCCCTCCCGGCCATTGTGGACCAGTGGATAAAATGAACTATACATTCATAATTAGAGTGCGAATAGATGCTCTTCTGGATGAAAAATGTACCATATAGGCTCTGTACACGCTCATGCATTTCAATACATGGGTTTTGGCTGATGCCACTGTTGCAAGCAATTGCAGAGTTTGGGGGGCCAAGAGGCATGCATGACTACTAGAGATGGCCACAGCCTGGTCTGCTTTCAGCCCCAGCTTCCTCCTTCCTGTCTGCTGCCATGAAGAGACACCTGCATCATGTCTGCCCACCATGGATAGAAGACAGCTCCACCACCATGCCTTCCTGTCCACGATGCCTCTCTGAACCATGACATAACACAAATCTTCCCTCCCTGAAGTCACTCTGTTGGGTATTGGATCACAGTAACCAGCAGAGCAGTGCACACCTTTCATCCCAGAGTCATGGGATTCTAAAGAGAATGGTGGGGCAAGGAATAGAGGTGTCTTCAGGAAAGCAGCATTAACATACATCGCAGGCTCGGATGAACTACGTTCACAGAAAAGCCCAATGAATACAGTAAAACAGGACTTTTTATATGGTTTGGTTTGTCTTCCATGTATCTTAGAAGTCTATTGGTTATCTTAAAACCTTATGGTAGGATTTTACAACTGGCCCAGTTGTGGAGGAAGAGAGAGTAACTCGGGGGATGAGTAAGCTCTCATGTAAGTGTTTGGACAGAGTCTTAACCATGTGGTGACCTCTCCATCCTTCCTTCAAGGTCACTGGGAAGGCTTCCTAAACAAGCAGGGGGTTGCAAGAGAGATGTGGCCAAAAGAATGTATAAATGACACCAGTGTGATGTGGGATTCCCCTCTGTATGCTGTGAATACCATTGGTGAGTAAAGAAACTGCCTTGGCCTGTTGATAGTGCAGAACTTAGGTAGGCAAGAAAAACTAAACTGAATACTGAGAGAAAGGAGGCAGAGTCAGAGGGAAGACATGTAGCTCCTGCCAGAGACAGGACTTTACCCGGTAAGCCATGGCCTCGAGGTGATACACAGATTAATTGAGATGGATTGGTTTAGGATATGAGTTAGCCAGAAATATGCTTAAGCTATTGGACAAACAGTATTGCAAATAATATGGTTTCTGTGTGATTATTTCAGGGCTGAGCTGCTGAGCAACTGGGAACTAACAAGCAGCCTTACTACAACACCGGCGTTGCTATTTTCTGCCTTTCTTTGGCATTGAGGGGCCCCTACCACATCAGTCCTCACAAAGCAGAGGCGGTAGATCTCTGACTTCAAAGCTAGCCAGGTCTAACATAGCTAGTCCCTGGCCAGTCAGGCCCTCTCTAAAAACATAACAAAATGAAGATAATACAGATGTGTCTAGGATTGATTCAGACAGGATGTACTGGAATAGTGAGAGGAAAAGGAACGGAGCAGGGAGGAGATGATTGGCAACAGAGGAAAAACCTTCAATGGGAAAACAGAACTTGTGTTGGTATTTAAAGGATGGGTGGAATTGGAGTATTTGGAGATGCGCATTTTAGACAGAAAAGCTACCCCAGAGGCAAGAATCTGGGACACAGAATCAAAGCCAGGACATGTTAGTGAGGAGGGACAGAAGTGCAGGATGGGTGTGACTTGGACCACAGTTGCATCACGTCAACTTCATATGATGGGGTGTTTACTAGACTTAATGTAATTGCACTGTAGCGTGCGTATAAGCAAAGTAGTTTTTTAAAATGAGATCATCTACGAAGCAGAACCACTTCCACACTGGCAGGATTCGGAGTGAGAGTATTTGTAATACAATGATCCTCGCTAGTCAGATTTGCTCCACTAGACAGAAAGCAACTTCAAGGTCTTATGTGAAACTGCCCTGTGTCGATACCACGTATATACATGGAAGGTTATGAGGTTGAACTTTAGCTGCAGCAAACGTCACTACCCCTGCTTATCTTTTGGGATTTCAGAGAAAGAGTTCTTGTAGCTCAAGCTGCTTCTGGAATTTACCCTGCAGCCGAGGCCCAAAACTCACAGTCTTCCACTGGGATTACAAGCATGCACCACCGCGGCTCGCTCAATGGAAGATTGATACAGTTAAAGGGAGCACCAATTGCTGAGAGTGGAGCAGAGCAAAGGATATTGTAGCGATCTTAGATGTGAGTCAAAAGCCACAAGTCTTGATGGAAAAGATGGTATATACCAGTGATCCCAGCACTGAGGTTTAGGCAAAAGGATCATTGTGAGTTCAAAGCCAGTCTCAGCTACAGAGTGAGACTCCGTCTTTTGGGGGGAAGCTATAGGCTTTTTAAAAAATTTCACACACCAACCAAGCAATTTCCCCTTCCTCGTCTCCTCCCATTCGCTCCTTCACCTCCCTTCTATCCCCCCCCCGACTCCTCCTCATCTTCATTCATAAGGGATAAGGTCTCCCATGGGAGTCAATAAAGCATGGCCTATCAAGTTGAGGCAGGACCAGACCAAGCTCCTTCCCCTTGCATCAAAGCTTGTCAAGGCATCTCACTATAGGGAATGGGTTCCAAAGAGTCAGTTCAGCATTAGGGACAGGTCCTGGTCCCACTCCTGGGAGTCCCACAAAAGAACAAGCTACACACTGTCTGTCACTCACATGCAATAGGCCTAGGTTGGTCCCATGCCAACCCCCTAGCTGCTGGTCCAGAGTCAGTAAGCTCCCACAAGCTCAGGTCAGGTTTCCCCATCATGATCTTGACCCCTTTGCTCATATAATCTCTCCTCCGTCTCTTCAACTGGACTCCCAGAGCTCAGCCCAGTGCTCGGCTGTGGATCTCTGCATCTGTTTCCATCAGTTACTGGATGAAGGCTCTGTGATGACAATTAGGGTGGTCACCAATCTGATTACAGGGGAAGGCCAGTTTAGGCACCCTCTCCACTATTGTTGGGAGTCTTCGCTGAGGTCATCCTTGTAGGTTCCTGGGAACTTCCCTGGTACCAGGTTTCTCCCTAACCCCATAATGGCCCACTCTGTGAAGATATCTCTTCATTACTCTCCTCCTCCATCCTGCCCCCAAATTGACTATCCTAATCCTTTATGTTCCCATCCCCCATCCCGTTTTCTCTACCCCACCCCCACCCCCAGTTTATGCAGGACATCTCATCTATTTTCTCATTCCAGGGAGATCCATGCATCCTCTTAGGGTCCCCCTTGTTACCTAACTCCTCTGGGGCTGAAGATTGTAGCCCAGTTATTCTTCACTTTACACCCAATATCCACTGATGAGTGAGTATATACCTTGTTTGTCTTTCTGGGTCTGGGTTACCTCACTCAGGACTATTCTTTCTAGTCCATCTATTTACCTGTGAATTTCATGATGTCATTGTTGTTGGTTTTTTTTTTTGTTGTTTTTGTTTTTTTTTTGTTTGTTTGTTTTGTTTTGTTTTGTTTTTCGAGACAGGATTTCTCTGTGGTTTTGAAGCCTGTCCTGGAACTAGCTCTTGTAGACTAGGCTGGTCTTGAACTCACAGAGATCCACCTGCCTCGGCCTCCCGAGTGCTGGGATTAAAGGCGTGTGCCACCACCGCCCGGCTTTGTTTTTTGTTTTTTGTTTTTTTTTTAACCACTGAGTAATAGTCCATAGTGTAGATGTGCCACATTTTATTTATCCATTCTTCAGTTGAGGAGCATTTAGGTTGTTTTTAGGTTATGCTGTTACAAATAATGCCACTATGAACATAGTGGAATAATTGGGCATCCTTTGAGTCTATGCCCAAGAGTAAGCCAGAAGATCTTAATTCTAGTTCTGTCAACTGTGTGTAGAATGGAGTAGTTCCAGGAGCTGGGCAGAAAATGCCAGATTTCTTACCAACTATTAAGGTATGTGGGAGGGTTTTTGTTTGTTTGTTTGTTTGTTTGTTTTGGTGGGGAAAATTTAATCCTATTTTGAGGCTAATCTCAAAGTTAAAACTGCCCCAAACAGAAAAGGCTAGACAATTTGCATATTCCCGTGGTCACCCCTCCAGATTCCACTGTAGATATCTTCACTGGGGTTGGTCTTTTTGCCACAATGTGTCACACTTTTATATAGTAAGCCAAAATATGAAACACAGCAAAACAAAACTAATTTTCAGTGTAAGCTAAAATGCCTGAGGTAGGCAGTCTTGGGCAGCTGGGAAGGCCCACACACTGGTGCTGTGGTGTCAGCATTTGGGGCCTGGGCGCGGGCCGTGCCTATTTTCTTAGTGACCAATCTAATTAGACTGTTAGTTCCCTTTCTCCTAAGGGCGTGGTGCAGAAGGCAGGGAGGTCGTCCTGGGCTTACAGCAGACGTGGCTGTGGAGCAAAGCAAGCCTCCATGGGCCTTGTTAAAGCTCGCTAAAATGGAAAAAAACTCAGGAGTAAAGGCTATGCATCCAAATTAATACGATGAGCACAACCCTTTCAGCATCAGCACTTGAGTGGGTTCATCCCACTTCAAACCTACTTTCATTTAAAATAACTTCTAGCTGTTTTTATCTCTGGTGGGTTTTTGTTTTGTTTTGTGTCAATATTTTTTGGTGTGTGAGGGCCGCACTGGATTTAAGGTTCTCCTGTCCCAGTCTTTCAAGTATTGCTTTAAAGGAGCCACCACAGTCTGTTCTCACCGTTCACCTCCAAATTATTTTCCAAATAAATATTTAAAGAATAAATACTACCGGGACTGGAGAAATGGCTCAGCAGCCAACAGTGCTGTCTGCTCTTGCAGAGGACCTGAATTTGGTTCCCAGCACCCACATCACGCAGCTCACAACTGATAACTCACAGCTCATAACCCCAGCTCCAGTAGACCCAGGGTCCTCTTCTGACTACTGAATGTAAGCACTGAGGTTCGCGCACGCAAACACACACACACAAACATTCTCTCTCTCTCTCTTTAAAAAAAAAATGTTTTTTTTAAAGGAGTTGTTAACAATTTTATCTGACATTTTAAAACTTAACTTCACTAGATTACATGGGTGTCTCATGATCTCAGTTCAGTCTTCCCCACCCCCTGTTAAGTTTCAAACCTGGGACAAATACCTGAAGTATCTATTTAACATATCAAACCTAGACCTGGCTGCCAAGTTCTCCCAGCACCCCTCAGTCCCTACCTGTTACAGGGTGTACATAGCTTGTATACCCCACCCTCCATCCTGAACTCTCCTGCCCAGGGGCTGGGCTGTACTTCCCCCCAGAGGTTCTTCCCTATATCATACAGACATTTTAGTTACCCACCCCTTTTTGTACCTTTGGCCTCCTGGCTGCTTCTGTTCCTGTTCCCATTTTTCTTACCCTCCCCCTCTCCCACATGGCCCAGCTCAGTCTGGTAGTGTCCACTCTGTGCTCTCCCAGATGTCCCTGCCTCTGGCTGCGCTCTCCCACACATCCACAATAAACATTCTTCTCCACCACACCCAGGAGCAGTCATGTCCTTCACGTCCTTTCGTTTCCTTTTCTTTTTTTCATTTTCTCCCCCACCCCCGCCCCCCACCCCCACGCAAGCCTTGTTCCTTCTCTATCAAGATTGATCGCATGCTTCTCTTCCCTTCCTTCTTGACCATTTTGGCTACCATCCAGTATTCCTTTCCTTTCTTCCTTGCTAACTTTCTTACTGCTGGACTGTAACCACTCTACCCCACTGGCAACCTAACGCTATGGAAGGCCACATAACACACGGTAAGGGTGGCATTTTATGGCATATAGTCTTTAGCCGCATTCTGTGATGTTTCTGATATGACTGACATTTTGTGTATACAGTTTTCCTGACATTCTTTTCCTCATATCATGATTTTCTTTCTTTCTTTTTGTTTTGTTTTTTTGTTTGTTTTGCTTTTCAACACAGGGTTTCTCTGTAACTTTGCAGCCTGTCCTGGAACTAGCTCTTGTAGACCAGACTGGCCTCGAACTTACAGAGATCCGTCTGCCTCTGCCTCCTGAGTGCTAAGATTAATGGCGTGCGCCAACACCACCTGGCAATTTTGTTTTTCTTTTTGTTTGTACAAAAGTTGTGTTTACTCATTTCAGGTTCTCTATACTTTCCACGGCCCTTACCTGAAGTTCCACGAATGACTGCCTCAATGCCAAGGCAAACAAGTCTGCTATCGGGATCCTCCTTCTTCACAGAAAGTTTTCATGTACAATAACACATCTCTCATCAAAGTTATCACTTGCTCTGGATGTTTAGCTGGAAACTCCTCTTCGGCCTCACCTCTCTCTCTCCAGACCTCAACCTCAGAAAGCACACCAAGTGGCGGCTTTTCCCCTAAAGCTGAAGACCACGCCAACAGGGTATTTAAGAGCCCGCCCCCTAGACCTGCCGCAGAATTTCTCTCCTGCTTCCTTGCCCTGAGAATAACTCCGAGTTGCTTTGCTCATTAAATCTGGTCTTTTTAGTTTGGTTTGATTTGACTTACTGCGTCAGTGGAGAAAGCCACTACCAGGGATCCAAAACACTTATAACTAATAATGTCTAGAATTCCTAGCAAGGGACTGTCCTAATAGCGACATTTTTTTTTCTCTTCTCAAAATATTACCAACCAAAGTAGGAGGAGGATTCAAACACATGAGGCCTGGGGGACATTTTACAGTCAGACCATAAAGCCCTCTACTGCTGATGCAATTATGACTGTTTAGTCAATAAATCTGATGAATAAGGAAACTAAGCATGAAGATATTGCCTCCCCCAGGGACAAGGTCATCGAATAAATTTAGTTTTCTTCATAATTTGGATTAACATTCTTTTTACTGAGTCAGCTTGCCTACAGCCAAGAGAATTTGCTTTTCATGCAAAAAAAAAAAATCTCTAGTATAGGGAAGTTGAATAAGTAATATTTTCCTGAATATATACATAATCTTAGGATGCTGAGGAAGGAAACCCCAACTGATGGAAATGTTGAGTGAGCGCTAAACCAAACAAGTCTTACCTTCACTATCAAACTTACAAAGAAAAGCTAGGTTTCATTTTTATTGATTTTTCAAAATAAGGTTACTCTGTGTCGCCCTGACTGTCCTGGAACTTGCTCTGCAGATCAGGCTGGCCTCACACTCAGAGATCTACTTGCCTCTCTCAGGAGTGCTGGGATTAAAGGTGTGCGCCACCACCACCTGGCAAGATAGGGTTTTAGCTCTTGGAGACCAGGCTGGCCTCAAACTCGCAGAGATCTGCCTGTCTCTGCCTCCTGAGTGCTGGGATTAAAGGCATGCACCACCACTGCCTGGCTAAGACAGGCTGTTTTTAAAGTGTGCGTTCTTAATTCCCAATGTTCTTCTTGTGTCTAAAAGACTTTTGGGGAACAGGAATGAAGAGGATAATGGCTAATGTTTACTGGCATGGTCTTCTTTAGTCTTCCTCACATCCTCTTGGTGTACATAGGCATTCTTATCTCTGACCCACCCATGGGGAAGTAGAGGTTTATAAATGGTAAGTAAGTGACTTGTATGGGAGTTCCAGGCCAGTCCCTAGCCTGGTTCCAAAGCCACAGTCCTAGTTGTGAGCTTACAGGTGTAGACTGTTTCCAGGCAGCTTTGGCTCGTAAGACATTGCGTTGTGTAGCACTGCTAACATTGTTATTACTAGCACGTGCTTTCAACAGACCCTAATTATTTTTTTCCTAGCATATCTTTTCAATCAATGGTGTTCTTAGATTATACTGTGAATATTTTTCAGGATTTGGAAGCAGGATGAACTAATGAAGTGTTCTTCCCACAGGTATTCTGTAAAATGCAGGTAGGAGGAGACCCCTGTGAGGCAAAACCTTTTTGCGCTCAAGCAATTATAGAGAAGGCCTTGATTGTTGATCCCAGCAGAGAGGCTGCTTTCCTGGAATGGTGCTTGAGAAGGGATCCTGTGTGAGGAAGGCAGCTGTGGACACCACGGAGCTTCTTTCCTTGGGCTTTTCCCTTCCCCACGTTTACTTACAGCTCCTGGCGAGCTCAGACGACATACTCTTGAGCAGTGGGAATGACTTGAGGCTTTAGGAGCTCATTTTCCTTCTCAGATTTTACCTGTAGCTTTGTCCTTATGCCTTCCTGTTCTCACCTCACAGCCACTGACGTGAAATAAAAAGGGTTCGTCTTCCAGTGCAGCTCCGAACTTTTCCCAAGCTCCAAATTATTACTATTATCCTTCATCTGACTTTTTCCTTTTTGAGAAAAGGTCCCTCTCTGTATTTCTGGCTTTCCTGGTATTCACTACGTCGCTCAGGCTGGCCTTGAACTCCCAGTCACCCACCTGCTGTTGAGTGCTGGGAGGAAAGGCACACGCTGTCACACCTTCGTTCAACATTCTATAGTTGAATGGGGCCCCGCTGATGGCCACGTGGTGTGGAGGCTGGACTAACCAGGAGATAGAAGTTGGTAGGGAGAGACAGATTTATTCAAGTCTGGACTTAGAAAAATGGGATAGAGGCTCTCCCAGAGCAAAGTGCCTCTGAAAATAGGAAGCATCCAGGACTTTATCTGACGGGTGAAAGGCCCTGCACTTGAGACGAGTGTTTATCCTCCAGGACAACATCATCTTTGAAAGGTTTGTATGGCGGAGATTATCTCTATCTTTTCCTTTGAAAACCAGCTTCAGGGCTGATCCTCTTGGCCCCTGTTGGCATACAGGTTTTGCAGGTGGAAAAATGTTGACAGGCAGAGGAATGAGGAAGGCTCATAAGTCTCGTTTCCTACGGTTTAGAGCAGTGTGTTGGAAAGGCAAATGGTTAGTACGAGTTAGACTCGAGAAGAGGAGACAGGGTCAGCTGGGCTTTGTCTGCACGACACGGCAGAGTCCAGCAAAGGACAGGCTGTGTCTGCACTTTTTCCTGTTTATAAACTCATTTTCATTTTTCTCTCTGATTTAAATCTTCTTTGTTAGATTTTTAAGTTCCATCAGAATTCCCATTAAGTTCTGCTTACAGCATTCTAGGACTTTCCTAGAAAGCTCTCCCTTCAAACTATCCCAGATTAGTGCCAGAAACTAGTGCCAAACACTTGAGGACCAGGGCGTAAGTGACAGCAATGATCCCACTTCTTTTATTCCAATTTTCTATGTTAGTTACTTTTGCGATGCTGTGGCCAAAAGGCCTAAGAGAAATTTCTTTTTTCCTGCTGGGTTTAGGCCAGCGGTGTAATTGGGTCTTGATTGCAATACCCTGTGTACAGGTTCTTCACCTCCTGGCAGATAGGAAACAGGGAGTGAAGAATGGACCAAGGAGCAGAATAATCATCAAAGACTTACCTACAGGGATCAACTTTCTCCAACAAACCTCACCTCCTAAAGTTTCCAGAATACCTAAAAAAAAAAAAAAAAAAAAAAAAAAAAAATTACTACTAGCTGGGGACCCCATGCTCAACACATGAGCCTCTGGAGGAGACTTCATACTCAAATCATCACATATTTCCACACAATTTTCTTTGAAATAAATGTATTAACATAGGAATAACTTTATCAGGCAACGACTTCATTTATCTGAGATACAGTATTTTTACCGGGTCAGTGAGTGAATCCTGAAGTCTACAAACATTTTTTTTTTCTTATCTGAAAAGCCTGTTTGGGACACAAACTTTGCTGAAATTCTTGAAAATGTAGTTTAGTATTGTCAAAGGACAAAATTAATATTTGGCTTAAAAATTTTTTTTCTAAAGATTATTTATCGTGTACACAGTATTCTGTCTGCATGTACACCTGCATGACAGAAGAGGGCATTAGAGCTTAATACAGATGGTTGTGAGCCACCATGTGGTTGCTGGGGATTGAACTCAGGAGACTGGAAGAACAGTCAGTGCTTTTAATCTCTGAGTCATCTCTCTAGCCCCAGTTTGAAGATCTTTAATTGGCTTCTGTTTCCGATTCTAAAATCAGGAGAAACTCCATTCCCCATGAAAGACTATGTGTTCTGGTGAGCTGAGCAGAAAAAAAGAAAAAAGTTTAAATAAATAGAGAAGGGCTTCTTAAAAACATCAGAAACAAAAGCCAAAAGATGAGTGGAAATTTCTAAGCCATTTCCTTTTAAGGGAGGGATGTGGAGACGGAACAATAGGAACCTAGCTGACTGAACATCAGGTTACTGTAGGTTATTTTGCTTTCTGCAGAGAGGGATGCTTGGAGAACTTCATTATCATGCCAGTTGGAACTGGTCTCTTTGGAAACTGTGTTCTTTTTACACCATATTTCTTGAAAGTTCAAATAGCAAATTAGTTCTGGTTTGGTGCACAGAGCTTAGGAATGGTGACTTTATTCCAGTTTTCAGACTGGTCTATTGAGGCCAACTTAAGGAGATTAGCTCAAAATGATGCCCTATTATAATATTGATTTGATGGTACCCACATTAAACTTCAGCAATAAAAGATTTAAAGTGATGACAGTATCAGCTATGAATATTATTAATTTTCACTTACTTGAGATTGGAAACATGCATACTTTATAAGATAAAATAACATCATTATCTCAAGCAATAATATTTTCATATTAGTGTTCACTGAAGAAAATTCAAAATAAATTAATAGTTTAAACATTTAGTACTGTTTCTTCAAATGCATGGTTATTTCCTAGATTTCTCTGATCCTCATATGATTAAAACTATATAGATCTCTAGGCTTCTGACTTCTGAAAGATGCTACTTGTTGTCTTACATGCTGTGGGCAGTCTGAGGCCTTTCATAAACAGACCCTTTAAGGACTGGTAATGAGACAACTATTTAATTAATCATGCCTGTTTGCTGATATGTCCATAAGGCTCTCCAAACAACAGACGTCTAAGTGATTTTTAGTTCATTAACACACTGAAATGTTAGGAGCGTGGCACACAGAGAGAAAGCGCAGCCCTGTGCCCAGCTGCCTCAGTGTACCCCACGCGTCTCTTGCACTATATAATGATCTAATAAATGAAAGTAAAGTGTTGTCCCGAGGGGGAAAGAAAAAAGAATTGATAATGAAAACCTTTTAAGGATGACCCTATAAGCCCCTAGAGAATATCGGTGGTTATGTTCTATTATGTGGACACCAGAGACTCTCGAGGTGTAATTAAGGTTATCATTATGGTTTACAAAGATATTGACACTCCAATTAGTATGTGTGTGACCTTAGAAATAGCATCTTGGACTGGGCATGATGCTACACACATATAATCTCAGAATGTGGGAGGGTAACTCAGGACCCCAAGTTCAAAGCCAGTCTTAGCTACTCAGCAAGTTCAAGGTCACTGTGACAATCATGGCAAGAGCCTGCTTTATGATGATGCTGTCTCCACTGTTATTAAATTGAATGCTCAAAGTCTTCTATAGAGCAAAAGACAAGAGAAAGATATTAAAAGGATACTATGCTGTTTTGCCTTCATTGCCAACTTGTGAAATAGTCATGGAAACTGCATCTGGGTACATCTACATGGGTACTTCCAGAAAGGTTGAACTAAGCAGAGAAGATCTCCCCAGAGTTTGGGAAGCACTATGCCAGGGGCTGGGGTCCTCTGTTTGCTGACTGCGAATGCAGTGTAGCTGGACACTTCATACTCCTGCCACCATGCCTTCCCCACCATAATGGACTATATTCTCAAAGTACAAGCCAAACAAACTCCTCCTTCCACAAGTTGCTTTTGTCGAGTATTTGGTTACAGCAACAGTAACAGCAAAGGTAACTAATATAGAAAATAAGTTGGAAGGAGGCTGAAGAAATCAGACATACTGTATGGAGGAGAGGTAACCAGTCCCATGGCAGAACACAGATTAATAGAAATGGGTTAAGTTTTAAGAGCTAGTTGGGAATAAGCCTAAACTAAGGCCAAGTTTTCAGACTTAATAAAAAGTCTTCCTGTCATTATTCTGGAGCTGACAGTCTAAAGAAAGTCTGACTAGAGAAGGACTGTGGAATGCTGTCTTCTGATTGTGGCTCAGCCAATGAAGTTATGGCTTACAGCAGTTGTGGCTGCCTGCAGTGGACCCAGGTAAATGTACCTATCAAGAGTTAGTCAAGCTCAAGTAGACGCTCATGGATTCTTACCCCTCCCTGCTGAACTCCTGGCTACTAATGGATTCTCATGTGGCTAGAGCCATGGTCTTCAGTTGCAATCCTGGTTAAACTTAATGGGTCTGAAAAAAACAAAGACATGAATGTGTGAAAGGGGTATGTGGTGAGGGATTAGGGTGGGGTGACTAGAGGGTAAGGTTACAGCAATTAGAATGTACTTTATACACGTATAAGATTGTCAAAAGTTCGAGACCAGCCTGGTCTACAAGAGCTAGTTCCAGGACAGGCCCCAAAACCACAGAGAAACCCTGTCTCGAAAAACAAAAACAAACAAACAAAAAAAAAAACAAAAAAAAATTGTCAAAGAACAAATTAAATCACAGTTATAATTTTAAAGACACCCTGTCAGAGGGAAGGGTGAGGGCGATATAAATATAGTGCTCATGTACAAGGTTCTCAAACAAGTAAAATTAGTACAAATTGATTTTTTTTTAGATGTATTTATTTTGGGGTATGAATGTTTTACCTGCACGTATGTATACTCATCACACTCGTGCCTTGTTCTCATAATGGTCAGAAGAGGGCATTGGATCCTCGGGAACTGGAGTTACAGATCATTAGAAGCCACCTGTGTTAGAAATGGAACCTGAGAAAGAATTGCTCTTAACCACTGAGCCATCTCTCCAGTCCCTAGTTAGATTTCTTCACTCACTTATTCCATTATTATCCAAGGCCTAATTAACTTAGGAACATATAATTCCCATTAACTTTGTGCTAGACACTGCAATGGTGTTAATACAATATTTTTCACAGTAAGTAGAAACCAAGAAAAGATAGTTGATTTGATTCAATACACATATCTATTTTGTTATCTAAAGAACTTCATCAACCAATAATACATAACTTTTTGAGTCATTAATCCACAAAATAAATGACATAAGTCTGAAGTTGAAAAGCCTTTGGATAAGTGAAAATAAGTAACATCTGACACAGCACTGACACAAAGCAAGAGACTGTGAAAGGCCTCTAGGGGTAAGAGCCATCTGAGGGACTAACAAGCTGGCTTTGTCAGGCTTGCTATTGCTGCAATGAAACACCATGATAAAAGCAAGTTGCTGTGGGATAACCCTTCTGTATGCTGTGGATACATGTTGCTCTCATTGGTTGATAATAAAAATAATATACTGCTTTGGTCTATAGCTAGGTGAAAAAGTCAAATTGAATACAGGGGAAAGAAGGGTGGAGTCAAGAGTGATGTAACCCAGCCACACAAAAAACAAGATGCTAGCAGACTGGTAAAAACCATGACCATGTGGCAAAAGAGAGATGAATAGAAATGGGTTTGTTTAAATGTAAGAGCTAGCTAGCTAGTAATAAGCTGAGCTATTGGTTAAGCATTAATAATTAATATAAGCCTCTGACAGATTATTTAGAAGTGGCCATGGGACAGGGCAGGACAGAGAAACCTCTGATTATAGCAAATTGAGGAGGAAAGGGTTTATTTGGCTCACACTTCCATATCATAGAGCATCACAGAAGGAAGTCAGGACAGGAACTAACATAGGGCAGAAACCTGAGGCAAGAGTCAATGTAGAGGCCATGGAAGAGTGCTGCTTACTGGCATGCTTACTATAGCCTGTTCAGCCTGCATTTTTTATAGAAACCAGGACCACCAGCCCAGGAATGGCAGTCCACAATGGACTGAGTCCTCCCTCATCAATCAGTGATTAAGATCCTATAGTTGGATCTTGTGGGAGCATTTTTCAGTTGAGATTTCCTTCTTTCAGATAACTTAGCTTGTGTCAAGCTTGTGTCTAGCCAGTGCACCAGCCAAAGCCATAGGTCTCAGTGGCACAACTGCAAAGACACTAAGTCCTGCCAACAACCTCAATAAGCCTGGAAATATTTCTTTCCCAAAGGCTCCAGTTAGAAGAGTCCAATCCAGATGATACCTTGATTTTAAACTTAAATTCTGTGAGAAATTTAGCCAGTCTAGACTGCTAACCTCTAGAAGCATAAGATGACACACATATAGATGGATCCCTCGGAACCTGTGGGTTCTCTATCTTGACACTTGATCAAATGTGGCTTAAAAACATCAGAAAAAAGCCATACCTGTCTGCATACTAAGCATGCTCAAATTTTTTTCCTTGTCTTTCTCCCTTGGCAGCTCAGAATAACAAACAATTACATCATTTTGACATTCATTGTTCAGTGTTATAAGTAATCAAGAGATCATTTGCAGTACACAGCAAAATGTGCGTAGGTTATGCATAAATACTTACCCACTTTTCAGAATTGACTTGAACAGTCACAGGGTTTGTTTTTTGTGGGCATCAAAGCATATTATCTATCATGGATCCGGAGGGATGACTGTAATTTAAGCCATTATTTGAGGCAATTTCTTCTGTGGCCATAGAAACACAGCCCAGTACTCCACAGCTAGTGAGCTGATGTTTCTTCCCCAGCCACTCCTCCAAGTGTTTCCTATAAAACAATGGCATTGTATTGCTCTGTTGTTGCCTCACAGCAATAAAGATAAATTCACTGTGGGAAATTACGTGACATCTGTGGACCAAGGGCCATATAACAAACAGACAACAAACAGGGCATCCCATCCCAGAGTGGAACAGACAGTAGAGGAACTCAAATATAATAAGTAGAGCTACAAGGACTAGGGAGATTGTTGGGAGCAGAAAGTGGGGGCAAGAGGCAATGATAGAGCTATTTAACAATATTGAAGAGCAAATAACTAGGGGAATACAAGCCTAGAAATGGGCATGGTTCTCCCAGGGCGCCTGGGCTGATGTTCTGTCAACGCTGTGAGAATGGATTTCCAAGAGCATGGGAATTGTTGTCAGAAGCTTTGAAAGTTTGAAAATGAAAAGCAAGAAATGCCTTCAGAGGGATGCAATCTGAGTTTCTCTAAGCTTAGCTTTCAAGAGTAAGAATTCCTTCATTGAAAAGATTTCTCAGTGCTCACTGTGCAAGCATGCGAATCTGAGTTCAGATCCCGAGAGCCTATGTAAAAATCCAGCAATGGGTGGCTTGTACCTAGAACCCTAGTACTGGGGAGGAGAGACTGTCAGGTCCTAGAAGCACCCTGGCCAGTCCATCTATCTGAATCTGCATGCTTCAGGGTCAGTGAAAGAGTCTGTCTTTGAAAAAATAATACAGTAGAAAGAGATTCCCAGTGTTGACCTCCAGACTCAACACAGACAAGCACCCATGTACCCATGTATAGAGTATACACACACATACACACACACACATGCACACACACATACACATAACCTGAATAAGAATTCTCAGGCTGCATAGTGACGCGTATGAATAAGCACAGTATTCAAGAGATCGGAGCAGGTAAATTGTGAGTTTAAGGTCAGTCTGGACTACATAGTAGGTTCAAGGACAGCCTGGACTACACAGTGAGAACCTGTTTCAGAAACAAAAAAATAGCAGCAATAAAAAAAGAAATTCTTTAGGAAGTAAGATTACACTTAATTCATTTTCCCTTCCTGAATATACCACTGTGTTACATAAGCCCATGAGAAATGTGTGGAACGCAACAGGCAAGCCTTTATCTTGCTCTGTAACATAGTACCTGATGTAGACTTCAGTTCCTGGGTGGATTTTCAGCCGCCATTCCTCAGGAAGGCTCTCTCAGAGCTGGAGAAGTCAGAGGTCAGATAAAGCAATCAACCAGGATAACCAGCTGACCCCAGTGAGGCCTCTGTTCTTCTCTTCACAGTGCTCACCCAAGCCCAGGTCTGAGGGACCCAGGAAGGATCCAGCATCTCTACAGCTGGCCAAGCTCTCCTTATCCACTTCTCTAGCTAGAGGAGAGACGCCAGGTCCTGTGACAGAATGTTCCTAGTGATCTATCTAGTGCCACGAGCAGACCAAAGCAAAAAGTCAGTCGGGCAGGGGGACTAAGGCACCAAGTCCAAACCTAGGACAGGAAGCTTTTTAAGGAGCTCCAGAATCTGGTTCAGTACCACTATTGGCACCTCTCTCTCTCTCTCTCTCTCTCTCTCTCTCTCTCTCTCTCTCTCTCTCTCTCTCTCCTACCTTCAAGTAACATTGAGCTCTCTGCTTCTCTTTCTAGGGACTCCTTCCTAACTACTTGATCCCTTGACTTGCAACTTTTAAATGTTCACCTCTTACCTGGATTCTTCCAATGCTATAAATAGAGCTTCCGGTATCCCTCTCACCTCAAATCGAGTCATCTTAATTGCTTATGTGTTTGGACATTGTTCTTCCCAATTTTAAACGTTGCTAAACATTTACTATGAAGCAATCAAGGTTTGGTTAGATAAAGATGAATAGGAGAGATAGCATTTAAATTGGAGGAGGAACTTTATGGGATATTCCAGCCACTAAGAACAAGAATCTGGACTTTGACATTAGAGAAAATGAGATTTTTATCTCGTCAAATTACCACTGTTTGGGCACCCTCTGGTACTTAGAGCTGAATCTAATTATAGATAAAATGTTGGTTTCTGTGGGCTGTAAAGTAACAATGGTTAGCATTAAATGACCATTTCTTTACCGTCAGTGCTCCAGAATGGTTGCTTCATTTCATATGCACTTCAGACAGGCAAGAGAATCCCTTCAAAGAGGATCTTTCCAACATGGCCAGCTTCTAGAATGGCTTACTTTTATGCTATGTTAAGAACTTGTAAAATCAAAACACCTACATACATGACATTATGTGGTCTAGGTAGATTAAAAGAATGCAATTGTTTTGATAATTCAAGCTCATCACCATTTTCAATAGGCCTTCACCCGATTAGTGTAAGAATAGATTAAAATCCTTCTAAAAGTCACAGCTCCTTACACTTCCTATTAATTAAGCTTCCTACTGTGTCTGTTCTCCATTGTGAGACTACACACCCTCACTCTCCCAAGTGCCCAAACCTCAGTAAGAACAAAACAGACTTCTCCCCTTGCTAACATCTATCCCCATCTAGACAGCCACCTTCTCCTGCGGAGTCTCCTTTGCTGGCATTGGCTAGAGCCATTTTGTTCTTTCCTATTCCAGGCTGTTAGCTGAGGACTGATCACCTTCTATCTAGCAATGTTCTCCTGATCTCTGCTGTGATATGTGCCCCTGTAGCGCGCCACGGCGCTCTGCACACCACGGCGCTGTCAGCTGTCATGTTCCGATGTAGCGTGCCACGGTGCTCTGCACGCCAGGCGCTCTGCGCACCACGGCGCTGACAGCTGTCATGTTCTCAGGGTCTGGCACTAAGCCCGTTGCCGCCATTTGCTAGTGTCCCTAGTAGTAAACAACTTCTGCGCATGCTCGCTACCGGCCCAAGAGTGGTTTGAATCCACCTATCAATTGCTCACACGTCTTGCTCACACAATTGCATCAGTGTGGGCCGAGCCAATCAAGCAATGACACATCATAGGCGGACCAGGCACTGTATATATTCCCCGCACGGTCGGGCTGGGGGGTCTTTTCGCCTCCATCTTATCTTCAGTCTTCTGCGCTCCAATAAAGTACGTTCCAAGAAGAATCCTGTTGTGGTCGTCTTCTCTGCTGGCAGAGTTGCACGCCGCATGCCCCTACTTCCACCTTACCGAGTATCTTATTCTCCCAGCTCATGACCTACTCTGACCTGTGCCCACAGCATTTGGACATGGTTTTGGGAAGTCCCTTTCATTCTATGCCTTGCTGTTTCTCGCTCTTTCTATCTTCCCAGTCAATTCCAGAGTCTGCTAACTTAGCTGCTCAGTGTCTGGTCCCCAAAACACCACCATTTCAAACCTCTGTAAGCATGTCGCTCTATCTGATGCCCTGAACCCCTTTGATTGGTTGAGTTATCTCATAATCCTTAAATGAAAAGCTTCTTAGGGGGAAAGCTTCCTCCCCAGTGCTTTTGAATTCCCTTGAGCATAACACAGTGTCTGAAATAGAGCAAGTGCTGGGTCCAAATTGAGGAAACAGCATGGAAAGAATTACAGAATCTGGAAGCTTTGAAGTTCAGCTGTCTGAGGGGCAGTCTTCGCAAGTGTTTACAAAGTACTTACATTGAAAAGACAGACTTTAAGTCCAATTCAGTCCCACCTCACTCTTGCTATTTCAGGTCTCGGTGGAGAACAAATTCCTGTGCTCCAGTCTAGAGAGAAGATGAAGCCTTTCTTAGCCTCTTGGTTACATTCAAAACAAGGAAGTGCTTCAGTAGAACAG
Organism: Chionomys nivalis; assembly: GCF_950005125.1. Classification (NCBI taxonomy): domain Eukaryota; kingdom Metazoa; phylum Chordata; class Mammalia; order Rodentia; family Cricetidae; genus Chionomys; species Chionomys nivalis. The sequence goes on from NC_080103.1 coordinate 39,630,031, forward strand.
ATATGACATGAGACAGTTCCTTCTCCATACTTTTTGTTTGTTTGTTTTCAGAGACAGGATTTCTCTGTAGCTTTGGAGCCTGTTCTGGAACTAGCTCTTGTAGACCAGGCTGGCCTCGAACTCACAGAGATCCACCTGCCTCTGCCTCCCAAGTGCTGGGATTAAAGGCATGTGTTACCACCATCCAGTGCCTTCCCAATACTTCTAATATAATGGCAGTCATCAACCAACTGAGTAAAGCCCTCAGACTGCTCTCAGGTTAGACCATTGGACGATGAGTCCGAATTCGCCATCACTAACCAGCCTAGAACAGATGGGTACGTGAGAAGCAGACAGATGTCACTACAGGAGGAGTTAGGTCTGTACTGGCAAATGAGTCCTTCTAGCCTGAAAGAACCTGTGTTGCTTGAGCAGGAGCAGAGCAAGAACCCTTTCTGGTCTCAGAATCCCTCCCTGCCTCCTTGGGGGACTGTTTTCTTTGCTCCAGGTGCCTGACTTCAAGTGCAGCCATGTTTGCAGCCAGACAGTAGGCACCAGCCAAAGCTGCTCTCAATCTACTCTTGCTGCTATTTTACGACCCAACAGTGTGACACTATGAGTCAGCCCCTCTCTAATGGAAGAAAACAAGGAGACAGTCTTGGAGGCTGCTCAACACTGTGTTGAAGGACAGATCCACAGCAGAGATGAATTCTAATGAGAAATAAAGAAGAAATCTTAAACTTTACAAGAGGTGAAGACCTAACCACATACCTCATGTCACCTCTTCTCTGGTGCTAATATTTTTCCGGTAATTCCTGAGTTTGACTTAAACTGATCCAAGTGTTGCTCTGGCAACTCTAAACCAGAGCTGTAATTCAAAACTATAAAATCTAAGACCATGGAAATCAGAGAACCCACCAACGCTTAACCAAGAATGTGTGGCTATGTGTCTGTGATGCATTACAAAACACTGGTAAGCAACACAGTCTTCGTTTGTCGTCATAAACCAATAAAGCACAAATGATGTGTTAATACTTTATAACAATTCCCCCAAAACTCTTTTGTCTTCTCTTGGCAGCTCTGGGATGAAGCAGGGAAAATTCCATAAGTGGCACAAATTCAATAATTGTCCTAGTGTTAATTAGTTGTGCAATCATTTATCCCACAAAGTCTTCAACCACATCCGTTTCTAAAGCAAGCAAATAACCAAAAGACAAGATTGTGCAATTCATAATAGCATGTAAATGGTTAATAAGTCATTGAAATTGTCTCAATCGCATTCATCATTAAAGACATGCTAATTTAAGTGAGGTATGATTCCACCTAGTTCATCACCAGGAGTTTTAATGCTAAGAACACACAACATTAAAAACTCTCATACCTTGATTTCTGGAGGCACCAGGAAACATGTAACAACATTTTATTGTGCTTTCTGCAGTCCAGAAATCCTACTATAGATGACCTATCTTTAAAAACAATAAAACAATAAGGCAAATGTCCAAAGCCCTTGGTACAGTTCTTCACAGCACACTTGTGGCAGTCAGAGGACAACACTGTGACATTATCTCTTCTTCAACCACGTGTGCTCTAGAGATCAAACCCAAGTCCTCAGGGTTGGTAGGAAGCACTGTTAACTGCTGAGTCTGCTTGTTAAGCGTCATTCTTTTCCTTTTTACTATACTTTTATGATAATAGGAAAGTTGACTTTGCTTTCTCCTTTTATTTTTTTTTTATTATTTCTATTTGCTTCTCTTCTCACATTTGTCTTTATTTTGTTACCAGATTTTTTTTTTTTTTTTTTTTTTGGTTTTTCGAGGCAGGGTTTCTCTGTGGTTTTGGAGCCTGTCCGGGAACTAGCTCTTGTAGACCAGGCTGGTCTCGAACTCACAGAGATCCGCCTGCCTCTACCTCCCGAGTACTGGGATTAAAGGCGTGCGCCACCACCGCCCGGCTTTACCAGATCATTTTGTCTCTTGCTCTTTTTTTGCCTTTATAACACTGGTCTCCAGCCTCTTCTTCTTGTTGTTCTTTTATTTGACTTTCTTTCACCTTTATTCTTCCCTTGGTTTGTTTGTTTACTTCTGTGGATGTGTTACTGAGGATCAAATCTAATCTCTTGCACATGCAAAGTACATGTTCTACCACTTACTATATCACCAGTCTTCATTTCTGTTTTTGTTTTCTTATTTGCAGTGATGAGTACTGTCTTAGTGAGGATTTCTGTGGTTGTGAGGAAACACCATAGTCAAAAGCAAGATGAGGAGGAAAGGGTTTATTTGGTGTATGCTTCCATATCACTATTCATCATCAAAGGAAGTCAGGACAGGAACTCAAACAGAACAGCAACCTGGAGGCAGGAGAGGATGAAGAGACCATGGAGAGGTGCTGCTTACTACTTACTTCCCATAGCTTGCTCAGCCAGCTTTCTTATAGACCCAAGGACCACATCCAGGGGTGGCACCAGTCATAATGGGATGGGCCTGCCCACCAATCACTAATTAAGAAAAATGCCCTACAGGCTTGCCTACATCCTGATCTTATGGAGTCATTTTCTTAATCGAAGTTTTCTCCTCTCAGATGATTTTAGGTTTTGTCAAGTGAACACACTCCTTCCTTTATTTTATTCTACTGGTTTTACATTTATCACAAATACTGTTTTTAACTTCATAAGTTACCTTACATTTTTAAAAAATTTCTGTTCAACTAGCTTTCTACAATTTGAAGTATGTTTCCATATCTTGTTTTTTTTTTTTTAGTCCTGTTTTAACAGTTTGTTTACTTCTCCCTGAGTGCAGCAGATTTCTCGATAAGATGATTCCCAAATAGTCGGGCAATAGTGGTGCACGCCTTTAATCCCAGCACTCGGGAGGCAGAGGCAGGTGGATCTCTGTGAGTTCGAGACCAGCCTGGTCTACAGAGCTAGTTCCAGGACAGGCTCCAAAGCCACAGAGAAAAACCAAAAAAAAAAAAAAAAAGTGATTCCCAAATAAGACCAGAAAAGCATTCAAACCAATAGGTGCCCAAGCTGTAGCACAAAAATATAAGAACCATGCAACATAAGGACATGGCACCTCCAGAAGATAATAACACATCAACTACCAAATTCAAAGATACTTAATGGTTCAAATGATATACAGAATTAAAAAACCTACCACTAAAAAGGGTCAGCGATGAGAAAAAGGAAATAAATTAGTGGATGAATGAAGTAAAGAAATCAGTATTCGGATGCCCCCATCATATTTGAGCTCTTACTGTTCTTGCAGAGGATCCAAGTTCAATTCTAGCAGCTGGGTCAAAAGGATTACAGCTGCCAGTAATTCCAGCTCCATAAAACTTGTTATCCTCTTTGGGCCTCTATGAGGATCTGCACACACATGTGCATACATACACACACCCCACACATGCACATATGCATAAATGAAAATAAGATCTTTACAAAACAACAATCATGGAAAATCAACAACAGGAATGAAAAATTCATCAAGAAACTGAGATCTTGAAAAGTATCCAGAAATGTTGGAAACTAAAATCTCAGTTAATCAACTGAAAATTATCTCCTAGGTCAAGCTGAAGAAAAAAATACCAGGAATGAAAGACAAGGTTGAGTAAATATTATATTCAGACTTCAATAAAAAGAAAAAATGAAAAAAAGAGACCAGCTTGAAGAATCTGTGGGAATAGATAGACTGAAATACAAAGTAATGAAATACAAAACCTCTTCAATGAAATGAACCAGAAATTTCTTCAAATATAGGAAAATAGATGGACATGGACACGTAACACGCATTGAAAACCCAAAATACCCATAACCAAAGAAGAATTTCTCTATAACACATTATAGTCAATATGTTGAAAGTACAAATATATACATATATATTAAAAGCTAGAAAAGAAAATTAACTCACAAAGGCAAAAACCATCAGTGAACATCAAATTTCTCAGCAGAAGCCCTAAAAGGAAAGCATGAAATGAGGTGTTTCACACTAACTCAGATTATAATACCAAGCAAAGTTATCTTTTAAAATTGATGGACATATAAAGATGTTGCATTATGACCGCAAGCTATAGTAGTCCAAGACCACCAAGCACACATTGCAGAAGATGCTTAAAGGATTCCAGCACACAAAAGGAAGAAAAATCATGAGACAACAGGTAAGAATAAATCAATGAGAGTAGATAAACAAAGGAGAACTTGGAAATGATTGATCAGATCCAGCTCAATAAATCAGAAATCTTCTAATAAAAATAAGGGGAAATAATAATGGATTATTGAACCAACCAGAAAACAAATTACAGTCATCAGCTAACTTTTATCAATAATAAATTTTGAGATGCATAATCTTAATTATCAAATTAAAAAACACAACCCAGCAGATCTAGAAGGAAAGGTGAGGTTGTTACAATAAGGTGTCTAACAAAGAAAAACTCAGGACTTGAGAGATTTGTTGTCAAATTCCACCAGTCTTTTAAAGAACTACAAGAATTACAACCGCTCTTTCCTCTTGCGGCCATCGCTGGATCACAGTCGCTAAAATGAAGTTCAATCCCTTTGTGACTTCTGACCGGAGCAAGAACCGCAAAGGGCATTTCAATGCACCCTCTCACATTCGGAGGAAGATCATGTATTCCCCCCTTTCCAAAGAGCTGAGACAGAAGCACAATGTTCGCTCGATGCCCATTCGAAAGGATGACGAAGTTCAGGTTGTCCGGGGACACTACAAAGGCCAGCAGATTGGCAAAGTGGTCCAAGTGTACAGGAAGAAATACGTCATCTACATTGAACGGGTGTAGCGAGAAAAGGCTAATGGCACAACTGTCCACGTGGGCATCCACCCCAGCAAGGTGGTGATCACCCGGCTAAAGCTGGACAAAGACTGAAAGAAGATCCTGGAAAGGAAAGCCAAGTCTCGGCAAGTAGGAAAGGAGAAGGGCAAATACAAGGAAGGAACGATTGAGAAGATGCAGGAGTAGGGGCGTCTCATACAGTTTTCATTAAAGACTGCTTGAGTAAAAAAAAAAAAAATTACAACCAATGTTTGTTAAAGCATTTCATAACATGGAAGGAATAAACCCTACCAAATTTATCTATAAAGTGTTTATATCAGGGTCAATAACAACAGCCAAAAAAGGTCTACATAAATTTCTATGATAAACAGAGGCAGAAAAAACACTTAACAAAACACCTGCAAATAAAATCCAAAAGCCTATTTAACCGATAGTACACCATGATCAAACTGGTCTTATTCCAAAGAATCTAGGATGCTTCAACATATACAAATCTGTGAATTTAATAGTGCACAAATACATGCAAAGTTGGAAACCATGTGATCTTCTCAACAGATGTAGAAGTAGACTCTAGCAATGCTCATCAGCCCTCCCAATACAAACTCTGAAGAAACGAGGAACAGACTTCAACACCATAGTCCAGCAGTGTAGCTACTCGATGTCTGACATTAGAACTCACTTATGACATAGCTTCTGGACCTCAAAGGCTTGGGAGACAAAGCTCTCCAGTGCTCCCATCTCACACACAATTTGTCTTGTAGCATCAGGCTAGCTCCACCCTACACAGGCCACCACCCTTGGTGAACTCCTGTCACCTCCAATATTCTGGGGTCTCCACTGCAACTGAGGCTGAAGTTTCACTTATGACCCCTCCTGGGGAACTCCTCTGAGGCACTCTGAACTTGCCACATAGTACCAAGCACCCAAGCATCACTTGGCTATTGTGTATAGTATAGTGTACTGGTCTCTGTCGTATGCTGATATGTTCTTCAGACATAAAGCCAGGAGTGGGACAGCTGGATCATCTGGGAAAGAGCTCAAAAAATTAACCACACACATACACACAAATATTATTCAAGAAGTAAAAGGGCAAGTGAAATGAAGAAGCAATTCTCAAAAGAACTATAAATGGCTAATAAATACATAAAAATATGCAGCATCCTTACCCATGGGAAACATGTAGATCTAAACTGCATAGACACTGCATCTCATCCTGATCAGAATTGTTACCATCAAGAAAATAAATCATTGTAAACGCTGGTAATGATGTATAAAGAAATGAATACTGAATATTAACAATGCAGCCACCATGGAAATCAGTATGGAGAAGTCCAAAAAGGATAAATAGAAACTGTTCTCTTCTTCCTGATTTTTTTATATTAGTACTAGTTTTGGGGTTTTTTGTTTGTTTGTTTGGTTGGTTAGTAGTTTTTTTTTTTTTTTGGCCCATAGTAGATACATAGAATTTGAATAAATGATAAATTAGAGATGGTATTTAGAAATAAAATCTGTAGTATAACAATCAAGATGGTTGGCTCAGTAGTTAAGAACCCCTATGATCTTGTAGATGACCTGAGTTTGGTTTTCAACACCCACATCAGAAGGCTTACAACTGCCATTATAATGCCAGCTTCAAGTGATCCGCCACTCCTCTGGCCTCTAAGAGCACCTGTATAAGTGCCCTTTTTAAATTTTTTTAAAAGAATACATTTAAAGAATACTTATGAAAAAAATATACGTGTGCTTCAAACTAGCAGTAATTTGTACTAGGCATGTGTCTTAGTGAGGGTTTCTATTGCTGTGAAGATATACCATGATCACAGCAACTCTTATAAAGGAAAACATTTAATAGTTTCAGAGGTTTAGTCAATTATCATCATGGTGGAACATGGTGGCATGCAGGCAGACACGGTGCTGGAGCTGAGAGTCCTACATCTTGATAGTCAGGCAACAGAAAGTGAACTGAGACACTGGTGACCACTTGCGCATAGGAGACCTCAAAGCCCACGCCACAGAGACACACTTCCTCCATCAAGGCCACACCGACTTCAATAGGGCCACGCCTAATAGTGCCACTCCCTTTTAGCTTATGGGGGCCAATTACATTTAAGCTACCATAGCAAATAACCTTGGGCTAATTGCTTAACAGCCTGGTCTTCAATTTTACCATCTTTCATATGGAATGAATAATAGTACCTACATATATAGCTGTGGAAAAGATGAAATAAAAGAATACATGGAAATAATTTGGAATAACAGGTAGCACAGAGTGAGCAATCTAATGTCCATAGAACAGAAAGTGTTTGGTTTAGTGGTAGTTGTAATAGTTATTAAACTTAGCCTGTAAACCACACGGGAGTAGTCAGAGAAACTGTAGGTAACTGAACTAAAAGAGAAAGTCGGCAATCTGCAATGGAATTGATAACTAAGCTAACTATCTCTAGTTCAATGACAAGTGAGCATAGGTTAATAACACCTGCACTCAACAACACTGATTAAGCAGAAAACACATCAGAGAGGACAAAGGTCAAGGCTGTAGCTCCAAGGTTGTTCTAAGTTAGGTTTGCTTCTACTCTCAGAGAGCTAAGTATAATTATCCTCCTGTTGACAGGCCCCTGAGCTTCGGTTGATAACAAGCTACCCTCAACACCGCTGACTGAGACCATTATTTCACAAAGGAACCATTTTAAGGTAGGAATCCAAATTCCTATTATAGAGTTTAGAAAATTGAAGCTCAGAAATGTTGGGGTGCCTTGCTCTCCTGAAGGTCAGAGCTAAGTGAACTCAGGTCTCAAAACCAGGTGTTATATTCATCCAGCAACATATTATCATCCATAAAGAGCGGGCGTTGATGTGTGCCAACCATGAAGCAGATGAACTAGCCAGCATGAGTGAAGGAAAGCAGGCAAAAAGCGAAGTTTGCTCAAAGACCTCTTTTTATTTGAGATGCCACTGGAAGGTCCCGCCCACATATAGGATGGGTCTTCCCATTTCCAATAATGAGATTTAAAAAAAAATTCCTTTACAGGTATGCCAAGTGATTTATCTCTTAGTTGATTAGAGATCCAACCAAATTGACAACCAAGAATAATCTTCGCAAGTCTACCTTTTATAGCCAATCACATCTATTTATGTTATGCTTAATTTCTAAATGAAAGCAGTAAGGGCACACTTCACATTCAAACACTAGAGTGTTCATTTCATATATATATGTATGCTCATTTCATATATATATACACACACACACTCACACACACACTCACATTCACACATATATCTTCTGTGGATCAGTGAAGAGGCCAATGAGCCACCAGAAAATTCTACAAGAGTTAGTAGAAAGTACACAAAATGACCTATAAATGAATGTAAGTAAAAATGATCAGTCTGCTTGATACTTAGAGGGAGTATGAAATGAAACTATAATGAAATGCCAGTCCCCCTACTGCACTGTATTACTGTCTTAAAACATTAAAAATTACCTAAGTAAAATAACAACAAAAATGTAAGAAATTATAAGAATATGAATCAATAAAGCTGCTGTGAAGTATTTAAGTGTCAAATCTAAACGCTTTAGGTATGGTTGGAGCACCAGCTGCTGTGCGATTGCTGTAAAGTTTGTGGGGAAATGTTACTTTGTTAGTTGGCAGCAACGGCAGAAAGTTTAGAGTAGAGGAACGGTCCCTTTGGTCTGATCCAGATCTCATGAAGATGTTTTAATTGGTGTCACAAAATTAAGCTTTACAGTCTGATACAGTTTCAAAATTAAAGCAAACAAGAATTCTCACCAGGGTGTAGGAGCCGTAACAGAAATGTGATCCAGCTTAAGGAACATGAAGCTTCTTTACCCAGGAAATGGAGGGAACGCTTTGGAGTCTCATGTGGCTGCAGTTTAATCCTTTCTAAGAAGGCAGTAGAGTCAGATCCTTCAACAAACCCTCGGATCTTTCATTCTTCTATCTGTAAAATCAGATAATCATAACCCTTTCTCAAGGTTTGGGGCCATGAAGTCAGCGTGCATCCCGGCAAACATCAGTACTTAATTCAGGTCAGCTCTCTTCTACTTTCTCCCCCTCTCCTGATGGTTAATGGAAGAAATAAGAGGATCCTTAGCAGGGTTGAAGGAATCCAGGACAGTACAGGGTGGTGCTTGTGAGAGAGGCAGGCTAGAACAAGCTGGTGGAGGGCAGGGAGGTTCAGGCAGAGAGAAGGGAAGAGAGGGCCAGACATGGTTACCCAGAGGAGGCAGGCAGGCCTGGGTCAACCACAGACAAGACAGTCACATTAACCACACTGTTCAGAAGAGCCTTGAATAGGAGGAGGCAGATGGGAGACAAAGTAAGGCATCTCCACTGAGAACTAGAGCCTCCAGCCATGGCCAACAGAGATCTCAGGACCAAGTGAATCAGAGGGTCCTGAGCCAGGGACCAGGGTGCACAACACTCAGGCAGTGGGCTGGAAAACTGAGTGGAAAGCTCATAACTCCATTTTTCAGCTAGGGACATTGCTCAGAGAGGCCAAGAAAACTCAAAGGCAGGCAGCTAAGTGCCAAGGGAGAGGCAAGTGAGTGCCCCTCTACCTTGTAACAACTATAAAAAGCCAGAAATCTCTTCACAGATAGAATCACAGCTGCTGAGGGTCAAGAAGGAGCAGGATGGTTATTCCTCTCCTGGAGCCAAGGCCAAGCTGTGACTAGACAACATGACCTACGGACAAGATCTTCCCCTTCTAGCTGCCCACCCCTGACACATTGCTTTGTCTCAGTCCCCTCCCCAGCAACAAGTAGGTTCAAGGCAGATTCACACCTCTCTTTTTGCTCCCCCAGCTCCAATCCCACCAGTCTCATCTCCAGTTCTGTATCAGAAAAGCTAGAGTGTTCTCCCCTTTCCTCTCTGACCTCATCCCCAATTGATCACTGATGGAGGTGGATCTTACCATGTTCCCAAATATTGTTTATAAATGTTCTTTTACATTTAAAGGGGGATATGATATAGATATGAATAATTTACATTGGTATAAATTTTGCTTTAATTGGTATTAAGCTCAATTTTGTTATATGTATATGTATTTCTGATCTTTATTAAGGTATTGTGATTATGTGGTTTATTTAAAAATGTAATGTATAACCAGGAAATATAGGTTGTTAATGAATAATCATCAATAATAGTCAAGCTTGTAGTCATGTTAGTTAGATTTTCTAGATATATAGAGATATATTTCAGTTAGATAGGCATTCTTCATATCTTTCAAGGACTGCAGAATATGGCATTTTAAATGTTTTAATAACTTAGGGCTTTTCATGACAATGAGACACGTCTGCTTTTGACAGCACCAATCTATTTCAAGAAGAAGATGGGCATCAAAGAGGCTCCTTATGTAGTTTGATAGCCATTTGGGCAAGAAACTGCTCTAGCCTGGACTGTTGCATAAACTGGACACCAAGAACCCACAGAGAGATGACTGCTGAACTTGCCTAAAGGTGAGATGGTCTTTTGGGGTTCCTGATTCATGAAAGAGTCTGTGAGACATTCTGCAGGACACAGCAGATAGTGACTAAATTGTCTTTGAAATTTCCTGCTTCATGGAAAAGTCTGCTGGATACGATGGGCCTGTAGGCTGAAGATGGATGCCCCAACGGTACAAAAGAACTTTGGGTGACTGTCCAGACAGCGAGATGTCTCTGTCATTTCTAGAGTTTTGGACTTCTTGTTTGTTTAGGTAATATTATATCCTTCTGGAGTCTTTGATGGAGTTGAAGAATGGTTAGTTATAGTTTTCCTTAGTTATGATAAAAAATAAAATAGATATAAATATTGTAACTGTAATTCTTACTTGATAACTGTTTTGTTATATGTAATTTTACTATGTTAAAGTGAAAGCCTTCTTTTTTGTTTAAACAGAAAAAGGGGAAATGATGGAGGTGTGTCTTGTATCTATCTGTTGCTTTCATTGGTTAATTAATAAAGAAACTGCTTGGCCTTTAAATACTATTTTTTTGTTTGTTTTGTTTTTTTGAGACACGGTTTCTCTGTGGTTTTGGACCCTGTCCTAGAACTAGCTCTTATAGACCAGGCTGGTCTCGAACTCACAGAGATACGCCTGCCTCTGCCTCCCAAGTGCTGGGATTAAAGGCGTGCGCCACCACCGCCCAGCCTGCTTGGCCTTTAATAGGACAGAAAATTAGGTAGGCAGAGTAAACAAAACAGAATGCTGGGAGAAAGAAGCTGAGTCAGGCAGTCGCCATGATTCTCCTCTCTGGGACAGACGCAGGTTATGATCTTTCCTGGTAAGCTACCACCTCATGGTGTTACACAGATTATTAAAAATGGGTTAGTCAAGATGTGAGAGTTAGCCAAGAAGAGGCTAGATAGAATGGGCCAGGCAGTGTTTAAAAGAATATAGTTTCTGTGTAATTATTTCAGGTAAAGCTAGCTGGGTGGCAGGAAGCGGCCCGCCGCGCTCCATCAAAAGATCACAAAGACCTTCTCCTCCAACCCTCCTTCCCCCAGCTCATCCCAGTATCCCATTCTCCTACACAGCCTGCATAATCTGTGAACACACCAGCTGAGCAGGCCAGGAAAGCAGGCAACATACAGACAGAGAGGAAACAGAAACCAAGGAACAAAACACTCACCCAACAAAGACAAACCCAGAAATCAGCCAGGCCTACAGTCACTCCAGTCCCAGATGCCTAGATGCCAGCATAAAAACACAATCAACAACAGTCATGGCAATATACCTCCACTAGAGGTCAGCTATCCTACCACAGCAGGCCCTGAATATTCCAATATAGCTGAAGCTGGAACTAACTCTGTAGACCAGGCTGGGCCTCAAACTCACAGAGATCCACCTGCCTCTGCCTCCCAAGGGCTGGGATTAAAGGTGTGCGCCACCACCGCCCGGCTAGTTTCTTCTTGAAGAGAAAAACTAAATCAAGAAACCATCAAGTCAAGCTTCATTTTTGTTTTAACTTTCTATGTTGTTGAAGGTTTTTTATATGATGAATGATTTTTTTACTATTAAAAATATTTGTGTTTAAGCTGGTCCTTCTATAATCCCAGCACTCAGAGAGACCCTGTCAGCAAGAACAGAAGCAAGGAAAGAAGGGCAGCAGGGAGGAAAATGATGAGGGAAAGAAAACATTATTACCATGCTTGTGTTACCTAGTCAATTGTCTTTGAATTATTATTTTTATTACAAGTTCACATGCATCTGTCATACTGATAACATATTTTTATCTGTTTGCCTTTGACTCACTTTCGTTCTTTGAAGACTGAGTTTTGAACTCAGGGCCTCCTGAATTCAACACATCATCTTCCACTAAGCGTCATTTCAGCCCCACCTTTGACTTTTTATTAACTATTTGTACATCCATGTATCAGGGAGTCCCACTTCGTCCAATTGGTACAGGTGGGGCCTGTGGCTTAGGTGGTCACTCTTTCTCCAGGTACAGGAGTCATGCATCAATCTATATGAATATGAGACATGTGTATGGCTCCATGAGCAGTGTTATAGAACCTGTGACCAGACTCAAATCAGGAAACAGTATTGCCAGTGTTCTAGAAGGCCTCAGAACTTCTAAACATTCACGTTTATTCCCTTTTAGTCTCTTTTCCATTGTTGACTTCTAATTTTATCTACAAGTTTTGGTGAAGACTATTTTCCCATGCTTCCTTCTCAAATGGATTACTATACTCCTTTGAGACTATTTTGACTTTTTTTTAAACATATAAAGTCTTCCATCCTGTAGAAGGCCAGTGACTATTAACCCATATTCTCATCAGGAATGCTTGATTGCATCACACAACCCTCACTGGAATTCACTTTGGTGTGAGAGGAGGATGTTGTTTCAATCACTGTTGTGCCAAGAGCCCATCTTAGAAGAGCTTCTGTTCCCAGGGGCCACAGCTCTCCTAGCTGACCGACTTCCTCAGGGGAGGAGCCGTGGTTTAGTCTGAGGAGGGAAGGGTTAGTCAAGGACTGCCTGTGCTGAGAAATCCAGAAGAAACTTTATGACAGAGAAGTGTGTGCATCCTCAAGGCGGTTCAGGGTGAGCCGAGTGTTTCGTACACATTCGGACCTAGCTCTACAGATGACCTGAAGAGGGGCAGGGAGAGGCTTGGCTAAACATCATCCCAACACTGTATAAACTGGGAAACACTGAGCTAATTGGGAAAGGTCACCTTCTTACCCATGTGCACCACAATGCCAATCTGACATTTTCTGAGAAAGGGGCCGCAGAATTCTTCACAGAGGCAAGCGCTGGAAGCACTGGAGGGAGGCTTGAGCACAAAGAACCGAGAGTGAAATGCGCAAATGAGGGACAAGATAGGAATTCTGAGGCTTTTTGTGCTCCTTGCAATCCGTGTGTCCTTTAAAAGTTTACCTGGTCAAACGGTCGTTTTCAAAAAGGTTTTCAAAAAGGCAGAAGAAAATACCCGCCACCCTTCCATTTTGCTGAGGATTGGAAAGTGCCCCCTGAGTGGAAGGATCCTGGCCTCAGGGTGGGCTGGTCCCTTGCAGCACAGTTTTCCCAGGAGCTGGAGGGCTGCAGTGGACACTGGAGACAGATGGAGTTGGAGAGGACCAAGAGCTGCAGACTGGAGACAGGTCAGGGAATGGATGCATCTGCTCACCACTGTGGGGTAAGAATCATCTGTGAAAGGTTCTGATTAAAGAGAATAAGAAAAGTCCCTGCAGACAGAGTTGAGAATTTTACCTCTGTGTTTTCCCTCCTACTGAGAAGGAACATTGCCACCACGCTGGGAGGAATATGGACTTTGGAATCTAGCCAGGATCTGGAAACTGACTCCATTCTTTCTGTGTGTGGGAGAGACCTCAAGCCCATTTATTAATGTCTCAGAGAACTTCAGTTGCATCTCATATAATGGGGGCAAAGCAGCACCTTGGTCGGGGAGTTGAGCTAGATAGATCACGCAGCATGCAATGAATGCAGAGCAAAGCCTAGGACCGTGTGGGTGGTAGGTGATCAATCTTTATCATTTCTGTTGAGGGCTTGTATTTTCTTTCCCCAGTTTATAAACACCAGGTTTACTTCAATGTCAATAAACAACTGGATTTGATAATAGGCATCTCAAGGGAATGTAGACCCCTCCTATTCTTTCTTCCTTGGCTGTATTTGTGGATTGAATTTACTGTTACAGGGAGTTTGGGGAGGTTTCCTTAAGGATAATGGAGACTTTCTCAGCTTTTGGTGAGCTCAGTTTGGGAGGCTAGGGTTCCAGAAATCTCCATGACCATCAAAGTCACCCTAAGGCAATAGCTTTCAGCTGCACAGACAGAGAGGGTGAATTTGAGAGAGTTTATCATAGATTGGTAGGTGGCAGTTAAGAGGAAGTCAGAGGAACAGAGACCCTGTTCAGCAGGATAGGGTCCCAGGAAACAGAGTAACACTGAGATACTAGTCTGGGGACTTTTTAAAGAACTTATTGGCAGAAACCGGGGTAAGGCGTGGTGCAGAGCCGGTCAGTCCAGTTGACCCAACCAGGAGGTGCACAGGTGAGTTCTCTACCTTTTTCACCCCCTAGTCCAAAGCCTCTAAGCAAATATAAGAGATAACAAGGAATCCGGAACCAGAATTCTTTTCTGGCATTCTTGACCTCCAGCAAGGACTTCCTCAGAAAGTCTCCATTGCTTTGGAGACCCTACCCTACCAGACCAACTTCCATCTCCTGTTCTCCCCATCAGGGTCTCACACACATTAGGAAAGAACTCTAAAAGCTACAGAGAAACCCTGTCTTGAAAAACCAAAAAAAAAAAAAAAAAAAAGAACTCTACTTCTGAGCTACAAGTCCAGTCCCCAATCCTTCATACTCTACAACAGCACACAGTTAGCATCCACAGAAGGACCATCTCTGCTGTGTCTTGTGCCTTATAGCGTGTTTAGCGGCATCCCTGGCCTCTGTCCAGTGTTTTCCTGCAGTACCCACTGAAATTACTGGGCGCCAGAGAGAACGGATCACGAAACACACTTTAAGAGTTTATTAAGAGAGAGAAATGCACATGCGCAGGCCTGACGAAGCTGGTGCAGGAAGGGAGAGAGAGAGGTAGGGGAGGGGTTGAGGGAGAGAGGAAAGTAATAGCCACCTCTTTAGAAGAGGGACAGAAAGAGAGAGCAAGGAGCGGGCTTGTCTAGCTTTTAAAGACTACCTAGTACATGTGCACAGGGGCTTACTTAGCTGTAGCTGCGTCATGCGTAGATCGCGTGACCATGCTACACGTAGGACGTGTAGGGCTTGAGGGTGGCTATGTAAATTGCATGAGCGCTTGATCGAGCATGCGAGACCCTGGAACCCAGAAGTGCCAGCATCTGGGGTGGCTAGAATGTTGCGGAAGTGCTGGGTGATGGAAGCCATAACATCCACCCCAATCCCCATGAATAGGGAAGCAGAAAGGCTTCCACACATTGCGGAGTGGTCCTGGGTGGCAAGATTACAAGGAAGCTTTTCCAGTAATTAAAGGGAACGTAGAAACAAATCCATTAGAACGTGAACATAAGGAGGTTTCAGCTAGCTTCAAGTGCGGTTTTCAACAGTACGGACCTGTTTTTTATTTATCTGGCAGAGTGAACTCCTATTAAAGATACATAAGGTTGATGCTCGGGTTAGCACAGAGCTTAACTGTTTAGATGATTCCTTTTTTAAAGGCTTATCTAAACATGACCTGTCACAAAGGCGGTTGAAAAGTTGGAAGATAGCCTGAGCTCCCAGCAGATTTGGGTAATTTGTGTCGGTGGAGCCCAAACAGGAAGTAATTCAATGCAGATAAGCTGGTTAGTGGTGGTATGGAAGCCACACCAAAATAAACCCCAGGGAGCTTGAGTGAGCATCGACTTCCATATAGCCTCTCAACTGTCCAGATACAGCCATGACGTCTCAGGCATCTGACTCCAGGGACTGGCCTGGACCTTTCTTAAGGAATTCTCCTCATCATGATTGAAATTTGGGCTTCTAAAGAGTAGAAACTGTCAGCTGCTTAAACATCATGGGCAGGATTTTGTGGTGTGTAGAATTAAAAGAAACAATTAAGATCATAGAGTCACTCTGAGAATGTTAAAGTGTGGGGGAGGAAACCCTGTCCTTGCTATCTTTTCCCTGCGCCCCATTTATCAATGGGCAAATCAAGTTAGAATTTGAAAGAACCACATTAGCCTTCAAATTTTGTTGCTGTTTTATTCTGGGTTTTTATGAGTTCTTTTTGTTTCATTTTGTCTTTTAGATTTGTTTACTTTTATGCCAGGTGTGGTGGTACACACCTTTAGTCCCAGCACTTGGGAGGCAGGGCAGGTAGATCTCTAAGGTTCAGACCAGCCTGATCTACAGAGCGAGTTCTAGAAAAGCCAGAGCTAAATAGAAAGATCCTGTTTCAAAAACAAAACAGAACAAAAGAAAAAACAAAACAAACAAACGAACAAAAACCACAAGAAGTATCTCTTTACTTTTATTTTATGTGTATCGTTGTTTTGCCTGTATCTGTGTATGTAGACACCACATGTGGGTCTGGTGCCCTCACAGGCCAGAAGGAGGTGTTAGATTCCTTGGAACTGGAGTTACAGCTGGTAGAGAGCTGTTGTGTGAGAACAGCGAACCAAAATCAATTACTCTACAAGGACAGCAAATGTTCTTAACCACTGAACCATCCCTCCAGCCCCAGACAGTCTTCTTTACTGGGAATCTAGTGGGAGATGTCTCATAGGATTAAGGCAGAGACTGACAGGACACATGATTCCATCTCTAACCTTACAGGTACATATATAGGTAGACACCCCCATATACCATATGACACATATACCATAGTCACATACCTGCACATACATATAGAAAAAATGAGAATGAAAATAAATTATTAACATGGTTAACGTGAGTGAAACAATGCCTATCATATTATTCAATGCTGTGCAGTGTTTTCTCTCACTATTTTATATAGAAAATGTGCCTGTTGCTGTGTCGTGTGATTACATGTCCAGGTCCTTCATCAAACATTAATCTGGATGCTTCCAAGGGAGATTATTTTCAGACGAAATTAACAATCAAATAGGTAGGTTCAGAGTAAATCAAATGGGCAGGCTTCTTCCGATCCACAAAAAAAACCCTACAGAACAGAGTGACTTTCTCCAGAACAAGAAGGAAAGAACTCACCAGCAGATGACCTTCCTGCTGGAACCTCCCTGGGTCCCCATTCTGTCAGGCTCACAGGATTTGGGTTTGACATCGGCATAATTGCGAATTCCATATTGCCAATTCCTTACAATTCCTTATCCTTACACGCTGGGATCCAGGCAGCCCTGGATTGTCTCCACTTCAAAGCAGCTTCACGCCAGTCTTTTGTTAGACTGTGTGAAGAAAACGGGTGCTCTTAAAGCAATTGTTTGTTTTTAGTTTGTAAAGATGACAGCTAACCACTGCAACTGGGTGATAATTCCCACACAATATGCAGGCTGCTTGTGTTAGCTAATATTCATGAAGCCACACTACTGGAGGCCTCCTTTAGGTGATACAACGGCATGCTAGCCTATCCAGTAAGGGGGAACTGCTTCCTTGGGAGCTTCACCTGGAAAACTAAAGTTAAAGTCATGGCCGCATGCTGCGTAAGAGAAGTGCTGAACCATGAAAATCAGAAAGCAGTGTATTGCACTGATCAGGATTTTCTCTCCCTAGAAAACGTTCGTTTGCTTGTTTTTTCTGAAAACTCAATGTTTCTGAACCCAATGCAGTATGAAAAGGTTTATTTGGAGCAATGTTTTTTTTTCTTCCTGCTATTTCTAATTGTAGTCAGTGCCACATGATGGATTTTTCTCCTGTGAACTAATAAATGTTAGTGCAAGCATCCAGAGCTGCTGAGCCAGCACTGATGGGTTGACTGACAGATTATTCAGTCTCTGGTGTGAAGCACTAAGGCCATTATCCCTCACAGGGATAGAGCACATCAGGCAGGATTCAACTGCACAATTCCAAGTAATGCTGGCTCTTAAATTATGAGATATAAGTTACTGAAGCAAGTCAGGCATGGCTGCTTATATCTGTAATTCCAGCACACAATATGCTGAAGCAGGAACGTTGTCAGTTCAAGAAGAGGAAGACGAGGCGAAAGAAGTCAAGGAAATATTCTCTTATGGACTGGTGTGTGGGGCATGGGTCAGTGGATAAAACACTTGCTAGGCTGGGGTCCCAGAATAAATAAATAAAAAGAATACGTCCTGAGTACCAGCATCCATCTCTGTCTGCTTCCTTACTGTAGATGAAGTGTGACTAGCCAACACTCAGCTCTTGGCACTGTAACTCCCTGACATGGTGTACTGTACCCCCTGCAGCTAAGCACGGGACTAGTAGCTAATGCAAAGAGGTTACAGACCTTTTTCACATTAGTTTTTAGTTTGTACCACGTTTGACATGGGGGCCTTCGAGAGGTCCCCCTAGGAGTTTCTCAATGGTATCAGGTTGCCTTGTCTGTCTTTTGTCGACCTATAGTCATTGGTCCAATACCAGCCTTTGCCACACCTCCTACATACACCCAAAGGCTGACTCCTCCTATTCATGCCATTCTCAGAGGAGACATTATTCCTAGAAATTTCTTGTCCCTTCTCAGATGTCCTATTCTACCACAATTAAAACATTTGGCATTTTGGTGTCTCCTCATACCACTGGAAATCGCTTCTGCTACCCAAGCTTCAGTACAATAGTCAAATGTCTCAACATTCATTGTATGCAAGATCCATTCATCTATGGGTGCTGATCTGACCTTTAAAGGCCCAAGGATCCTTTTGCATTCTAAGTAGGCATTTTCAAAAGCCAAAGATTCAATAAGTGCACATCTAGCTTCTGGGTCTGTTACTCCTATTTGTACAGCCTTAGTTAATCTTTGTAAAAAGGGTTCTCTCTGACCCTATTTAATCCTAATATATGATTCAATTCTCTTTCTTACTTCCTAAATCCTGTCCTAAGCATTTAAGGCTGCTGTGCTACATAGGGACAAGGTGTGTTCGTCATAAAGAGCCTGGTCCTGAGGATCAGAGTAATGTCCCTCGCCAAGAATTTGATCTTGGGAAATCTCAAGTCCTTTTGCTTTTCCCTGTTGTTCTAAATTTTTTGCCTCTTCTCTCAAATAACATTTCCAGAGAAGCTGCAGTTCATCTTCTAGGACTGTGGAGATTGATTGAAGGCAATCTTGTGGGGCAGCCTTATTGCTTGAAGCCAATGTTTTGACCATTTCCCTAACAAAGGGTGATTGTAGGCCGTAAGAAACTATTGCTTGCTTAATTTCTTTTAGATCACTCATACATAGAGGTTCCCATTTATATTCTTTGACTGCCTTCGTGTACTTGGTGTCAGATGGTCTTTCCAAGGGAGATCACTAGGGAGGCAGTTAGAACTCCGGGTAAGTCATCCCAGATTTTTGTACGTACTGATGAAGCTAAATTCTGTGTTTGTACCTTTTGTTCCTGCTCATCAATTTTGATAAATTCCTCAGTCTTTTCAAGTCTTTTTGCCACTGTCTTCTGTAAAGTCTAGGTCTCCTGTCCGGGGTTCTGTTCTAATTCCCTCATTGAGGATTCCAAGGTATAAAGTCTCTTTAGTAAAGATAACGTCTCATCCTTGGTGGTAATTTTTATGGTGTGCATATTACCTTCCTGGAGACACACCCTATCTGTCAATCTATCATAACTGTTCAACAGATTCCAATTAATACATTCAACAACACAAATTCTCTCAGACACAGTATCAGCACCCTCTGTCATTGACTGGGTTTTTTTTTTTTTCATCAAATTGGCCATATTCTTCTCCAGAGTGCTGATTTTCTCTTTTTGCTTGTCATTATCAGTCTGTAAAAACTGTATCATTTCTAAAAGTGCCTCATTCTTGACTCTGTTATCAACCCATTTTTTAAGGAGAAAATATGAAAGACAAAGCTAATCCCTAGAATGAAATATAGGAATGTAGGAGGGAAATCACATAAGCCTTGTGTAATATCATCCATGGTATAAGTAAAAAAGCTGTTGAACTCTTGCATTGTTAAGCTATCTGTCATGTTGACCTTATAAATCTCACCTGTTGTAAGGTGTATTGAATTGGAGTAGGTACAATAACTGTTACAGGCTAACAGGTGTCACAGTTGTAGCCACATGGTCAGAAAATCCAAGCTGCAGACTTTTCAAATTGGTTTTAGTGCATTAGATACTGAAAAATTTGATTAAATTAAGATCCGCTATTAAAGCAATCAAAGTGATTTTGAGAGTTGGTGACCAGGATAAAAAGATAAAACCCAGAGCCTTCCGTCAGTGCAAATCACAAACTGTGCACTCCAGGGAGATCCCTGACTGGGTGGCAGCAGCACAGGTACTGCAGGGAGAGCAAGGCAGCAACACCTACAGAGACACACAGGGAAGCCAGACCCAGAGCAGCTCTGAGATGCCACCAAGGCCAGAGGTTTGACACAGGGAGAATCAGTTCCCAAATATCCATGTGGGGCCTGGCGGCAGCTGGCCAAAACCATGTAGGTCCCAACAACGAGATATACCTGTCTCCAAGTCCCACAATCCAGGCACCAGTTGTTAAAGGACACTGGTCAAAGAATCCCAGACTAACTCCAAGACATACCAATTATATTTGTCTTTATTATAAGGGACAAACTCATGCAATGGGAACAAGAAGTTCAAACGCATCTGTGTAGAGCGGGAACTACAGAGAGAGGGAACCATGGGTGGGCTGGCAGTTTTCTCCGGGTACCCAAAAGGTCACACCCTAACCTGGTCCAACTTCTTAAAGATCATTGGCTGACAGAGATTCCCATCACCAGTGCATAGTAGAGTACTAGTTGTTTGATCTTGTGATCATGTGTCTAACTGGGAGCCTGCTGGGCTACTGCTGCCCAGGACCTGGAGTAGCTACTACACATTGCTAACCAGCAAGATTAGAAAATTAAAATATAACTCCTAAAATGCAATTTCTAGGCAATCCATACCATATTCACACCACAGCCTAAAACTGCCATATGTGTAAATCCCTTTTCTTCTCTGACACACTCAGCCTGCAGCTCATTTTGCTTGCATTACATAGACCCACTCACTGGCTTTTAAGTTTAGATGGTACCAGCCGAATCATAGTATAATTGTCACAGTGATCATAATGTAAACAGGAAGGACATATTGATAAAATTTAGTTCACACTCTTCAACAATAACGTCTCTCTGCTAAAAATCCAGTCCCTATGATTGAGCTGTTTCCCAATATTTAGTGCTAGGAAGAAAGATAATCCTTGGACTGGTAAGCTACTGGCTGGAGGACCACACTCAACCAGGAAATTCTGTTCTGTCACAATGCTGTAGTAACATCTCCCAGATTCAGAGGTAAGAGGAGAATTGAATTCACAATTTAGCCTACAGAATCAGTGTCCCTTATAACCCATGGTACTCAAAGACCTCTGTCATCCAGACTCAGTACTGACAGGATCATTAGAAATCTCATGGTTGCTGCTTCATCGGGGAGGCAGGACTGAACGTGTGTGTGTGTGTGTGTGTGTGTGTGTGTGTGTGTGTGTCAGGGTCAATGACATATGCCCATTATCACCATGTTATGGTACCTGGTTACATCCTGAACGAGCGCCTGTCCCACGGTAGCTGTGAATATCTGTGGAATAATAATGAATATGACAACCTTTGGTCGAAACTTCAAATTTAAAATACCTTATAAATGGGGCGGTGGTGGCGCACGGCTTTAATCCCAGCACTCGGGAGGCAGAGGCAGGCGGATCTCTGGGAGTTCGAGGCCAGCCTGGTCTACAAGAGCTAGTTCCAGGACAGGAACCACAAGCTACAGAGAAACCCTGTCTCCAAAAACCAAAATAAATAAATAAATAAAATATCTTATAAACTGGAAGTGTGGCTAAAAACATCAGCTTCCATCCTTTTGTGAAGCCTACAAATGTCTGTTGAATGCTACTCTTGCTGAATCTTCTACCCAGACGCTGCTATTACCAATTATTGCAGGAACACTGCACATCAGAAAGGCAGATGGCCTTTTGTAAATTTGTGCATAGAAGGGGCAAATGTTTCCATGCCGCTAGGGACTGGGGCTTGTCGCTATTTCTTCTAACGAGAGTTCATCTGAGGTAGCTCCTTCTCTTTTGATGTAAAATGCATTGCTTGGGATATTCATTTCCCAAAAAATTATATTACTTCATTTTTAAAAGCAGTTTGAGTTTCTTGTTATGATAATAAAAATAACCATGATACTGTGAGGTTTTTTTTTAAATATTCACAGTGCAATGCAGTCATTATGGAGGGTCCTCAAAAATCAAAACTAGAGTATGATCCAACCGTCAGACTGCTAGGGCTAATAATCAAAAGGAATGAGGTCAGTGCACTAAAAGATATCATTTCCTCCTGGTTTTGGTGCTTTTTACATTTCTATTAGATTTATTAAATGTGTGGAGCTTTTTGTTTTGTTTGGTTGGTTCGTTGTTGTTTGGTTTTTTTGAGACAGGATTTCTCTATGTAGCTTTGCTGTCTGCCCTGGAACTTGCTCTGTAGCCCAGGCTGGCCTCAAACTCATAGAGATCCGCCTACCTCTGCCTCCCAAGTGCTGGGATTAAAGGTGTGCACCACCACTGGGTTCAATATGTGTTTATCTGCATGCATAAATATATGCATCATTGAGTTCTTGGTGCCCAAGAAGATCAGAAGAGAGAATCCAGTCCTGTAGAACCGGAAGAAGGGCTGGTTGTGAAGAGTCATAAGGGTGCTGGAAATCAACCCTCTAAGAGAAGAACAAGTGCTCTTAGCTGCTGAGCCAGCTCTCCGGCCTCCCCCAAGCCCACTCCTTGTTCCTTGTGTTTTTTACAGACTCATTCACAAGGCAGGGAGTCCACCCGGGTGTCTATGAATGGAGGAATAGCTAGAGAGTGTCTCTCTCTCTCTCCCTCTCATACACACAACACACACACATGTACACTAGGGAGGGTATAATCCAGTCTTTCTTCAAAAGAGAAAGAGATTTCCAGTCATTTTCAACCTAGAAAATATTACTGCACAGAGAAATGCACAACCTCTGTTTATGTGTGGAATCTGAAAAAGTCCAAACTCATAGAACTAGGCTGTAAAATGGTGGTATCTGGGGGCTGGAGGTTGGAGTGATGTTAAAGAATACAAATACAGTTCTCTAAAAAGGACAAGTCCAGTATGGTTACTGCAGTTAAAAAGAATGTGCTGTATTCTTGAAACCACACTGAATTTATTTTTTCTAAAATTTATTTATTCATATGTTTATGTATATGACTGCTCTGTCTTCAGACACACCAGAAGAAGGAATCTGATCCCGTTACAGACGGTTATGAGCCACCACCATGTGATTACTGAAAAATGAACTCAGAACCTCTGGAAGAGCAGTCAAGTGCTTTAACCCTGAGCCATCTCTCCAGACCCCAGCACTGAGTACATTTTAAGTGTTCTCACTGGCAAAAACTGATTAAGTATCAGTAACTATACTGCAGTGAACATGTTGTAATATGTAATATTTGAGTGGTGTGAAGTAAGCGCCAGTCTATTAAGTAGACATTCACTGCAACCCATTTCTCCCTTCATCTCTTACAGTTTTTACTTTTCCTAAGCCTCAGTCATCGGAGAGAAGGTCCACGCCTACCTAACACTGTGAAAATACAGTCTTCAGGGAAAGGTATGACACAAAAGAATTCTAAAATCTATAACGTTTGTCCCAGTTACGATGCTAAGAGTACATCTTTTGTTCATTTCCAAGGTAGATGGCTGCTCCTAAGTCAAGATGAAATAGCGCCACCTGCTGTCTGATGACCCCACCGCATGCCTCTAAAGCATTTTAATAGCTGTTGAACTTGACTATATTTCCCACATGATCACATAAAATTTTCATCTGGCAATCTGTTTTCCCCACCCCCTCCTTCTTCTCATCAGTTTCTTTTTCTGAAACTGTCCTTGTGGATTAACTGAAGTCTTTGTCTTCTAGCGTAGAGTATCTATCAAATGAACTAAGCTGTCCTAAAAAAAAATAATAATAATAATTTTGTTGCACAGAAAGAGTTTGGTTGATTGATATGTAACTTATGTAAACTTGCCATGGAACAGCAGAGTGGTTTACGAGTGCAAATGTAGGTGGTTTTATCTCCGAAAGTTTAAGAGTTAAGTTTCTCTGGAATGTTACACCTTTGAGGTTGTAACTAGCTATCAAGAGCAAACGTGCTAGGGTACTTCTGCCACGCCTTACATTTTGATTTCTATACATAGAAACAGCTTGCTTTGTCTGCATAATTGGTTATAACATTCACTGTTCATCGTAGAGCGTGGCCCTTCTGACTTCAAATGCCAATGGTCCATCCACCAATTTTGTACTAAGTTCCGGCTGTGTATGAGATTCTGTTATAGTTGATGATGATTCAGCAGAGTCCCAAACAGACATAGCCATTTCTTCAAGGAGGTTATATTCCAATTCTTAGTTGTTCGGCCATTGCATGACTAGGAGGAAAGGACAGACCATCGTTGCAACTGGTATCCAATTGAAGAGAAATAGACAATAAGCATGATACATAAAATAAAAAGTATATTGAGCTATACACGAACTATGTCCTTTCTATGAATTCATTTACTGAAATCTGAACCCCCGCCCCCCAGTATCTACAACAGTGACTCTATCTGGAAGTAATTTCACTGCAGGGGACAGTGAGATCAAATGGTGTGTGACTACCCTGTGGTCCAATATAGCTTAGGCTTTGTGACTGGGGGGAGGACAGACACAGGCATATCCACCCAGGAGGACCGCACGTGACGACGAGGGCTAAGATCACGGTGATGTGCCCGTAAGTTAAGGATCACCACAAATGACTAACAGGGCTGCAGCTGGGACTCAATGGTAGAGCACTTCTTAGTATGCACAAGACCCTGGTTCAATCGCCAGCACTGCAAAAGAAGGAGGAGGAGGAAAAGGAGGAGGAGGAGGAGGAGGAGGAGGAGGAGGAGGAGGAGGAGGAGGAGGTCACCAAGCAACAGTCGGGGACTTCTAGAGAAGTGTGAACAGATTGTCTCCCACAACAAAGAACCAACCCACATTACCACCTGGATCTCATGACTCCATCCTCCAGAACTCTAAGCCACCTAGCTTTGGATAGCTGGCTCTTGTAGCCTTAAGAAACTAATAAAACAGAAGTGAGTCTATTAAAAAAAAAAAAAGCACATAGCAAGACAAGGGTGAGGAGTCTGGAGCGTGCAATCTGGGACGCCACTGAAGGAGTGACCTCCAGAAAACGGTGGTGTAGAGGTGGTGTTTACGTGACACTGAGAGCGCCCTACACATATACTTAAAGATAGCCGTGGGAAGTGTGAATTTCATCTCAATCAAAAATAACAAGTGACAAGGGAAGGCATTTCTGAGAAAGTGGGAACTTTAGCAAAGACTTAAAGATAGAAACTCCACAGAGACAGGGCACAAGGGTTGTTTTGTTGGTCTCCTTGCAGCAAATGCTCAGGACACCTGTGCTAAAAGAACAGAAAAAAGAGAGAACGCTACCCATTCGTCTCAGTGTGAGCTGAAGAATGACTTACACTTTTAAAAATAGTTTCATTGTGGACATTTTTTTTAACGGGAAGTGAATTTTTTTCATACGACATACTGATAACTGTCTCCCCTCACCCATCTCCTCCCAGATCCTTCCCACCCACCCAAATCCACACCTTTTCTTACTTTTTCAATAGAAAACTTAACAGGCATTGTGGACACTTTTAACACCAAACATGAACCATAAAGCTGTAAGTCTCCACATATATATATATATATATATATATATATATATATATCCAGCTTTGATAATTATCAATATTTGTTAACATTTTTATTTGGTTTGCAACAAATTTATATTTTTCCAGACAGAGTTTCTCTGTGTAACACCCCTAGCTGTCCTGGAACTAGCTCTGTAGACCAGGGTGGCCTTAAAATTACAAAGATCTGCCTGCCTCTGCCTCTCGAGTGCTGGGATTAAAGGCGTGCGCCACCACCGCCCAGCTGACAGTGATATATGTGACTGAGAAGCTGGGAAGATGGAATTGTCTTTAGCAGAAAAGAGAGAAGCTGAGGGACATTGGGTTCGGCAGGCAGAAGGGGGAGACAGGAACTAAATGGAGAACTTCTTTCTGTAGTACTAGGGATTGAACTTGAGTCTTCACACCTTAGGCAAGCACTCTACCACTGTGCTGTACCACTAGCTCTTTTTCCTTTTCATTTTGAGACAAAGTCTAAATTGTCCAGGCTGGCCTAAGTGACTTTACAGCTCAGGCAGCCTTTGAATTTCCGGCCCCCGCCTCCTCAGGAGCTGGAATCACAGGCCTACTGCAAAGAACTGGGCTTGAAAAGCTGAATTTAACACCCCCCCCCTCCTCCATAAAGAAAGAAAAGAAAAGAGTATGCGTGTGAGTACAGGTCTGGGCAGATGCCAGAGGGATCAGATCCCCTGGAGCCGGAGTTAAGGTCAGTGTGTGACCTGCCAGACATGGGTATTGGAAAACCAACGCAGATCCTGTGCAAGGGTAGTAGTGCTCATAACCACCGAGGCATCTCTCCAGCCCCCTGCTTCTTAGTCATATGTATGAGGGAGACGTCAACATTGCTCAGAAGGGACTACACTGTCTAATGCCTGGTAGCCAAAGCAGCACAAATTTCAGTGGCTTCACGATGAGTAGATGCTGTAACTGGTCCTATAGCTTATGTGACAGAGAGCTTT